>NW_006408553.1:6719126-6728894 GCF_000296735.1 Chrysochloris asiatica
CCCTCTTCTTTCTTCTCCTGGTTGAGTTCTGATCATCCATTCATCGGGGCCAGGTCACGTGGGTACCATCTGCAGGTGTGGGTGTTCTTGTGCGTATGCCCTCTCTTCCTATCAGCTGGTAGTTTCACTCTCCATTCTAGTCTTCTGTGGCCACACTGCTGACTCTGGGCCTAAGAGTCCCCAGGTCTCCCCACACTCCTGGCCAACCAGGTCCCCATCAGTGTCCACAGAAGCCCACTGAACATTGTAGGGCTTAGCTTGCCGCTTCATTGCTGCTTTTACCCCACTCCTCCCTATCAGCGATGTGTGTTGTCACCAATCAGAGGGTGTATTTCCGTTGAGTCTTAGCCTTGGAAGGGGGTTTGCATTAAGGGGACCACACCATTTGTCTTGATGTTTCCTGGGGAAGCGAATTGTTTGTTCTTATAGTAACAGTCCATCTGCCTCTATTGTTTTGTACAAGTCCATTCCATATTCTTTTATTGAATATTTTTCACCAACATAAAAATTTAGATAGATGTTTCTAAATTTGGATATTGCAATCAAACCAAACCAAACAAATTCGCTACCATCAAGAGTCAGTTCTGATTCATAGTGAACCTATATAAGTTTCTGAGACTAACTTTTTACTGGAGCAGACAATCTCATCTTTCTCCCACAGAGTGACTGATAGGTTTGAAATGCCAACCTTGCAGTTAGCATCTCAATGTCTAATCCACAGTGTCAACAGTGTGGCAATAAACATTCTTGTAAATGTCTTTGCACATGTATCAAGAATTTCCTAGAAATCCCTAGAAGTGGAATTACTGGTTCAGAAAGTATGTAGATGTAATTATTATAATAGTTATTGCTAAATTGTTCACCAAAATGTTTGCGTTTTGTGTACATTTTCCAAATAAGGGCTCATGGATTTAGGGAACTAAGGGCTGCTTTTCCTGAGTCTCAGAGTACTTGTTTCTACTGTGAGCACACAACAAGATAAAGTGAGCAGACTCAGACTCCTGGATACAGGGTTTCACTTTCTCTTGGATGCTACAAACAATTAACATGCTTGAGTGCTAACATGTCAAAGGTTGAAGGTTCGAGTTTACCCAGAGGTGCCTTGTAAGAAAGGCCTGGTGATCTACTTCCAAGAAAATCAGCCATTGAAATACTGCTGAAGCATAATTGTACTTCAATAATACACATAGGGTCGCTATGGGTAAGGGCTGGCTTGATGGCAACCTGGTTTTTATTTGCATCAAGTGTACATCAAGTGGTGTCCAGACAAAACCCACCTTGCTCCTGCTCTCTACCTGCCATGTGATTCTCCAGTGTTCAGAGGCTCTGGTGCCCTTCATGTCCAGTCTTATTACCTCGTTCTGTGGTGGCTTCATGGATGTAACTGACAATGGTCTGTGTCTCGGTGAATGTATCAGCCTGCAGGACTGAGGGCCCAATGTGTTGCTTCCTGCAGCTCAGAAGTTTTAGGTTCATGATGTCATCCAATCACAACGCTCTCACTTCTTGGGAGTGTGATAGTCGTATTTCTGACATGTATGTATACTGTTGATGTTAAGTGCCGTCAAGTCAATTCTTACCCACAGCGACCCTGTCTAGGGTTTCTGAGGAGTAGCTGGTAGGTTTGAACTACCCACCCTGTGGTTAGCAATTCATTGCTGATCCTACAGCATCATACCAGGAGTCATGAAAAGTGTGATTTCCAAAGCCCTTTTAGGCCAAGTCTTTCTAGATATCCTGTGGTTCTTCCCCCTCACTACAGGTGTGCCCTCTGTCTAGGAAAAGGGACATGCAAACCACAGCCTGTGCATTCCACAGACTTTAGAGGGAACATCATTTATAGGAGACTTTCCTGTGGATTTAATCTTAGCCCTGGACCAGTCAGAGAGGGAACCAGTATCTGATCCCAGACCTTACTGATTCAAAAGCCTATACCAATTTCCCTACAATGTAGAGTCTATATCTTTTCTCAGAAGTGTGCCCCATAGACCATCAATTTCTTAGCAGTTCAAATTCATGGGTCCCATTGTGTGGCACTGTGGGATAATGCACTGGACCACAAGGTCAGTTTGAACCACAAGATCAGCGGTTCAAATTCACCAGCCACTCCTTGAAAACCTTATACAGGATCGCTATGAATTGAAACTGACTCAATGACACATAACAACAATAACAACAGCATTGCTACCCTTTGGAATTAGAATCTAGGGAGAAGAGCCCAGAAATCTGTCTTTTAGCAAGTTTAGGGGATTCCTAAATTTATCAGAGTTTAAGAATCACTGTGCAGGGTCACTATGGGTCAGAACCGACTTGAAGGCACTTAACACCAACAATTGGCCACGTGGGCCAGCACCAGGATATTAAAAGAAGTAAAAAGTACTTCTCATTGTTAATTGCCATTGAATTACCTCCGATTCATAGTGACCCTGTGTAGGATTTCCAAGGAGTGACTAATGAACTTGAACCACTGACCTTGCAGTTCAGCATATCAACACTTAAATCAGGCCTGTTTACCCAAATCATAATATGTAACATTATATATGTTAGAGATATATGTTATGGTGTTGGGAGAGAATATTGAAAGTACCACGGGCTGCCAAAAGAACCAATAGGTCCATTTTGGAAAGAAGTGCAGTCAGAGTGCTCTTTGGAGGCCAGGATGGCCAAACTTCGTCTCTCATACTTCAGACATATTGTCAGGAGGGACCAGTCGCTGGAGAAGAATATCATGTTTGGAATGTGGAAAGTCAGAGAAAAAGAGAAAGACCCCAGAGAGACGGATTGGCAAAGTGGCAGCATCAATGGGGCTCAAGTGTGGCAACAGTTGTGAGGTTGGCCCAGGACCAGGCAGTGTTTCATTCTGTTGTACAAAGGGTCGCTATGAGTCGGTACCAACTTGATGGCACCTAACAGCAGAAACAATATATTAGAGCTATTACCTGTCCAGTCACAGGTACCCACTCAAATCCGTCCATCAGCTCTATAGAGAAAGCCCTGCTATCTGCTTCCCTAAAAACCTTATGGGGCATCTCTACTCAAGTATGAATCAGGACCAACTTGACGGCAATCATCAATAAGTAATAGTGTATAACACCTCCAATATTGATTCTCTTTGAAATCTTAACCACTTATCAGTGTTAAAAATCTTTATCCTAACAACAGGGATGGTGCTCCGAACAGTCCTTACTTTAAATTAATGCTCTTCATGTTGCCATATTAATTAACCTCTGTAGCCTGGTGTCTTAGCTATCTAATATTGCTATAGTGAAAATACCACAAGTGAATAGCTTTCACAACCAGAAATTTATTCTCTCACAGTTTAGAAGACTAGAAGTCCAAATTCCGAGTGCTGGCTCTTGGGATAGTCGTTCTCTTTATGGGCTCTGGGGAAAGGGCCTTCAGCATCTGTAGGCCCAGTATTCCTTGGAGATCTTCATATGTCTTGACACCAATCTTTCCCATGATCTAGGAACTTCAAAGTGCAGGGACCCCAGGTTCAAAGGACACACTCTGCTCCTGGCTCTTCTATCCTGGTGATAGTAGGTTCCTCTGAGCTCAACTCAAGTCTCAATTTACATCTCAAAAGAGATTGACAACCTAATCCTGTAGATTGCATCTGACCTCATTAACATCACAGAAGTGAGGATGTACAACATAGGATAATTGCAGCACATCAAATCATATCATGGGCCTGATTGTATTATGTCAGATCTCATCATGGAGGTGATAACTACATCTTATCTGTGAAACTACTGAGAATTCTGACCCAGCCTATCAGTAAATCAGCTTTCTGATCTAAGCTTGATTTCACATTGACAGGTTCTACTCATGCTCTTTTTGTTCTCTTACCATATTAGTAACATAACTTTACCAGTACCGCTTGTAGCCAGCTGGTTTTAGCAGATGAGTTTCTCTTTCCATGTTAATTCTACTATGTTAGTTTGTTTAGTGCCATTGAATTATTTTGGACCATAGCTACCCTATGTAGAGTTTCTAAGGAACAATTGGTGAGCTTGAACTGCTGACCTTGCAGTTCAAACCGACTTTGCAGTCCAGCGCATTAACCCATAGCACCACACCAGGAACCCCTAATTCTACTACAAATTATTGAGACTTACGAGTTTTTTTAAATTTGTTTTCGGGATGTTTCTAATTGCTTTTTAAAAAAATATTATTTTTATCATTTTAAATTTCATCTCTATTTTAAGTTTGGGTGTATATTCAAATGTCTCTCTATTTTTTAATGATTGTTGTTGTTGTCAGGTGCCATCGAGTCAGAACTGACTCATAGCGACCCCATGCACAGCAGAACGAAACAATGTCCAATCCTGGGCCAGATGTACAAATACATTTGATAGGTTCCCTGTTTAACAAGTTATTGTTATAGCCAAGTGTTTATCATTGTGATTTCAGATTGCTAACACAATTTTTCTAAAATAGCTTCCTCAAAAGAAATATGCAAAAATAATACAATTTAATTTTTGAACAAATAAAATAAGAAAAGGGAAGATAAAAATCATTAAAAAATCTACCACCTGAAGATAGTCACTGTTAAATTTTTAGTGCATACTCTTCCAGATTGTGTTTTATAGATACATAATAAATATTTTCCTCTTTTACAAACATAGGCTTATTTTTAATTCAAAACTGTTTTCATAGGAGGGTCTTTATACCTTACAGAATTTTAAAACATGAGATAAATGAGAATTTATTTATTATTATGGGCTACTGATTAAAAATTAAAGGAAAAATACTTGGATGATTCCAGCCACTTGGAGGTTCACCAGCCATTCCTCGGAAACCCTCTGTAGATTGCTATGAGTTGAAACTGACTCAGCAGCATATTAGAGCAGCCTCCTTCTGAAACCAATGCTGAACATTCATAATCAATCCTATGTAGGATGACATTTGTTTAGTTTAGTTCACTGTCTGTCAATGTAATGACCTTTATGTGGGTTAATGTGCTGGACTGCAAAGTCAGTTTGATCTACAAGGTTGTTGGGTCAAGCTCACCAGCAGCTCCTCTGAAACCCAATACAAGGTGCTATGGGTTGGAACTGACTCAACAGCACTTATCGATGATCTAGATCTTGAATGTGTATTATAATGAAATATAAAGAGAAGTTACCATGATGTAGACTGACCACATTTTATGGTTTTCCACTTGCTTCATCTTCATATGGTTTATGTAACAAGGCAGATAGATTAAAAGAAACTAAGATTTTTTGCAAGGATGTCAGCTTGAGGACTAAGGTGCACTTGATCCAAGCCATGGTATTTTCAATAGCCTCATATGGATGTGAAAGCTGGACAGTGAATAAGGAAGATAGTAGAAGAATTGATGCCTTTGAATTGTGGTGTTGGAGGAGAATACTAAAAGTGCCATGGACTGCCAAAAGAACCAATAGATCTGTTTTGGAAGAAGTGCAGCCAGAGTGCTCCTTGGAGGCCAAGATGGCTAAACTTCATCTCTCATACTTTGGACATATTGTCAGAAGGGAACAGTCGCTAGAGAAGGCTGTCATGCTGGGTAAGGTGGAGGGTCAGAGAAAGAGAGGAAGACCCCCAACGAGATGGATCAGCCAGGTGGCATCATTGATGGCGTCAAGTGTGGCAGCAGTAGTGAGGTTGGCCCAGGATCGGACATTGTTTCGTTCTGCTGTATATGGGGGCACTATGAGTCGGTTCCGACTCGATGGCACCTAACAACAACAACAACAACAACAACAACAAGATTTTTGGCAAGGTTTTTGTTTCTATTCATCGTCATGACTGCATGTGAAATGGATAAAATATGTTTTATAAATTGAATTATTAACTGTGCCCAACAAGATAGAATTCAGAAAATGATTATCAGTGGAGCTAACTGTATCTTTTTTTATTTTATATTAAGATTTTATTGTGTGAGTGAAGGCTTACAGGGCAGATCATCAGCCTTACATTCAGCAAATCATTGTAATGATTACAAAGCCCTCCATGCACCTTTAGCCAACAGTATTTACCTCTATTACCATTTTTTTGTTTTGCTGTACACATACTACACTGAAAATATATATTCATCTAAATGTCTAAAGGGCACATGTTGCAAGCCATCCTTCTGCCTGCAGGCACAGTGCCTTTCTCAGTCCATGGGCCAGGAGTCCACTGTGGCTCTGTCTCTCCATGCCATCACCTCCACCACTATCTCTGTTGTTGCCACTTTTCTGGTTGGGATCCCTAGCTCCTCTTATGTTTCTTCCTCATGATGGTCTTATTGTTGTTGTTAAGTGCCGTCCAGTCGATTCTAAGCCATAGCGACCCTGAACAGGGTTTCCGAAGCTATAAATCTTTACGGGAGCAGAAATCCTCATCTTTCTCCCACGGAGCAGCTGGTAATTTCTAACTGCTGACTTTGTGGTTCGCAGTCCAATTCATAACCACTATGCTACCAGAGCTCCTTCATGATGGTCTAGGGTTCCTGAAATGACAGATTAACTGCTCCCCCCTTTTAGTCAAACCTCTTCTACATTTAGGGCTGTGACAATCGCCATTAGGCCTTATAAACAGATCCATCTGGACAAGAGGAAAACCAATCAGTAGAGTTTCTGTCTTACTCCCCTCATTCCGATACTAAGCACCATCATGAAAGCATGTAAGTCAGACACTTGATGCTTTTGTTGTTGTTAAGTGCCTGGTTGAGTCGGTTCCAACCCATAGCAACTCTGCATAGGGTTTCTGAGGAGCAGCTGGTGAGTTTGAACCACCAGCAGTTCAAATGGCTTTGCAGTCTGGCACATTAACCCACAGCACCACACCAGGACTCCTTGTGCCTTTATAGACCCTCAATTTTGATAGCCCAAGTCTAAATTGCCCATCCCATCAACCCAGTGTACTGAGGGGACATGCCTGCTTCTTGATATGAAGAATCCTTCCCAATTCAGTTGAATTTGGGGCAGCTTCATACACAAGCAAAGGTCCAATTCATCAGGTTGTAGCAGTTTATGCTTGCTCCCTGTATCCTACTTCTTTATCTTCATCTGATTGGATTCTGGTTGGGAAGCCATCCAAAGTAGGTTAAATGGGTACTGTTTGCAAGTTTGGGAGTCTTGCATGATTCCTGAAACCGTCTTCATATCAGCTGGCTGCTTCACTCTTAACTCTAGCTCCCAGTGGCTAGGTCAGTGTTCTTGGGCTCAAGAGTATTCACGTCTACCTGAACTTCAAACCAGCTAGCCCATCCTCTTCTCTCTCTCATCTTATTGGGTGTGCACGGAATATGGCCCATCTCAGCTCATGTCTTCTTTGCTGCATTTCCCCTTCTTTCAGTCACAAGCTGACCAGGACAGTCGCCAGCAAGCATATTAGGCTGTTCATATGTTCCCTTTGAGTTTCAGTCTTAGAAAGGGGTTTACCATGATGGGCTGACTTTTCTTGCCTTGACGGTGCCAGGTCTAATTGCTTTTAAAAAACTTTTTATGCTGGTTATTTAAAAACTTTTGTCACATAACTTCTAACATTTCTGTCATCTCAATGTTGGTATCTGTTCATTCTTACTGGTTTAATGTGAGATCTTCTTGGGTTTTGTGGACATTTGGTGTTTTGTGTTATGAGACTCTGGATCTTATTAACACTTTGTGAAGGCTAACAGACAAGATCACCAGCTTTACTTTCAACCAATCACACATTTTGTTTTAGCTAAATGATTACAACCCCCTCCCTGCAATGACTGTTATCCTACTTCCTCCCTGTGGTTCTCCATTTATATCTTATATTTCACAAATGAACAAAGCAAAAATATTTGATGTACACATACATAATAAAATATATATCTTCATTTAAATGCTGATTTAAAGGGCACATTCTACAAGCCAGCCTTACTTGGTCTATGTGCCTAGAGTCTGCAGCTGTTCTGTCTCCATGACACTGATTCTGCTGTGGCTGTTTCTCTAGGGAGGGATCTCACGCTGTACTCATGCTCTTCCTTCTTGATGTCCTGGAATCATTTATTCCTGATATAAAAGATTAATTACTCCCCCATTTAGTTACACATCTTCTGCCATTTCAATTTTGACAACCACAATAATACTGCTAACAGTTATTCTCAATTGAATCATAAAATCCTATCAGCATCTATAAAGGCACGAAGTGACTGGCTTACAATAGTAGTCAGATGAAAACAATATTCACAACGTAGTCGAACACGTAAACCCATTCAGCCTATGTCACAATCCATGTATCTACTCACAGAACACTGTTGTTCCAAGGTTGTGTATTTAGTCACTATTTAGCCTTATGCATATCTCCCTGAATCTTTCCTTATCTTTATTGTTCATCTGCCACCCGTCTTCTTGTGTATTACTGTCCCCTTCTTGTATATTGCCTTCCCTGTCATCCAAGCTAACATGTGTCTTACTCTCTAGCCAGAGAATTATTCTCCCCTCCCTGCCACCCCGATAATCATCAGAGAATATTTTAGTATGGAAACCTTTTCTTAAGCTTTTACAAAAATGGTATCATACAATATTTGTCCTTCTGTGATTGAATAATTTCACTCAGCATAATGTCCTCTAGGTTCATCCATGTTATGAAGTGTTTCGCAGATTGTTCATTATTCTTCAACATTGCATAGAGTTCCGTTGTGTGTTATATACCAAAGTTTGTTTATCCATTCTTCTATTGATGGGCACTTAGGCTGTCTCCATCTTTTTGCTATTGTTAATAGCCCTGTGATGCGCATATATCTAGTTGTGTCCTGGCTCGTATTTCTTGTGGATATATACCAAGTAGAGGGATTTCTGGGTCATAAGATATTTCTATTTCTAACTTTCTGAGGAAGCGCAATACCATTTTTCAGAGTAGTTGAACCATTTTACATTCCCACCAGCAATGTAGGAGGGTCCCAATCTCTCCACACCCTTGCCAGCATTTGTAGCTGTCTGATTTTTTTTAACTTCACTGTTGATGCTAGTATGAGATGATATCTCATTGTTTTGATTTGCACCTCTCTAATGGCTAACGATCATGTTTCTTGGTAACTTGGTGAAGTGTCTGTTCATGTTCTGTGCCCATTTTTAAATTGGGTTGTTTGTCTCTTTCTTGTAGAGGTATTGTAGTTTTGTATAAATTTTAGAAAATTGACTCTTGTCTGACACGTCGTTGAAAAATTTTTTTCCCTTTTCACTCTTTTGGTGAACTCTTGTGATGCACATAAATTTCTAATTTTTAGGAAATCCTAGTCATCTATTTTGTCATCTACTGTTGTGTGTGTTTTTTGTAATGTTTGATAGTATATGTATGCCATATATTAGAGTTCCTACATTTGTTTCTATGTTTTCATTGTTAATCTTTAAAGTCCTAGGTTTTCCATGTAGGTCTTTAATCTATATTACATTCGTTTTTTATGTGGTGTGAGATTTGGTTCTTATTTCATTGTTTTGCAAATTCATTTCCAGTTTTGTGAGTACCATTTGTTGAAGAGACTATTTCTTCACCATTTAATGTGTTTTGGTCCTTTGTCAAAGATTAGTTGATTGTATGTGAATGGATTTACTTTTGGGTTCTCAATTCTGTTCCATTGATCTATGTATCTTTTTTTTTTTTCTCTGTTCTTATAATTTTATTCTGTGTTTGACTCTTTCATTTGTCGACTGAGTTCAGGTTAATGCTCCCGTGTACATCATTCTGTAGTTGTTGTGTGTTCTTGCTGGTTCTCAGTCCACAGAACTTCCTTTAGGATGTTTTTCATAGCTGGGTTGACTTTGGCAAAATCCCTTAGCTTCTGCCTATCCT
>NW_006408553.1:6732428-6739024 GCF_000296735.1 Chrysochloris asiatica
GTGAAAGTTTACAGGGCACATCATCAGTTTCACATTCAACAATTCATATAACGTTTCATTACATTGATTATAATCCCCTCCATATACCATCAGTTAAAAGTATTTCTCTTTATTCACTTTGTGGACCAGATGGGGACCTGGTTGGCCAGCAGTGTGAGGAGACCTGGGGACTCTTGGGCTCAGAGTCAGTGATGTGGCCACGGAGGACTCGAGTGGAGAGTGGAGCTACTGGCTGATGGGAAGAGAGGGCATGTGTACAAGAACGCCCACACTTGCAGGTAGTCCCCACGTGACCTGGCCCGGATAACTGGATAATCAGAGCTCAACCAGGAGAAGAAAGAGGGAAAAAAGAGTGAGCTAATACAATTCGATGAACTTGACCTACACCTACGGATGCAGTGACTCAAAAGAGGGAACAAATACTTACAGCAAGAAACATTCCCACCCCCTCCACACAGAGAGTAGACAGAGATGGGCAACTTGGACATTGGATACCCAAATGGGTGGGGGGGACTACAAAGGCAAGAAGTGACTGGCTTACAAGCTTTCAAGAGGGAACCTAGAGCTAGGGAGCATGGAGGAAGTCAGAATCTCCAGTGAGTACTATCCAATCTGTCTAGGCGGAGCTGATGAAATGATATGCAGATGGGTCATTTGTGATACTATAGTGAATAATTGTTATCAGGTCTGTTTGTGAGGGTTGGAAATGTAAAGGTAGATGTTTTGTAGCAAGGAATGGAGTGATTAATTCTCCAGTCTAGGAGCGGAGGTCTCTAGGACCATCAACAGAGAAGAGCCGAAAGCAGGACCCTACCCAGAGAAGCAGCGATGCCTGAGATAGAGGCAGAGACGATGATGTGGAGTGATGAAGCGGCTGGGGACTTTGGATCCAGAGAGAGAGAGGGACTGTGTGCTGAAGACTGGGGTGTGTGTGTGTGTGGGAGAGTTGGGGGTGGGTTTGTAGGGTATACCCTTTGGTCGGTTGATGATGCATGGAGGGGGTTGGAACCATGGCAATGAAACGATATACGATGGAATGAATGTAAAACTAAAGTTATCTCATGTAAACTATCATATAATTCACAATAAAACATTAAAAAAAAAAAAAGTGAGTGTTGGGTTTTGTCAAACGCCTTTTCTGCATAAATTGAAATGCTCATGTGGTTCTTTTCCTGTCCTGGTGTGGTGCTATAGTTTAATGCGCTGGACTGTAAAGTCAGTTTGAACCATAAGGTTGGCAGTTCACAAGCTCACCAGCAGGTTCTTGGAAACCCTATACAGGATCACTATGGGTCAGAACTGACTTGACGGCACTTAACAACAACAACATGCTGAATTATATTGATTGTTTTTCTAATATTGGACCTTTTCTTGCATTCCTGGTATGAATCTCACTTGATCATGATGTATTAATTTTTTGATATATTGTTGAATTCTATTGGCTAAGATTTTGTTGAGAATTTTTGCATCTATGTTCATGAGGAATATTGGTCTATGATTTTCTTTTTTAGTGATGCTGTTGCTTGGTTTTAATATGAGGGTTATGCTCGTTTCATGAAATGTATTCAAGAGTTTTCCATCCTTTTCTGTGTTCTGGAATAGTTTGAGTAAAATTGGTGCCAACTCTTCTCTGAATGTTTGGTAAAATTCACCAGTAAAGCCATCTGGGCCTGAACTCATTTTGGTTGGCAGTTTTTTAACGACTCTATTAATTGCTTCTTTTGTTATACATTTGATGTTCGAGTATATATAATTCACTCTGTGCTTGTTTAGGCAGATCATTCTTTTCTAAAAATGCATCCATTTCTTCTAGATTTTCAAATTTATTGGAGTATAGCTCTTCATTGTTGTTGTTGTTAGGTGCCATCAAGTCAGTACGGACCCATAGCAACCTTATATGCACAGTAGAACGAAACACTGCCCGATCCTGGGCCAACTTCACTACTATTGCCACGCTTGAGTCCATCGATGCTGCCACTTGGCCAATCCATTTCGTTGGGGGGTCTTCCTCGTTTTCTCTGACCCTCCACCTTACCAAACATGATATCCTTTTCCAGTGACTGATCCATCCTGACAATATGTCCAAAGTGAGAGAGATGAAGTTTGGCCATCTTGGCCTCTAAGGAGCACTCTGGCTGCACTTCTTCCAAAATAGTATTCTTTTATTATCCTTTTTATTTCAGTTGGCTATGTTGTGATGCCACCCATATAGTTTCTTTTGTGTGATATTTGCATCTTCTCAATACCGGCTAATGGCTTGTCAATTTTATTCACTCTTCCAAAGAACCAGATTCTTGTCCTGTTGATTCTTTCTATAGTTTTTGTGTTTTCTAATTTATTTATTTATGCTCTAAGGTTTATTATTTCTTTTCTTCTGGTGGCTGTAGGCTTATTTTGTTGGTCTTTTTCTGAATTGTTGGAGATGTTGTGTTAAGGTGTTGATTTTGGTTCTTTCTTCTTTTTGGATGTGTGAATTTATTGCTTTATATTATTACCCTCTAAGCACTGCTTCTGCTGTGTCCCAAAGGTTTTAGTATGTTGTGTTTTCACTCTCATTTGCTTGAAGACATTTTTCATTTCATTTTTAATTTGTTCTATTACCCAGTAGTTTTTAAGCAAGATGCTGTTCAGTTCCCATGTATTGATTTTGTTTCCTTTATCTTTTATTATTGATTTCTAATGTATTAGCATTGTTATCTGAGAAGATGGTTTGTAGTATTTTTATGTTTTTAAATTTAGTGAGACTTGCTTTGTGGCCTATCATATGGTCTATTCTGGAGAATGTTCCTTGTGCACTGGAAAAGAATGTGCATCGTGCTGTTGTTAGGTTAAGCGCTTTGTATAAATATATGAGGTCAAGTTGATTAATTGTGTTGTTAAGTTCCTCTGTGTCTTTGTTGAGCTTTTTTCTGGTTGTTCTGTCTTTTTTTGAAAGTGGTAGATTAAAATATTTTACTATTATAGTAGTGTTATCTCTTTCTTTCTTTAGTTCTATTGGAGTTTGATTTATGTATTTTGAGGCTATTTCATTGTGCGCATAGATTATTTATTGTAGATATGTCCTCTTGACCAATTGACCTTTTAATCATGAGATAATGTTCTTCCTTGTTCTCTTATGCTGTTTTTTTTTTTTTTCCCTTTAGAGATTATATTGCCACTCCTACTGATGCTTGATTGCCATTAGCTTGATAAAATATTTTCCATCCTTTAATTTTTAACTTATATTTGTCTCTGTGTGTAAGGTACGTCTCTTGTGAAAAGAATATTGAAGAATCCTGTTTTCTTATCCATTCTGCTACTCCATGTCTCTTGACTGGTGCACTTGATCCATTGATGTTCAGCATAATTTTTGATAGGCATGAATTGATTGCAGTTATTTTGCTATGTGTTTGTTGCTCTTTTTGGTGGTGGTTGAGGTGGGTTTTTTGTTCCATGTGTTCTCCTGTTCTGAGCTTGTACTTTAAAAAAAAAAAAACTTCTTCATAGTTTTAACATTCACAAAGTCTTCATGGATTTTCTACCTCTTGATTTGATACGAAGGTGTGTAAAGTTTCTTTCAGGTTACCCTGTAACTTGTTACTTTTATTCCCCAGTTTAAAACAGTCTATTTGATCTTGAAATCTACTTGACTTCCCTGCCATTTGGTATTCTGTAACTATACTTTCCCCTCTTTTTGCTCTGTAGATTTCTTAATTATAGACTGATAGTTCTGATTTCCTATTTCCAGTTTTGTAGTTTTGTTTTACTCTGGGTATTTCATATCTGGATTGAATTTTGGTGGTGTTACTGTGTATGTCAATCTCCAGTTGTTGTCAAAGGACTCCCTTTAGTACTTCTTTATACAGTTAACTTTGTTTATACAAATTCCTTTAATTTCTGTTTACCAGGAAATGTTCTAATTTCACCATCATATTTGAAGGGCAGTTATGCTGGGTATATGATTCTTGGTTAGCAGTTTGGTTTTTTTCCCCAGAATTTTGTATATGTCTCCCCATTGCCTTCATGCATTCATGATTTCTGATGAGAAATCAGAACTTAATGGTTTTCCTTTGCAGGTTATATTTCATTTTTCTCAAGCTGCTTTCAGTATTCTTTCCTTGTCTTTGATTTTGGAGAGTTTGATTATGATATATCTTGGGGATTTTCTTTTGTGGTCTATCCTAATTGGGGTTTGTTCAGCTTCTTGAATGCTTGTCTTGTCATCTTTTATGATGTTAGGGAAATTTTCTTCCAGCAGCTCTTCGAGTATCTTTTCTCTGTGTGTGTGTGTGTGTTTGTCTCTTTCTGTTCCAGAATTCCAGTCACCTATAGATTATTCCTCTTTATGTTGTCTCACATAAATTTTAGGCTTTCTTTGGATTTTTTCTTTTTTTTTTTCTTGACTGTTCTTCTAGAATACTAGTATTGAGAGATTTATCTGCAAGCTTGATAATTCTGTCTTCCATTGATTCAAATATACTCCTTTGCCCTTTTAGTGTATTGCCCATTTCTGATATCTTAGTATTGATCTTCTGGATTTCCATTCGCAGGTTTTGTATTGTTTCCAGTGCTGTTTCTATTTTATTTGAATGTTCCTATAGCACTTTTCTGAATTCTTCCTTGTTTTCCTCAATCTTTCTGTCAGTCATTTGGATGAATCTAAATATCATTCTTTTGAATTCTGTTTCAGGTAGTTCCAGTGCCTCTCCTTTCTCAAAAATATTTTCTAGCTCAACCTCTTGGTCATTTATTTGAACTATTCTGGCTTGTTTCTTCATGTAAATAGAAAGTTTCTGCCACTTTCTAGGCATTGTGATGTTGTTGTATTTGTATTGCTGATGAATGTATGTTGGTGTATTCTTAGGCTCTCACCAACTGCCTCCTGATGTATGCTGGTAGGAAAAAGAGAAAAAATAAAATCACAACTTTGTCTCCACAAGCTATTGGCAGGTTTCTGCAATGTGAATATGTTTTCTTGTCTTTAAAAGCAGCATCGATGAACTCAAGCATGGCAACAGTAGTGAGGTTGGCCCAGGATCCGGCAGTGTTTCATTCTGTTGCGCATAAGGTCGCTATGAGTTGGTACCGACTTGATGGCACCTAACAACGACAACAAAAAGTCATTCATGAACTGATGGCTGCAGCTGGTCTCATTGGCTTCCACACTGCTCAACAGTCCCGTCCTCTCTTGACACATCTGTTCAACTAGCTCTCTACCAATAAGCACTTACTCTATCTCTCTATTCCTTCCTTGAAGCTCAGAGCTCTAGGTTTTCTGTATCCCTGCTACAGAGAGTCCCCGCAGTCTTTCTGCCTAATCTGCAGTCTTACCAAGCTATTTTTGACAATCAAAGACTACGGCCTTTAGTATGGATTATATATCAATAAAAAGAAAACAAAATTCCTTATAACTAGACCAATAACTAATATCATAATGTTGTTAGGTGTCATCAAGTCAGTTCCAAGTCATTGTTGTTAAGTGCCATCATGTCAATCCCGACCCATAGTGACCCTGTATAGAGTTTCCAAGGAGCAGCTGGTGAGCTTGAATCACTGACCTTGCAGTTCAAATGATTTTGCAAACTGACACATTAGCCCACAGTGCTACATCAGGACTCCTTTCAACTCATAGCAATCCTGTATACAACAGAGAAAATCACTGTTCAGTCCTCTACCATGCTCCCAATTATCCCTATGTTTATGTCCATTGTTGCAGCCACTGTGTCAATCAATCTTGTTGAAGGTCTTTCTTTTTTTTCACTGATTTTCTATCTTACCAAACATGATGTCCTTCCCAGGGACTTGTTTTTCCTGATAATACATTCAAATTAAGTGAAATAAAGTCTCACCATCCTTTCTTCTAAGGAGTATTGTCTGTGTTGTTAGGTGCCATCAGGTTGGTACTGACTCATCGCGACCTTATGCACAGCAGAATGAAACACTGCCCGACCTCATTACTGTTGCCACACTTGAGTCCATCGATGCTGCTACTTGGCCAATCCATCTCATTGGGGGTCTTCCTCTTTTTCTCTGACCCTCCACCTTACCAAACATGGTATCTTTCTCCAGTGACTGGTCACTCCTGACAATATGTCCAAAGTCTGAGAGACGAAGTTTGGCCATCTTGGCTTCCAAGGAGCACTCTGGCTGCACTTCTTCCAAAACAGATCTATTGGTTCTTTTGGCAGTCCATGGTACTTTCAATATTCTCCTCCAACACCATAACTCAAAGGCATCAATTCTTCTATGGTCTTCCATATTCACTGTCCAGCTTTCACATACATATGAGGTTATTGAAAATACCATGGCTTAGGTCAGGCGCACCTTAGTCCTCAAGCTGACATCTTTGGTCTTCAACACTTTAAAAAGGTCTTGTGCAGCAAATTTGCCTAATACAATGCACTGTTTGATTTCTTGACTGCTGCTTCCTTGAGTGTTGATAGTTGATCTAAGAAGAATGAAGTCCTTGACAGCTTCAATTTTTTTTTCCATTGATAAGAATGTTGTTTATTGGTCTAGTGGTGAGGATTTTTGTTTTCTTTACATTGAGATGTAATCCATACCAAAGGCTGTGCTCTTTGATCTTCATCAGTAAATGTTTTAAGTCCTCTTCACTT
>NW_006408553.1:6742543-6748872 GCF_000296735.1 Chrysochloris asiatica
TTGCAGCTATTTCTGTATTACCTTTAGTAAAACTTTACTCGCATGGGATATCAAAGAGATTGTCCAGTGATTTCAGCATTCTGTTGGGTCACCTCTCTTTGGAATGAACACAAATACAGATCTCTTGTAATCAGTCAACCAGATAGTTGTCTTCCAAATTTCTCTGCAGAGATGTGCTGCCTCACTTTCTTGAAAGATTTCAATTTGTATTCCATCAATTCCTGGTCCCTTGTTCTTTGCCAATTCCTTCAATGCACCTTCGAGTTTCTCCTTCAGTATCATTGTCTCTTGGTCATATTCTCCCTCTTGAAACAGTTGAACATTAGCCATTTCCTTTTGGTACAGTGACTGTGTATTCCTTCCATCTAAGGAGTATTATTTGTACTTCTTGACATATTATTTATAAGCTTTTCACCTTTTATATCATCTTATTTTTCTTTCCTTTATCAATATCTTAAAAAATTACTAGATAATCTTATTGAAGAGGATTCTTCTTCTTGGCACTGGTTCATTGTTCAAGGTGGCTTATAGACTGAACTATAGTTGTCTGACATCTGGTATATGAGGTAAAGAATTTAACTTTACCAAAGCATTTGGTCTTTACCCTTTGGTTCCTGAGAGATAACCGCAAAAACTTTGGAATTTCCCCAGTAAATGAAGTATCTTTGTTGAGGTATCTAATCTACACCTGAGAATTTATGCTAATGAGGTGAGTCAGATGGGGAACATCTGTATTATATCAGCTGCCCTTAGGGATGTGGGTAAAGTATGAGTCAACCAATCATACCTAAGTAATGAGGCTCCATTATGAATGCTCCATGGGCTTCCTGGTTGGCAAAAAATAATGAGTTATATAGAAGATAGCACATCCCTTCTGAGATACACAAGCCCCATGTTTGGAACCCTCCTGTCACAGGGAAGATGAATGAGATGACATGTCCTACTTTAGTCCTACTGTCCCTTCAAAAAATTGGTAGGGTGTAGGCACAATACAAGGGAGTCCTGGTGTGGTATTGTGGGTTAATGTGCTGGACTACAAAGTCAGTTTGAACTGCAGGGTAGGTGGCTCAAGCTCACCAGCCACTCCCAGGGAATCCTATACAGGGTCATTATAGATCAGAACTTACTTGACGGCACCACCACCACAACAAGGCCCAATATGCACACAAAATGAGTCAGAGATATAGTGGTTTAAGCAAGCAGAAGTTTTAATGAACATAGAAAAGCATAGACTTTCTCATAGAGAGGAGAATGGGCTTTCACCTTGCAAGTGAGGGGGAGCATTGAGTGAGTTCCTGGTTTCACTTCTTTTTTTTAAAGCTTTTTATTGTGAGTTGAGTGAAGATTACAGGGCAGATCACCAGTTTTACATCCAACAAATCATTGCAATGCTTACAATCCCCTCCATGCACCATTAGCTAACAGTATTTACCTGTATTGCCCCCTCCCCTTTTTTTGATGTTCACATACCACATTGAAAATATGTATTTGTCTAAATGTCCAAAGAACACATTTCTGAAAGCCAGCCTCTTGCTTGAAGGCACACTGCATTTCTCAGTCCATGGACCTGCTCCTCTGCTGCTCTATCGCTCTATGCCATCGCCTCTGCCACCATCTCTGTTGTCGCTGCTGTTCTGGTTAGGATCTCTCACTCCTCTCATGCTCTTCCCTCTTGATGGTCCTAGGGTCCTCTGTTCCTGAAATTATAGACTAACTTCTTCTCCCTTTAAGTTACACCACTTCTACATTTAAAGTTGTGACAATCACCATTAGTCCTGATAACAACTACTCACAATTGAATCTTAAAAACCTATCCCCCTCATTACCCAAGCCATCTGGACAAGAGGAAAACTATTCAGGTTGGATTCTATCTTACCCCCTCGTTCTGACCCTAAGCACTCTCACGAGAGCTTGTAAGTCAGACACTTCATACCTTTATAGTCCCCCAAATTTGACAGCCAAAGTCTAAGTTACTATCAACCTAGTGTACTGAGGAGGCAAACTTGATAGTGATATGAAGAAAAATTTCCTTTCCGTTGGAATTTTGGACAATTTCATCCAAAGTAAAGGTCCAGTTCATCAAGTCGTAGCAATTTACACTTGCTCCCTGTATCAAACTTCTTTATCTTCATCTGATTGAGTTCTGGTCAGCAAGTCATCCAATATAGGTCAAATTGGCACTATCTGCAAGATTCGGAGTTCTTGCACACCTCCCCTCACTTCAGACCAGCTGGTTCCTTCACTCTTACTCTATCCCCCAGTGGCTAGGTCAGTGTTCTTGGGCTCCGGAGTTGACAAGTCTCCTAGAACTTAAATCTGGCTTCACTTTTTATGTTATTTTTCCTCCAGGGTGGGCTTTGAGTCTTCTGATTCCTACATTTTCCCATCATAATTTGGGGTTCATAATTGGTAATTTCTTCCTGGGTTTTATGTACTTTCCCCCCATTACACCAGTCTGTTATAACTGTACTTATGAGCTAATCATAATGCTGATTTATTATAATGGTATGATTAGTTGCTTGGTCACATAACACCAGTCCTAGTCTTCTCTTTGCATGCCTGATTTGGGTGAAAGTCCCTTGTTTTATCTTTCCTTTAACTATACTCTCCTAACAGGTCAGGTTGTTTCCTGCATTCCTTGTGGTTGATCTGTGGTTAGTCCCTATTCCCTGTTCTTATTACTTAACACTCCCAGGACTCACGCGATGCATCTCTTCATTTGTATCCTTTTTGCTATAAGAAAACAGTAATTGTAGGAAAAGCACTTTCCTGAGTTCTGTGAGTCATTCTAGTAAACCATTGAAACCAAGAGAGACTGTGGGAGCCAGCAGGTCCGAAGTGAGGGGGGCCTGGATACTACTGAGTTTACAGTTAGTATTCTGACTGAGTAGACAGAACCCCTCAATTTGTAGTCAACAGGTCAGAAGTGAGGGTGTTGTGGGGTGCCAGCTTGTAGCTGGCATTTGAGGTTTGGGCAGACTTTGCAGTCAGAAGACTGTGCCCTATAATTTGTGAGGTCTGGCCTGGCTGCAGGGAGCTGGGGTCAGAGGAGGAAGATGCTGCATGTGTACTGGTGTCAGAACAGAAGGGAAACAGGTTTGATAATAAATAGATTTGGAGCCATCAACATATGTTTGGTGACAGAGGAGGAAGTGGGGATTTTGACTTTTCCAGCACCACGCCATGTAAAAAAAAATGCCCATTTTTTTTGTTGTTCACTGCTACATAGTCAGTTGCGAGGAAGACCCCCAATGAGATGGATTGGCCAAGTGGCAGCATCGATGGACTCAAGTGTGGCAACAGTAGTGAGGTTGATCCAGGATCGGGCCGTGTTTCGTTCTGCTGTGCATAAGGTCACTATGAGTTGGTATTGACTTGATGGCACCTAACAACAACAACAATTTTCTTAATGTTCAATAAAATAAATCCTTATTTTCTCAAAATAAAGATATACACATAGGCACAAATACACCTCAGTCAAGTGTAAACTAGAAATAAATATAAAATTAAATTAATTTAATTACTTGCTTAATTCAATCTTTATGTTGCCCAGAATTACTTAAGCTCTATTAACTTTTATATCTTATTAAACCTTTAAACAAAGATTAGTATATACAACAGCAATAGCCATTTGTTGTTGTTAAATGCTGGTTGAGTCAGTTCCAACTCATAATGACCCTATATAGGGTTTCCAAGGAGTGGCTGGTGGGTTTGAACTGCCAACCTCATGGTTGACAGTCCAGTGCTTATCCTACATTGGCACACCAGGACACCATTATCCTGTGTTTAAAGACATATTACTAATGCACTGTATAACATTTTAGGATGAATTTATGTTTGTGTAAATTACTTGATTTCATGTTGCAGTACAGACAGCACACAAAAGCTTCCTGTGCTCATTTTGCTTACATTAAAGCTGGGCAGTGGAAATGCGCAGATGGATTTACATAGGTCCATAAACATTGAGGTTTGAGTCTGCCTGTGTTGTTCATGATCAGCAGAATTATATAAGCAAGCATCACATACCAAGAGGAGTGTACTCCAGTTCATTGAAAACAAACAGGCCCTAGCAAAATTTCACCATGTCTTGTTTGACCGTAACCTCATGCACTTAGCAATGACAAAAAAAAAAAAAACAAAACAAAAAACAAATTTAAAAATCAAGTAATACATGGAGGTTTGACTATGCTAGACCCAGGGTCCACAAAATCAATGAAATCAATATTCCTTGGTCAGAACAAAGCATGCCTAAAAATTTTAAAGTAAAGTTAAAAGTCAACTAAATTGTGGATAATACCAATTGAGAAAAAAATTAAAATAATAGTTTTTCTCTTTTCACTTTGGAAAGTTTTAAACATACAGAAAAACTGAAAGGATGAAAACATCTAAATATTTCCCATCCGATTCAACAATTGCTATCATTTTGCCATATTTGTGAGCTGTCTCTTTTTCTCATTCTCTTTCTAGACAGATTGAGCAATAGAAATATATAGATAAATAACATATTTATATTTTGCCATGTCATTTTAAAGTAAGTTGTAGACATCATAAAGTGTGCAGTAGCATTATGAAAAAGTTGGAAATACCCTGAGGGTTACCAAAATGTGACACAGAGACACAAAGTGGGGCCCTGATGTTGGAAAAATGGCACCAATAGACTTGCTTTCAGCAGGGTTGTCACAAAACTTCAATTTGTAAAAAACACAATATTTGCAAATTACACTAAAGTGAAGTGCCACAAAGTGAGATATGCCTAAACAACCAGTGTTTGAATTTCCTGAATTCTCCCATTAATGTCTTTTACAGCTCTTTATTGCCTCGCAATTGCTTGTTATATGTTTTTTCTTTTTCAGTCTAGCATTACTCCCATTTGTTATTTTTCAGTGGCCTTGAGTTTTTGGTGAGGTCAGGACAGTTATCTTGAGGAATGTTCCATAGTCTGGATTTGCTCAGATTTATTTAATTTGTCTCTTGCTATCATTTAACTTAAAAAAAAAAAAATCCCCTGTACTTTCTGTACACAGGAAGTTAGGTTTACAGGCTTCATTAGATCCAGGCTAAATATTTTGGCAGAGAATACTTAATGGGATGATATTTGTATTTATTGCATCTCAGTAGGAGGCACATAAGCTCAGGTTGTCCCATGATTTGTGAGGCTAATGTTAACCATTT
Organism: Chrysochloris asiatica; assembly: GCF_000296735.1. NCBI lineage: Eukaryota > Metazoa > Chordata > Mammalia > Afrosoricida > Chrysochloridae > Chrysochloris > Chrysochloris asiatica. The sequence goes on from NW_006408553.1 coordinate 6,747,716, forward strand.
AATTCTGTGGTTGACATTTTGGTGCCATGAAAATACTCTGTTCACTGGCAACTTTTCACCTAATGAGATTAGCATCTATTCATGATCCTTGGCTGATTAAACAATCACATCTGAGGTTGCAAAACACTATTTTAAGAAAATAACCTTAATGTTGTTGTTTAAGTGCCCTCCAGTGCGTTTGGACTCTTCGTGACCCCATATAGGGTTTCCCAGGCTTTAAATGTTTGCAGGAACAGAAAACCTCATCTTTCTCCCTTGACCTTAATATTAGAGAATGCATAAATCAAGATCCTGACAAGGATTAGCACTTCACCATGTTTCATCCTAAAGTAATATAAACAGTTTTTATCAGACCTGTTCCTGTCGATGTCAATTTTAACTCATGGCAACTTCATGTGTTACAGAGTAGAACTGCTCCAAAGAGTCTTGTAATCTTTTAGAAGCACATCTCCAGGTCTTTCTTCTTCAACATGACTTGTTCTTGTTGTTAAGTGCTGTAGAGTCAATTCTGACTCACAGCGACCCTGTATAGTGAATCTGAGGAGCAGCTGGTGAGCTTGAATTGCCAACCTTGCAGTTCAAACTGACTTTGCAGTCTAATGTATTAAACCACAGCACCACACCAGGACTCCAGGTGGGATCAAACTGCCAACCTTTAGGTTAATATGTTAGAGGTCATCAAGTTGATACCTACTCATAGCCACCTTATACACAACAGAACGAAATACTGCCCAATACTGCGCCAGTCTAACATTCACTACTATGCTTGACCCCATTTCTCCTCCTATTGTGCCAGTCCATTTCGTTAAGAGTCTTCCTGCTTTTCGCTGACCCTCCACTTTACCAAGCATGATGTCCTTCTGATAGTATGCCCAAAGTATGAGAGATGAAGTCTCGCCATTCTGGCTTCTAAGAAGTACTCTGGTTGTACTTCTTCCAACGCAGATCTGTTTGTTCTTCTGGCAGTCCATGTACTTTTTTTTTTTTTTTTTAATTAAATGTTTTTATTTTGGATTGAGTGAAAGTTTCCAGGGCACATCATCAGCTTCACATTCAACCATTTATATAGCTTGTTTTATTACATTGATTATTATCCCCTCCATATATCATCAGTTAACAGTGTTTCTCTCTATCCTCTTTAGCTTTTTTTTTTTTTT
>NW_006408553.1:6749188-6754981 GCF_000296735.1 Chrysochloris asiatica
TCATTGAAACTCATTGCAGCATGGCAATGGCTCTGTCTTAAGTTGCCGAGGTTCCACGTGATCCTTACCCGTCTCTGGCCACATAAACAGCCGCCATCCGAGGAAGGCAGGGAGGGAGGAGATCGGCTGGGGACCCCATGCGCCAGACGTTGCCGGCCCACCACCTGCTCTAAGGTGACCAAGCAGGATCACTATGCTGAGGTTCAATTGAGTTTTTAGGGAATCTTACTCTCTAGCAGGGGCAGTCCATGTACTTTTAATATTCTCCTTCAACACTATCACTCAAATGCATCAAATCTTCCACAGTCTTCCTTGTTCAATATCCAACTTTCAATGCGTATGAGGTTATTGAAAACACCATGGCTTGGGTCAGGTGCTCCTTAGTCCTCAAACTGATATCTTTGCTCTTCAACACTTTAAAGAGCAGATCTGTCAAATGCAATACATCATTTAATTTCTTGACTGCTGCCTCTATGAGTGTTAATGATAGATCCAAGCAAAATGAAGTCTTGGACAACTTCAATCTTTTCTCCACTTATAATGGTGTTATTTATTGGTCCAGTGGTGAGGATTTTTGTTTTTCTTTACACTGAGGTGCAACCCATACTGAAGACTGTGGTCTTTGATCTTCATCAGTAAGTATTTTCAGTCCTCTTCACTTTCAGAAAGCTAGGTTGTATCATCTGCATATCACGGGTTGGTAAAGAGTCTTCCTTCAATCGTATGGTGAAAGAATACAGCCTTGGCACACACCTTTCCTGATTTTAAACCATTCAGTTTTCCCTTGTTCCATTCAAATGACTGTCTCTTGCTCTATGTAAAGGTTCCTCATGAGCACAATTAAGTGTACTGAAATACTCATCCTCCGCAATATTGTCTATATCTTGTCATGATCCACATAATCAAAAACCTTTTTGTAGTCAGTAAAGCACAGATAAACATCTTTCTGGTATTTTCTGCTTTCAGCCTGGATCCATCTGACACCAGCAATGATATTCTTCATCCTCATCTGAATCTGTCTTGAACCTCTGGCAGTTCCCTGTCAATATACTGTTGCAGCCATTTAAAAATTACCTTTAAGAAAAAATTTACTTGCATGTGATATTAATGATATTGTCCAGTGATTTCCACATTCTGTTGGATTACCTCTCTTTGAAATGGGCACAAACATAGATCTGTTTGAATCAGCTAGGTAGTTAGCTGTATTCCAAATTTCTTGGCAATAGATGAGTGATTTCCTCCAGTGCTGCATCAGTTTGTTGAAAGAATTCAATTTGTATTCCATCAATTACTAGAGCCTTGTTCTTTGCCAATGCCTACAGTACACCTTGGACTTCTTGCTTCAGTACCATTAGCTCTTGATCGTATATTACCTCTTGAAATGGTTGAACATTGACCATTTCTTTTTGGTACTGTGACTTTGTGTATTCCTTCCTTCTTCTTTTGGTACTTTCTGCATCATTCAATATTTTGCCCATTGAATCCTTCAACATTTCAAGTTGAGGCTTGGATTTTTGTCTTCAGCTCTGTCAGTGTGAGACATAATGCGTGTGCTCTTCCCTTTTGATGTTCTAATTCCAGGTCTTCACACATTTCACTATAATATTTGACTTTATCTTCTTGAGTTGCCCTTTGAAATTTTCTGTTCAGCTTTTTTACCCCCTCATTTCTTCAATTTCCTTCTACACTGGAGAACAAGTTTCACAGTCTTTTCTGTCATTCATTTTGGTCTTTTCCTTCCTTCTTGTCTTCTTTTTAAAAAAAAACAAAAAACTTTTTATTGTGAATTGAATGAAAGTTTACAGAGCAGATCATCAGTTTTACATTCAACAAGTTATATACTTTGCTTTATTACATGGTTGCAATCCCCTCCATGCACCAACAGTTAACAGCATTTACCTCAATTCACTTTAACTACTGCATTCATCCCTGTGTCTCCCGTCACTCCCATCTTTCCTCTGCCAACTTCCCTCCAGTTGTATATTGCCTGCCCTCTCACCCATGTCAATGCATGTCTACCCTCTAAGGCATGAATCATTTTCTCCTCCCCTCAAAACTATCATAGATTGTTTATTTTATCAAGAAACCCTCCACCACCACCCGCCTTTTTTTTAATGTATAAAAACAAAAAACACCGCAGGAATATATAATTGTTTAAACAACCAAAGGGCACATTCTGGAAGCCAGCCTCCTGGCCGCCAGCACACAGCCTTTCTTTCTTGTCTTCTTAATGACCTTTTACTTTCTTCCTGCATGATGGTCTTGATGTCATCTCGCAACTCTTCTGGTTTTCAGTTATTAGTCTCTAATGTATCAGAACTGTTCTTGAGATGATCTCTAAATTTAGGTGGGATATGTTCAAGGTCATATTTTGGCTTTCATGGGCTTGTTCTAATTTTCTTCTGCTTCAATCTGAACTTGCATATGAATAATTGATGGTCTTTCAACAGTCTGTCCCTGGACATTTTTTGGCTGATGTTATGGAACTTTCCCACTGTTTCTTTCCACAAATGTACTCAATATGATTGCTGTGTATTCCATGTGATGAGGCCCATGTGTACAGTTGTCTTTTATGCTTTAAAAAAAAAAGACATTTGCAATGAAGAAGTCATTGGTCTTGCAAAATTTTGTCATATGATTTCCAGCATCATTTCTAACACCAAAGCCATATTTTCCAGCGACTGATCCTTCCTCTTTGTTGTTATCAATATATCTTGATTGCATGTTTGATCAATTTCAGATTGAAGAAGTTGATTGTTATTGTTTTTGTTAGGTGCCATCGAGTTGGTAATGACTCATAGCGACCTTATGCACAGTAGAATGAAACACTGCCCGATCCTGGCCCATGGTTTATTCAATATTCTTTGCCATCATCATAATTCAAATGCATCAATTTTTCTATTGGTTTCCTTATGTATTGTCCATCTTTTGCATGCATATGAGGTGATTGAAAATACCATGGCTTGGGTCATGTGCACCTTAGTCTTCATAATGACATCTTTGCTTTTTAACACTTTAAAGAACTTTTTTTTGTTTTTCAACAGATTTGCCTAATGCAATACATCTTTTGATTTCTTGATTACTTTTATGGGCAATGATTATGAATCCAAGTAAAATAAAATCCTTGACAGCTTCAATCTTTTCTGTTTATCATAATACTATTTATTGGTCCTGTTCTGACAATTTTTCTTTTCTTTATGCTGAGGTGTAATCCATACTGGAAGTTTTAGTCTTTAATCTTAATCAGCGCTTAAATTCCTCTTTACTTTCAGCAAGGGAAGTTGTGTCATCTGCATATTACAAGTTGTTAATGAGCCTCCCTTAAGTCTTGTTACTAAGTTTTTCTTCATTTAGTCCAGTTTACAAATTGAGTAATATTTGGTGAAAGGATTCAACCCTGGCACAAATCTTTCCTGATTTAAAAACCCACATTATCTCCTTATTCTGTTTGAATGAGTGCATTTGATCTTTTTATAGGTTCAGCATGAGCATAATTAAGTATTCAGGGATTCCCATTCTTTGCTATGTTATCCATAATTTGTTATGGTTCACACAGCCAATTGTCTTTGCATAATCAATAAAACATAAGTAAACATCTTCCTGGTATTCTCTGCTTTCAACCAAGATCCACCTGACTTCAGTAGTGATATCGTTCACTCCACATCCTCTTCTTAATCTGCCTTGAGATTCTGGCAGCTCCCTGTCAATGTGATACTGCGACTGTTTTTAAAATGATCTTCAGCAAAATTTTATTTGCATTTTATATTAATGACTTTTTGTTGTTGTTAAGTGCTTTCAAGTCAGTTCCCATTCATAGTGACCTTGTATGGGGTTTCCAAAGAAACCCCATATTTTGGTTAACAGTTCAGTGCTTATCCTATAGCACCACACCAGGACTCCATATTCACAATACTTATAGATGAATTCCACATTCTGTTGGATCACTTTTCTTTGGAATAGGAACAAATTTGGATCTCTTCTAGGCAGTTGATCAGGTAGCTGTCTTCCAATTTGGGGGTACAGATGAGTAAGCATTTCAAAGTCGTATGTTTGCTCAAACATCTCAGTCGGTATTCCATCAATTCCTGGACCCTTGTTTTTTATCCATAAAGTCTTACTTTGGAGCAAATGTGAAAGAATAAATAAAAACAACTTGCAGAGAATACCTATCTAAATACTAATTGCTTAACTCTACAAATATGTGCTGAGCATCTATCTAATGCCTGTCATATATGATAGAAGGAAAAGGGACCTGTTCTTGTGAATTACTCAAACTTTCAAAATGTGGCATAATAAAGCCAGAATGTTCAGCAACTAAGCAACAAAGTAAATTAGTACAGGGAGGAGATAAGCCAAGGATGAGTCTACAGCAGGAATCTCAGGAATCCTTCTCTTTTTTAATTTCAAGACCTTATAGTGGAGTCTGCCCCTTCCTTGGGCTCAGCCAAGAGTGAATAAAACAAATCAGAAAAATATTTTACTACAAGGGCACTCCCTTCTCCCTGCCAGGAGAAGCCATGTGGAGACACTCCAGTGCCCAGAAGGACCAGCTTTCTTTCCTGCCTGCTCCTTCCCCCTCTCAAGTAAGGGAGTGACCCAGCCTCAGCCTGAGGAGGTGGGTCCTTTCTGCTTCTCTTCAAAGAGGCCCCTCTCCCCCACCACCAGAATTCACCTTTTGTCCTTATAATCTTTGAAGTCCTGGCCAACTCTGAGAAATCACACCATTCTCTCAATCTTTCTCCCCAGCAGGGAGAGGATACTGGTAATGAAACAAGGGAGGAAAAGTCTGTTTAGTGCTTGTGGGAACAGTTTCTTCTGTGCAACAAGAGCAACAAGAGACCAGGGCATGGAGAGACAGTGGGAATCTTTCGTAGATTCTGGGTTTGAATACTGACTCTGCCACTTAGTGAAATCAGGAAGTTTTGGGTAAGTGTCCTCATCACAAAATAAGATTAAACACATCAACTTCCTTGTATTTTGAGAGAATGAAAATGAGATCATTTATGTAAACTCTTTTGGTAGGATTCTTGTTTTCCATGCAGAGAACGGATTAGACTTTAATACACCTCATGTGCTGTCACATGGAGAATGTGTGGAGGTCTGCGTGTTGCTATGACACTGAACAGGCTTCAGCAGAGCTTCCAGACCAAGATGGACAAGGAAGAAAGGTCTGATGGTCTAATACTGAAAGTCAGTCAATGAAAACTTTGTGTATCACTGCAGGCTGATTTGCAACTGGTCATGGAGATGGCACAGCATAAGGAAGTGCTTTGTTTTACTTTAAACATTTGATTACATTTTTAGTAAAGGCTCAAATATAATATTAGATTCCCATTTAACAATTTCCTACTAGACTGCTTAGCTAAAAGATCACCAATTCAAACCCAGCAGCCACTTTCAGAAAACTTATGCAAGATAGCTATGAGTTGGAACCAACTCAATGGCATACAGCAACAACATACATACATACTGTTCAGTGACATTGGTTACATTTTCCACCCGGATCAGCATTCTCATGATTACTAGTCTGGTTGTTCTGCACCTACTAATCTAGTTTCCCTGTTTTCTCTCCTTCTTCTTCTTCCCCCACCTGCCTTCTCATTTTTGCTTTAGGGTAAATGTTACCATTTGGTCTCATACAAATATTTGCTTATTTGTTTTTAATTTTTTAAATGAGCACAGTATTCACAAGTGATATTATTTAATTTATGAGTAAATCAGTTGTTTAATTGAAAGGTGACCTCTAGGAGTACTTTCACTTTCAAGTTTAAAGGGTATCTTGGGGTGATGATA
>NW_006408553.1:6755081-6757257 GCF_000296735.1 Chrysochloris asiatica
GGGGGTGGTTCCTTTGGTCTCTGCCAATCAAATATGTTTGGTCATTTAAAAAAATATTTTATTGTGAATTATGTGATCATTTACATGGGAGAACATTAGTTTTACATTCATCCTATCATATATCGTTTCATTGCCTTGGTTACAATCCCCTCCATGCATCATCAACCAACCAAAGGGTATACCCTGCAAGCCTGCCCCCTGGTCGTCAGCACACAACCCCTCTCCCTCTCTGTGTCTAAAGTCCCCAGCTGCTCCATCTCTCCACGTCATCGTCTCTGCCTCCATCTCAGGCATCACTGCTTCTCTGGGTAGGATCCCGCTCTCTGCTCTTCTCCCTTGATGGTCCTAGGGACCTCTGCTCCTAGACTGCAAAGTTAATCACTCCCCTCCTTGCTACAAAACGTCTACTTTTACATTTTCAACCCTCACAATCAGTCCTGATAACAATTATTCACTATTGTATCACAAGAGACCTATCCTCATTTCATTTCATCAGTCCTGCCTAGACAGATTGGATACTACTCAGTGGAGATTCTTCCTTCCTCTGCACCTTCTGGATCTAGGCTTCCTCTTGTAAGCTTGTAAGCCAGTCACTTCTTTGGGCATTTTTTAGAAAAAAGAATTCGAGGTTTTTGGTTTTGTATAATTTTCTCCCCTTCTATTTGGGATCATGTATTATGTCCCTGGTCAGCACTGTTAGATAGGCACCATCTAGTTCTTCTAGTCTCTGGACAGATAAGAGTGGTTTATGTAGGTAATTAGTCCTGTAAACGACTTTCTTTTTTGCATCCTTAGTTCCCTTCTTTCTCTTTGCTCCAGATGAGTAGTCACCAATAATTGTATCTTATATAGCTGTTCACAAGCTTTTAAGACTCGACACTACTTACCAAGTAGGGTGCAGAACGTAAACCCTGTAGACTACCTTGAATCTGTGGGCTGAATTGTCCCACAAGATTATGGTCCTAGGTCTTCAAAACCAGTAAACCAATCCTGAGAGGCATTTGGTTATATCTGGAAGCTATCTGTAACTGTGCCCCCTATGTGCTTATATATATGTGTGTGTGTGTATGATGTGTAACATATACAAACATATATATATATACACACCTGTACCTTGCTATACACACTTATATATACATATCTACCTATGTAACCAGGAGTCTTGGTGTGGCGCTGTGGGTTAATGCGTCAGACTGCAAAACCGTTTGAACTGCAAGGTCAGCAGTTCAAGCTCACCAGTCATTCCTCGGAAACCCTATACAGGGTCGCTATGGGTTGGAACCAACTCAACAGCACTTAACAACAACACCTATGTAACCATTCGTGTATTCTTTGGTTGTTACTGCTATGGCTGCTACATTGTTTACGTTACAGTATTTACCAATAATGTCCCTTAGTCTTGTATATTTCTTACTGTCATCATTTAACTTGGTTAAATTGTATAGACTTCACCCACTTCAATATTACCTTTTCTATTACCAAAAATAACAAATGTCTGTTATCTGAACTGTTATTTCCTCTGCTTCCCTCCCATCCCTGGTAATCCCAAAGAAGATATTTCTATTTCTAGTTTTCTGAGAAAGCACCATATCATTTTTCATAGTGGTTGGACCATTTTTCAGTTACACCAGCCTTGAATAAGGGTTCCAATCTCCCCACAACCCCACCAACATTTGTTGTTTTCTGTTTTTTTTTTATTTTTAGTAGTAGTAGTAACTCTTTTGCAGGGGTGAGGCAATGTTCTTTTGCAGGGGTGAGGCAATGTTGATTTGCATCTCTCCTAATGTGGCATCTCCTCTGGTAGGATAAACACTGAGTTGCTAATCACAAGGTCTGCAATTCAAACACACCAGCTGTTTCTCAGAAAAACATGCAATCAATGCTCATAAATAATTACTGGTGAGTGAAATGCAAAAGTTAAAAATAAAGAGGAAGAGTTGTTGTCAGGTGCCATCAAGTCTGAACCGACTCATAGTGACTCCATGCACAGCAGAACGAAACAATGTCCGATCCTGGGCCAACCTCACTACTGCCGCCATACTTGACGCCATCAATGATGCCACCTGGCCAATCCATCTCCTCAGGGGTCTTCCTCTTTTTCTCTGACCCTCCATCTTACCCAGCATGACATCCTTCTCCAGCGACTGTTTCCTCCTGACAACATGTCCAAAGTATG
>NW_006408553.1:6757817-6770245 GCF_000296735.1 Chrysochloris asiatica
CATATCACAGGTTGTTAATGAGTCTTCCTCCAATCCTGATGCCACGTTTTTCTTCATAGAACCCAGCTTCTCGTATTATTTGCTCAGCATACAGATTGAATATGGCCCTGGTGATAGAAATACTGTTGGCAATGACAGAATCTTGAAGGCCAATTACTTCTTCATTGAAATACCTTTTTTAAACAACATAAACAGTGACTATACATGTGGACCTCCTCAAATCAACTATATCTATGGAAAGAGACAATGGAGAAGCTCAATACCATCAACCAAAACAAGGCTAGGAATTGACTATGGAAAAGAATATCAATTGCTCATATGCAAATTCAGACTAAAGCTGAAGAAAATTAAAACAAGTCCATAATAGCCAAAATATGATCCTGAGTACATCCCATCTGAATTTAAAGACCATCTCAAGAACAGATGTATTGAACACTAAAGACCAAAGAAATTGTGGAATGGCATCAACATGAAGAAAGCAAAAGTTCATTTAAAAGACAGGAAAAAAAAGAGAGAGACCAAAATGGATGTCAGAAGAAATTCTGAAACTTGCTCTTAAATGTAGAGAAGCAAGAGTGACTGAAAGAAATACCGAAGTTAAAAGCCGAACAGAAAATTTCATAGAGGCACTACATCAACCCTCTATAAAAAGATACCAGATCTAGATGACCTAGCAAAAAAAGACATATTGAAAAAAAGTTTTATGTTTGTACTACGAACATAATTTCAGTACAAACCTACTCCTTACTTATTGGTTATCTCATTATCTAACATTTCCCATTTATAGTAATAATGAAAAATCTATCCCACTATTTTGTTTGTTAACAATGTATGTTCGGCAGTATGGAACACAGCTGCAGGGCAAGTGTAATGCTGGTTGTGATGATTAAGGTTATGCGTCAGCTTGGCTGAGCCTTATTTCCCAGCGCTTTTGCAGTTAATAATGATGTAGTTTGTCAGTTATGGGAAATTGTTGTGATCTAATGTCATCCTGAAGGAGCTCTGGTAGCATAGTGGTTACGAATCGGGCTGCAAACCTTAAGGTCAGCAGTTCGAAACCATCAGCTGTTCCATGGGAGAAAGATGAGGCTTTCTTCTCCTGTAAAGATTTACAGCCTCAGAAACCCTGTACAAGGTTGCTATGAGTCGGAACCAACTCCACGACACGTAACAACAACAACAATGTCATCCTACATTTTTGTATCATGCTGATTTTTGCAAAATGACCCTGTCTTTGGAACCTAACCATGTCAATAAATAAGGAGTGAGTTCATTATTTAAAGATTAATGTTATTGGGTTTAAAGTACAGTAGAACTCAATACAAATAGAAACTAGTGTTTAGAGGGACAGTTAAAATAGTCCATTGTCATAGGCCTGACATTTTTATGACTAATTTTATTTATTTATTCTTTATGTAGTTATAGCATATATGTTTTGTAGCTTTACTTATGAAAAGTACAATTTTTATTTTATTGCAGAGCTGTAAATATAAACTGCAGAAATGCTTCAGTAAAAAGCTACTATATATTGTTGTTTGTTATGATGTCAGTGTAATATTTTCAACCATAAAATGAAATTTAAATGTCTGTAATCTAACTACAAATTGCAAGGTTTCTCAGAAGGACACTGTCAGGCAAACTTGAAAATATACACATTGAGAATAATTTTTTATTATATCCTATTTTAATATTAACAGCTATTATGAACACAATGTTTCTTATTAAGTAGCAACTTCAATATATGTGTCACATTTTATAGTATCAAAACAACTATAGAAATCTATAGTATTTGATACAAATCATTTTTTTTTACTTAATGTAACATACCACAGAAGGTTTTTCAAATTAATTGAAAAATATGCGTTAGCTATTGATAGAGTGAATTGCCTTTTTTTCCTTTTTAATCCTGATTCACAACACCTATTTCTGTTCAGTATTCTTTGAAATGGAAAGTAGTCAACATTTGTAAAGTCATAGAAAAGGTTATGCCAATATTTAGCAAACTATTTTGGCTTGGTGCTCTTAATAATTTATTCAAAACCTTTTAGAATTTTTCATAAAAGTTTTTTAAATGCTTTTTTCCCGACTGCCTTTTTTTTTTTTTTATTGACATACCTAAAACCAAACTGATACAGCTTTGAAAACCAATTTTTAATACTAACTTCAGAAAAATTATAATTTTTTTTCTACCCTACAGCCACCCAGGCGCTTTAGTTTTGTATTTATTCAATATGTCCACACAACACATGCACAATCTGTATATACACAGTCAACACATATATGCACAGCACTGTGCTAAACACTGAAGAAAGTTAAAAGTAAAGTAGACTACATTTTAGCTAGAAGTTGAAGACAAACTTAAAAAAATGAATTATAATTATACATAGAAGTTGAAGTTAATATAAATTTTACATGAATGTAAAGGGTGTACATGGAGGGATGTAAAGTTTGAGGGAAATATTTCCTCAAGGATGATTTATTAAGTGGTCAGGGTAGGAAAAAAAAAGAGCTTAGAATTGGGATGTAAGCATGATTTCCTATTTCTGTGACAATTTAAATTTAATTTCCAGAAACTGTATATTTTCTAAGTACTATATATTTAGCATAAGAAAGATGGGGTTGTGATTGTGTATATGATTCAATCTTAATGATAGATTAAGTTATACTGCCACATACCTTGATATAAACTTTATTTAGAAACAGAAAGGGAGGGGTACCATTTTACTGAAATATAGAATATCCTGAGAATTCTTCTATGATGGTCATTCCAGGCAGTAGATCTCTCTCAACTGGTAGTGCATCATCAAGAATATAGTTTTGGTTCAGGGCAACTGCAAATACAAACTTAATGAACCTTAAATATAGCCATTATTTTTTATATCCGAGCACAGTAAAAACCAAACGTCCTTAATCACTGAAAATTGTATAACACTTCAGGACTTGTTTTAAACCAGGCTATAGTTGGCACTAAGGAGCTCTGGTAGCGTAGTGGTTACAAATCTGGCAGCTAATCCATTGGTCAGCAGTTCGAAACTACCAGCTGTTCCATGGGAGAAATATGAGGCTTTCTGCTCTGGTAAAGATTACAGCCTTGGAAATCCTGTACAGGTTCGTTATGAGCTGGAACCAACTCCACGGCACATAACAGCAACAAGTTGTATTATGGAAGATTTAAACCTGCTGAATGATTCTTTTAGTAAAAGGCATTTGTTTGAAAACAACTTGATTTTATATTTTAATTTCTTGATAGTTTTTCCACCTTTTCAAATTATACCATAGTAACAAACACACTGAGCTGTTGCTTCAATATGAATAAGTTGGGGAAAGGATCTATAGTCTATTAAGTGTCCATGCTAAGTATATTAAATATGCACTGTATAATTTAGTCCTGACCCTAGCACAGAGAAGCTTACACACTATTACTCTAGGCACAAAGATGGTATTTGAACAGAAGTTTGTCTGCCTCTGAGACTGTGCTCTTATACCTACATAATAGCATAAAATTGGTAAAGTGTATTTTTACTTTCCAAGATGCCATGTGTGCCATGAATAAATCACCTGTTAAAGCATGCAATAATAGCATATTTTAAAAAAATGTTTAAGATATATATTTTCACCCTGACAGTGACCCTTGTTGTAATTTCTGATCTTTGGATATATTAATATGTAAGTATAATTAATTAAAAGTTGTTAAAATGTAAGACATTTGTAAATAATTTTTATTATTTGTACTATTAATATGAAATCTTTAGAAATTCTTTTTCCTTTTTTGTTATGAATTTTTAACTGAAAATTCTAAAACAAAAACCTTGTGTGTTATACTGATAGTAAAATAAATAACTATGTATAGTTATTCTTACATAGATAGTAATAGGAATTTAACATGCACAAATTGTCCTCTTCTAGTTTTCTGATATGTGTAAGGAAACATTTGTATAGTAAATATTAAAGCAGACATTTTATTTGGGGGAAAAAAAAAAGATACCAAAGATCAAATGAAACAGACACAGATGAAAATTGTGGCACCCTGACCTTCAGAGGAAAGGTTAGAGAGGTGGATGGAGTACTTGCTGGGAGGAGAAGCTGAGCAGGGACAGTGAGAGAGGGAGACTGACTGGTGAACAGCTGACCAGATGCAGCGTGACCATCTTGTACTTTTGTGATCAGCTTTGGCAACAGATGGTGACCTGTCAGAGCCAATTCTTACATAGGATGGGATAGGTGCAATTCCTACAAAAAGAATTGTGGGGAAAACCCCATAATCCCCCTATGGCCAGAGGTGTGGCCAGCTCCCACCCTCATGGACTCCCAGTGCAGACCCTGGCTTTCTGGGAGTTGGGAGCTATGTGGTTAGGAACCATGCCAGTGTGAGGCAGGGGCTGGTTGTGCTGCTTTGATGCATAGCGTTAGTGCCTAGATTCAGATGGGCTCAGCTGGACACCTAAGAACCGAAGAGCCACCAGCCCAGCATTTAACCAGTCACCCTGCCACCAGTGACTCTGTGATCTTAACAGATTCTGAAACCAGCTCCATTAAGGCATCCACGAACTACTTCTGGATTGAGGTCCCTGAGCATAGATAATAACACTGAGGCCAGTAGGAACTCCACCCAAGGCCAGGAACTCTGCTTCCCATCCCTCCCACATTCACTGTCAAAAAGAGCATTTCAAGATCTATGTTAAAGTATAATGCTGCCTGTAATAGAATAATATTTATATGACTACTAGGAAGACCAGTTGATACAACTATTATCGAAATTTACTCACCAACCACTAAAACCAGTGATGAAGAAATTGAGGAATTCTACCAATTTCTTCAGTCTGAAATGATCAAACATGCAATTAATTTGCTTAAATAATTACTGGTGAATGGAATGAAAAAGTTAAAAAAAAAAAAATAGAAAGAGAAGGATAGGTAGTTGGAAAATATGTTGGAAGTTACATGACCATTTGAGCTCCTTGGTTTACAGAGTTTTCTTCTGTATTCAAGAGCTATATAGTTTTTTGTTTTAAGGTTTGGTTTTTTTCCATTTGTTGTTTCATTGTTTATGTTTGTTTCTTCTCCTCCTCCTTCCCCTCATTTCATTCCCTTGAATTTTATATTTTATATATCCACTTCTGTTTCCCTTCTTTTCTTCTGTTTCTCATTTCCCCTCATCTTCTTTTTTCCCTTTTAATCTACTCTACTGTCTTTTTCTTTTCATCTTACCTCTCCCTGGTTTTCCTAAGGTTTTTAAAAAATTATTTTGAAAAAAAATCTTTTATATCCTCTCATTTTTCTCTTCTCTAGCTCCATTTCCCTGTCCCTCTTTTGTCTGTTTTTATTATTAAGTGCCATTGAGTTGGTTTTGACTCATAGTGACCCTGTATAGGGTTTCTGAGGAGCAGCTGGACAGTTTGAACTGCCAACCTTGCAGCTCAAACCAACATTGTGAACCAGTGCATTATCCTGTAGCACCACACCAGGATGCCCTCTTTTGTCTATATAGTTGTTGTATTCTTTTTTCTGTGTGCTGCCAGTTTTAATTTCTTTTTTCTCCTTTATAATTTTCTCTTTCCATTGTTGGTTCCTTGTTTTGTTGTCATGTGTGTGTGTGTGGAAGGGGAGGGGTTTTGTTTTTCACAACAACAGAAGACAGCAACTGGGCCCATATGGTCCAGCCACAACCATACCCTTTGCAGCTCCACCCACTGGGTAAGAGTCAATGCCAGCTTCTATATCACCTAATCAATGATAAACAGCATCTGATACCAGTCAACCCCAAAGTGAGGTGCATGAATGAAGAACAGAAACAGAATGGAACATGTTTCCATTCTCTAAGTACACCCACAGGAGCTAGCTGGTGAGAGGCTAAGAAAACATCAACATAGAATCATCAATTAAATATGAATCAATATAAATACAAATACAACATCTCCCCCTCCCCCCAATGTCCTGGAGAAAACTGGCAATTTTAGCTCACATGAAGAAACAGGAGAGAATGGCTCAAACAAATGACCAAGATGCAGAGTCAAAACACATTTCTGAAAAAAGGCAATGAAACTAACTGAAAAAAGAACTCAAAAGAATGGCATTTCGGTATCTCAAAGGACTGATAGAAAGATCAAAGAAAACAAGAACACAGAAAAATACTTAAGAAGAATTCAGGAAAATACTATAAGAACAAACAGAAAAACTGAATGCAAATTTTGAAACAATACAAAACTTGCAGTTAGAAATCCAGAAGATTAATATTAAAATTTCCAGAAATGGATAATAGATTGAAAAGGCAAAGGAGTAGATTCAGAGCAATGGAAGCCTGAATTTGTGAGCTTGAAGAGAAATCTCTCGATTTTAGGATGCTAGAAGATTAATCAGAAAAATGAATTTAAAAAATCCAAAGAAAACCTAAGAGCTTTGTGGGACACCATGAAGAGGAGCAACTTATAGGTGATCAGAATTCCAGAACAGGAAGAGACAACAAAAAGCACAGAGAGAACTGTTGAAGAGTTTGTTGGAAAAAACTTCCCTCACATCACAAAAGGTGAGAAGAGAAGCACACAAGTAGCTGGACAAACCCCAAACAGTATAGGCCCCAAGAGAAAATCACCAAGACATATAATCAAAATTTCTAAAACCACAGACAAGGAAAGAATCCTGAGAGCAGCTGAAGAAAAATGAAAAGTTACCTACAAAGGAGAACCAGTAAAACTAAGCTATGATTTCTCATCAGAAACCATGCTGGCAAAAGACAATGGGATGGATGTTGGACCTTTGTTTATGGTTAAAGCTGCCTAGCATTCCAGCCAAACAGGGAAGGATTCTTCATATCAAGGATCAAGCATGCCTCCTCAGTACACTGTGTTGATAGGGACGGGCAACTTAGACTTTGGCTACAAAAATTGGGGGGCTATAAGGGCACAAAGTGGCTGGCTTACATGCTTTCATGAGGGTGCTTAGTGTCTGAATGAGGGGAGTAAGACAGAAACCATAGTGAACAGTTTTCCTCTTGTCCAAATGGATCTGACAATAAGGGGGATAGGATTTTATGATTCAATTGTAAGTAATTGTTATCAGGCCTAATGGTGATTGTCGCAACTGTAAATGTAGAAGAGGGTCAATTAAAATGGAGGGAGCAGTTAATTTGTCATTTCAGGATCAGAAGACCCCAGGACCATCAAGAGGAAAGAACATGAGAAGAGCGAGGGATCCTAAGCAGAAAAGCAGCGACAACAGAGAAGGTGGCAGAGGCGATGTCATAGAGAGATAGAGCAGCAAAGGACTATAGATTCATGGACTGAGAAAGGGCCTGCAGCAGGAGGCTGACTTGCAAAATGTGACCTTTAGACATTTAAACAAATAGAAAAAGAAAGAAAGAAAGAAAAGGTAATCGATATAAATACCATTGGCTAAGGGACTCCTGGTGTGGCACTGTGAGTTAATGCGCCAGATTGCAAAGTTGTTTTGAATCGCAAGGTCGGCAGTTCAAGCTCACCAGTCGCTCCTTGAAAACTCTATACAGGGTCACACTATAGGTCTCTGGGTCAGAATCGACTGACTGGACAACAACAAGGGTGCATGCAGGGGGTTGTAATCATGACAATGATTTGCTGAATGTAAAACTGATTATCTGCCCTGTAAGCCTTCACTCACTCAATACACAATAAAAGCTTAATAAAAAAGGAAATGAGATGGCATATACAAAGCTCTGAAAAAAAAAAAAAATTGCCAACTAAGAATCATATACCTAGCAAAGCTGACCCTCAAATACGATGGTAAAATTAGGATGTTTCCTGATAAGCAGAAATTAAAGGAATGTATGACTACCAGACTGACTTTATAAAAAATGCTAAAGGTTGTTCTTTAGACTGAGAACCAACAACAACAGACAACCTGAGATTATGATACATGACATCATCGGCTAGAACTCAATCCAGATATAAAAGTATTTAAAGTAAAACAAACCTACAAGAATCAGATATATCAGTATATAATGAAGTCAACTACAAAGCAAAAAGAGAGGATAGTTTAGATACAGAATTTCCAAATGACTAGGAAATCAAGTAAATTTCAAGATAAAAGAGACTGACTATTTTAAAACAGGGAAAAGTTAATAAATTATAGAGTAACCTCAAAGAAAACTAATACACATTTACTTCAAAATTTTAAAAAAGATGAAAATCAGATACTGTATTAATCAGTAAACATTAACACAACAGAAATGAAAATGAAAAGAAAACCCGCAAAATGAACTCAACACAGAAAATTATGTGGAACAAAGCAGTACTACAAAAAAAAAAACAAACAAAACCACAAGCACACAACAAAATGACAACATCAATTCATACTTATCGATAATTACACTGAATGTAAATGGATTAAATGCACCAGTCAAGAGACAGAACCAAATGAAAAAGAAAACAAGATCCTTCTACATGCTCTCAACAAGACACAGCCTAAATGTCCATCAACAGAAGAATGGTTAAACAAACTTTGGTACATACACACAATGGAATGCTGGTGAATAACAATGAATCTGCAAAACACCTCACAATATGGATAAATCTAGAGGACATTATGCTGAGTGAAATTGTTGTGAAGTGCCTTCGAGTGGGTTAAGACTCATAGCAACCCTGTATAGGGTTTCTGAGAAGAAACTGGTATGTCTGAATTGTTGATCTTATAGTCTGAAGTCCAGTGCTGATCCACAATCACAAAAGGATAAATGTTGTAAAATTTTGTGAGGATAAATGTGAAGCCAATGTTGTAAAAAATTAAGAAAAAGTTTTCTTGATGAAAGAAGCAATCTACGATGGTTATAGGGAGCGAGGGGATGGAAAGTTATTCACAGGCTAGAGGGTAGAAACATGTTAACATGGGTGACAGGGTAAGCAATATACAATAAGAGGGGGCTAGCAGAGAAAACAGGAAGGCAGTGGGAGGCACAGGAAGGAATTCAATCATTACAGTGAATAGAGGTGAATGCTGTTGGTACATGGAGGGGACTGCAATCATTGTAATGAAGCAAAGTACATGATTTGTTGAATGTAAAACTGGAGACCTGCTCTGTAAACCTTCATTCAAACCACAATAAAAAGTTAAAAGACAAAACAAAACAAAACCAGGCTTACTGGTCAAATAGAGACTGGTGGAACCCTGAAACTATAGCCTTTGGTTACCCTTCAGGTTTGGAACTGAACTCACCTCCATGGGTCCTGTTGTGATACTGTAGGATAAACACTGGACCACAAAGTTGGTTTGAACTGTAAGGCTAGTGGTTCAAACCCACTAACTGCTCCTTGGAAACCCTATACAGGGTTGCTATGAGTCAGAACCTATTCAAGGACACAACATCAACAATATGGGTAAAATATTAAATGATGCTGGAAGCATTGAAAGAAGCAGCATTGACAAAAAGAATTAGTTGCTGTTCAGTCATTTCAAGAAGTACCATAAAATCAAGAACTGATGGGAAAGAAAAGAAAAGAAAGAAAGAAAGAGAGAGAGAGAGAAAAAAAAGAGAACTGATGGTACTGAAGGAAGAAGTCCAAACAGCACTGAAGGCATTGGTGAAACACCACATTCCAGAAGTTGACGGAATTCAAATTGAACTCTTTCAACAAACTGATGCAGCATTGGAGGCACTTGTCTATGCCAATAAATTTGGAAGACAGTTACCTGGTCAACAGATTGGAAAAGGTGGCTCTCATTAATCTCCATAATAATCTGGATCCTCTTGTTAATAAAAGGGTTTTTGTTGGTCTCCAGTGCTAGGGTCAGGTAGGTTGTTTTTGTTAAGTGCCGTCGAGTCGATTCCAACCCATAGTGACCCTATATATAGGGTGTCCAAGGAGCAGGTGGTGAGCTTGAACCACTGACCTTGCAGTTCAAACTGACTTTGCAGTCTGATGCATTAGCCCACAGTGCCACACCAGGACTCAGATAGAGCTGCTAAATCGGAGCCAGAATTGGTGAGCATTTGAAACCTCCACAATAGGACTGGCAGTAACATCTTTGTTAGGTTTAGCAAGTGGAAGATTCCAGAAACAGTCATACCTCACCAGATCATCATATGAGGCACCGTTCTGTGAGCTCTGCAGAATCACAGAAATGCAAGTTGCTCCTGGGGCCTAAAACTTAGTCAGAAAAATAAAGTGCAGATTCAAGGGATTCCTGAAATGTTCTCATCAGTGGGAGATTGCTGATGTGGGAGGCATGGTCTTTGACGTAAGCTGCGTCAACTGAGGATGTCTGAACATTTGACTGAAACACAGCCTTGTAACATGGGAAGGCAGAAACTGACTATGTTTACAAACAACTGAGTTTGATTCCGCCCCCCCACCAACTGCCAGATGGATAGGACCACTGCAGATAAATTTTTGTCTACTGCTTTGCCTTGAATCATTTATAGGAATTCAGTGCCTAGGAACCCATTTCCTGTTTAGGTGAGTACAGACATGTTTCAGGGAAGTTATGTAGTTTAGCCTTTTTTAGCCCTTTGCCCCCTATATCGTCAACCCTACTATACTAGCTCAGCTGGATGATCCTGAGGTAGCCTGAACAAAATCCTGTGGAGCTGGGCTGCCTCATGCAGTGTGCAGAAGCAGCAGATGGCTAGATTTACCCCACTTTGTCTGTCCCCACCCACTTTTTTGGTCTCTTTCTGAAATTAATTTGCAGGGAATAATAATTTATGCTTGCATAGTAATATCAAAGTGATCATTTGATCTTCCCAAGCCCCTTTAAAATAGATAGGGTCTGATTTCATTCTCATTTTATAGATAAGGAAACTGGTTCAGAAACATTAGGTGGTTTGCACAGTGGCACATGACTAGTCTCTGACAGTGTCCGTGCTAATATAGGATGTCAGAGCACTTGGGCCGGTGTGTGCAAGATGTGTGCAAGAGCCCATTTACCCCACTTGCCTCCTGTTACCTTGCCCAACTGGAAAGCAGCTTCCCCAGCCGGACCCACCCCATGGTAGCAGCCAGGGCTGGTTGACCAGGCCAACACAAGAACCTCAGGCTGGCTCGGAGTGCAGGCCTGGAGGGCCCTCTGTGGGGCTCCCGGCCCAGTGGAAGATCACATCTGCAGGGACAACTTTAATGACTCTGGCAAGGAGATGCTTTTGGCATCTCTGGGGATGGAAAAAGAGTGATCTGTCCCAGGCCCGACAGGGTGGAGGCAAGTGTTGAGGGCAAAGTGTCGCAGCAGCTGAGACCTCTCTGCATCGACGCCCTCTCTCTGACCAGGAGGCTGTGACCACTTTAGACCAACAGCTTCTTTGTCACACCTGGTTGGAGTGTAGGAGTTCATTGGCTGAGTAGACTAGGGGCTGGTCCTATGATTCTAGAAAGGGGTCCTCTATTCCCATTGGGAATGAGACAAACAGGAAGAAGAAATACACCAGGAAGACTCATGCTTTTGAATATTATATAAAGAGAAAAGCTCCAGACTAGATTGCTGAGGACTGAGCATGTCAAGCCGTGAAGAACACAGGGTGGCGTGTGCTACAGGAAGCCACTTGGCGTGCACACCTACCACAACAGGATCCGTTCTGGCCAACATGCCATGAGCGTCTGTTTCTGATGTGGTGTGGGTTCTGCTGGTAGCAAGACAGACAAAAACATCAACAAACTTCATTCTCATTTGAATTTCCTCCTTTGAGAGGTTGATGTTGGTTTCTTGTTTGCCCATGATGTTGTTGTTGTTAAATGCTGTCAAATCGATTCCGACTCATAGCGACCCTGTATAGGGTTTCCAAGGAGCAGCTAGTGAGTTTGAACTGCCAACCTTTTAGTTCAGACCGATCTTATGGTAAAGTGCTTATCCTACAAAGCCACACCAGGACTCCATTCATCCATGATAGAAGACAAAAAGAAGGAGAGCCCCTGTGGGGTGGTATGCCAGCTGTATTGTTGTTGTTAAGTGCCATCAAGTTAGTTCTGACCCATAGCGACCCTGTATAAGGTTTCTGAGGGGCTGCTGGTAAGCTTGAACTGTGGTTCAAACTGACTTTGCAGTCTAGCACATTAACCCACAGCACCAAACCCTAGATTTTATTTTACATAATTTTGTCAGTCTTCCTCATCTGTTCGTGAACAATTCTGTGTTCATGAATACAGACAAGTCTCTGTCTCCTATTCTATGAAATGGATATAACATTATCTATCCCTCTCACAGAATATCACATTTGAGGAGAACCGATGATTCATATAGATGAAAGAGCTCTGGCGACTATAGGATAAGCACTTGATTGCTAACTACAAGGTCGGTGATTTAAACCCACATAGTGCTCCACAGGTCTTTAGTGTTTAATGCATCAAATCTGTTCTTCAGATGAAGTGAGGCAGCACAAGAGGCACTCACTCATCTCTGCCAAGAAACTTGGAAGACAACTATCTGGCCGACTGATTGAAAGAGATCAATATTTGTGCCCATTCCAAAGA
>NW_006408553.1:6771440-6811596 GCF_000296735.1 Chrysochloris asiatica
GATCGGACATTGTTTCATTCTGCTGTGCATGGGGTCACTATGAGTCGGTTCCGACTCGATGGCACCTGACAACAACAACAACAGTGCTCCACAGGAGAAAGATGAGACTTTGTGCTCCCATAAAGATTTACAGCCTCAGAAACTCTACACATGGTTGCTATGAGTGGGAATCAACTCCATAGCAGGGGCTCTTTGGTTCTGTAAAAGACAAGGTTCTGGATAAAATTAATCATTAACAACAACCACATGGAATCTGCAAAGTGAGCTTAACACCGGACGTTTCTTGTTTGAAATCTCCTTCCTCCTTTATCGTCTCTTCAAATTGTCACTGTTCTCTAGGTATCATATCATTCTCTAGCTATTTGTGGTGTGGTGACCTCAAGGGTCACACTGTCAATAATCACCTTGAGGACTAATTTCCAGCTTCTGTGATGATGCATTACATTTCTTTTCCCCCGGCGCTGCCCTCTGCCCTGTGTGTCCTTCCTTTCCAGCATCATGCTATCTGGTCATGTCCTCAGTTCTGTTCCTCTGGGCTGTCAGTCTCTCCTGTTCTCCAGCACAGCCTCTTCCCTATTTTTTACCCCTTTATCTTCTGCCACTTGAGACTCTACCACCCATTTCCACAGCATCCACTAACACACTAGAAATTCTTACCTCCTTATTAGAAATCCAGAGTCCTTGGGTGGCGCAAACAGTTAACATGCTCTGCTGCTAACTAAAAGTTCGGCAGTTCCAGTCCACCAAAAGCACCTTGGAAGAAAGTCCTGGTTATCTACTTCCCAAAACACAGCTATTGAAAACCCAATAAAGCACGGTTCTACTCTGATACACATGGGGTTGCTGTCAGTTGGAGCTGATTGATGACAACCAGCATTCTAAATCCAAAGTTCAGATCCTGACTTTCTCATAACTTAGCTGAGAGGACTCACCTACTCCCCTGCTTCTAAATATTGTTTCAAAGCAGTTGTTTTTCCAATCAATGCCTTCAGCTACAACATTTTCTATGCTGTTCATTAACCCTTTGGGGTGTGTGCATATATTAAGAAGTTTGGATCATAGTGCTTATGTATTTTTTAAAAAATTTTTATTTTGGTAAGATAGGTATATAACAAAACATTTGCCATTTTGGCCAGTTTTAAGTGTACAGTTAAGTCACATGAATTGCATTTTCTGTGCTATATAACCATCACCACTGTGAGCAGTCATTGTGGTTTTTTAACCTGGTTTAGTTCTTTACATTACAAAATAATTTTTATGTCTGTTATTGTTGTTAAGTGTCGTTGAGTCGGTTCCGACTCATAGTGACCCCATACAGGATTTCAGAGGAATAGCGGTGGGTTTGAACCACCAACCTTTTGGCTATCAATCCAGTGCGTACCCTACGGTGCCACACCAGAGGTAAGCTAAAATAAATCAAATGATAACGTCAAAAGGGATGGGCCCATTCCATTTGTCACAGTTATACTGATCATGATAAAGGGTCTTTCTTTTAAATTGGTGTATGTTGCTGTTAGCTGCTGTCCAATTGACTCCAGACTCAAGTAGACCCCATGTACAACATAATCTAGTTGTTATGATCACTGGCTGATTTTCAGAAGTAGATCACCAGGTCTTTCTTCCTAGTGTGTCTTAGTCTGGGAGCACCTCTGAAACATGGTCAGCATCATAGCAACACACAAGCCTCCACTGACAGATGGGTAGTTGCTGTACAAGAGGTGCATTAGCCAGGAATTAAACCTGGGCCTCCCGTATTGAAGGTGAGAGTTCTGCCACTGAATTCCCACTGCCCCCAAATAGATGTTCAAGTCAGACTACTAAAACGAACAGTGGCCCATGCAATGTTCTGCATTTTGTTTCTAATGAAAGTTGTGGACTGAGCCCCACCTGAACACACAGTTGTTGTTGTTAAATACCATTGAGTCAATTCCAACCCATAGAGGCCCTGTATAGGGTTTCCTAGGAGTGGCTGATGAGCTTGAATCACTGACCTTGCGGATGAAACCGACTTTGCAGTCCAGCGCATTACTTCACAGCATCACATCGGGACTCTGAACACACAGTAAAATAGAACAAATGACGTTTGGAAAGTGATGAAGCCCATTAATTCAGTCTGTCACTAAAATCAAACAGGAAGCCCTGAGTTCCATAGATAAAAGAAGTTTGAAAAAAAAAAAAAAGAATTATTTCAGGTTCATTTGGATTCCTGCAAACCCTTCACAGAGGAGAAAAATGTAAAATTCAGTTAGGGTGAGGTAAAAGAACATCTCTATAAACTATGCATCACTTCCTTTAAGTGAAAGACAAAAGAGCTATGGAAAGCTACACCAAAACTATATTCACTGGGTAAATTTTTTTTATTCAGAAAGAAAGCAGGAACAGGGAGTTCTGTGATGCTGCAATGGGGAGGTGGGTCCAGTGTAAACAGGCGTGTTGCTGTCACCCCAACTGGTGACCAGAACTGATGTGAGAGAGAGCTGCTCTGCGTAAGTCACCATGGGAGCCTCCACCTCCCCTATCAGTCGTGATCTCATTGTTGAGATGAGGCGGGCTTTGGCAGCCCTGTCATGGAGCCTGTTCCAGACATAACCATGGCCTAACACTTTGGGGTCATGATGAGTCAGATCTGACTTATCTGTGCCCATTTGGTATTGGGTATTTTTGAAGTCATCATTTTAAAACAGAAAAGCCTGAAGGAAAAAAATTAAAACAAGATATTTCAAATGAGACTACAAGGTCTATGTCACTGAAGGTTACCTTGAGCAGAGGAGGTCAGAGTTCTAGCCCTGATTTAGACCTACACATGTGACTCAGAACAGTCACCTCTCCTCAGGGCCTCAACTTAAAAGTGGTGGTGGTGATGGTTTGCCACCAAGTTGGTTCCAACTCATAATGACCCTGTATAGGATTTCCGAGGCTGTAAATCTTTACAGGAGTAGAAAGCCTCATCTTTTCTCCTGCGGAGAGTGGTAGATTCAAACTGCTGACCTTGTGGTTAGCAGCCCAGCTTGCAACTCACTACACTAGCACGGTTCTTTCAATTTTAAAGTAATTAAGGATCAATTTTACAGTAATTAAAGATTAGAATAGCTTGATTTTTCTTGAATGACTACAAAAGAGTCTAAAAATTATAAAATGTTGACAGAAAGCTTATAGATAGTCATTAGCTATAATATGCTTGAATATACAATGTCAGTGAATGATCTCACACAGACCAATTAATCTCTGCAGGAAAGCACAAAAAATATGCAATAATTATTTTACAGTATCAGCAATTGTCTGTTATTTTGCAACTATCAACAATTGTTTATTTATTTTTATGCCCCTCAAATCTTATTTATTTTTAGCAAGTGTTTTTTTTAAATATATATTATTAGCATTGATTTTTCATGTGTGTAACACAAATGTTGCTTAGAAGACAACTTGTGAAAATCTGAGATGTTATTGTTGTTAAGTGCCTTTGAGCCTGTTCTGACTCATAGTGACCCTGTATGTAATAATATAAAATACTATATGATAATCCTGTGAACTTTGACCCTCTTTTGAAACACAAGTAAGCTAAAGTTAGCACAAGAAAAAAAACTTTATGATTAGCAGTCCACTGCTTATCCTACAGCGCCACACCAGGAGATGGATACTCTTTAAGACCCCTTTTAGCATCTCTGAAAAAGAGTAAGGAATCTCTCCTTGTACAAGGCTCTCTCTGCAAATTGTTCATTGTTGGTTCCCATCCACTCTAACTCATGATGACCCAGTGTATCCAGAAAGATTCACTCCTGGGTTCTGTACCATCTTCACGATCACAGGTATGTTGGAGGCTGTGCTGTGGTTATTGTGCCAATCCATCTCTTAGAGGAGTCCCCTTGTTTTCCCTGGCCCTCAACTTTCCTAACCCTGACATCCTTTTCTACTGATTAGTCATTCTTGATGATGTGTCCAAGCTGCAAAAAAATGTGATTACAATTTATAAAATCACCAATAGTATGCCATTTATTATCTTTTCCGTATTACCCTATTTTACCCAAATAATAATTCTGTGAACTTTGACCCTCTCTTGAACCATAAGGAAGCTAAAGTTAGCATCAGACAACACTGACTTGTCAACTGTTATGCAACTAATCGGTGGAAAAAGAAAACTTCCTGGTTTACAGCCCAGGATCTCTCCACTCAACTTCACAACCCACAGGGAGTGTGGACATAGAAGATTCATGCTTATTTACTGAATCCTAGTATATTGTAATTGGCGGTTATGCTTTGAAGATCAAAATTGTTAGTTTTTGGACCAAGGAAAGGAATTTCTATTTTAAAGAAATGGGAAACCAGTCTGAGAAGTTCACTTCTCTCCAAGAAGGAATTGATTGAAAGTGAGATTTGTTCAAGAAGAATTTGAATAAATTCATAGATAAATCCATAATAAGTTACTAAGGAAATTTCCAAGACTTCTGATATGTTATCACAGACAACTGTGCCCCTTTAGTGACTGGGGAGGAGAGAGATTACTGAGCTGACACCCCTGATCAGTTTGGATCCAGTGTGAGGAATGCATCATGAAAGAATTCGAAAATAAAATTCATCAATAATTATAGCTCTCCAACATTTGATTTTCTCTTCTAATCTTTATCCATCCGTATGTGTAGTATTTGCATATTTTATATCATAGCTCATATACAAATTTATTTTCTAATTCTTTGGGGTAAGGTAATGTTATGGTTGATTGTGACATGTCTATAAATATATCATCAATCATCCTAATGCCGATGTAATACCACACTATATTGACATACAAGGAATCTGGGGGTGCTGTGGATTAGGAATTGGGCTGCTAACCATGAGTTGGCAGTTTAAACCCACCAGCCATTCTGTGGAAGGAAGATGAGCAGTCTGCTCTGGGAAAGATTGACAGCTTCAGAAACCCTATAGAGGGTTCTAGGAGTCAGAATTAACTTGATGGCCGTGGGGGATAGAGACATTATACTATTCCTTTACTTTTGGGCATACAAGTTATTATTTTATTTTTTTAGGAGTCCTGTAGTTGTGGCACTGTAGGATAAGCATCAGACTGCTAATACCAAGGTAGGTGGTTCAAACCCACCAGCTGACTCCTCAGAAACTATATACCGGGTAGCTAAGAATTGAAACAGACTCAACGGCACTTAATAATAAGTTATTTTTAGTATTTGTTGTTATTGTTGTTAGGTGCCATCGAGTTGGTACCAACTCATAGAGACCTTATGCACAGCAGAACGGAACACTGCCCAATCCTGGGCCAAACTCACTATTGTTGCTATGCTTGAGAACATTGATGCTGCCACTTTGCCAATCCATCTTGCTGGGGGTCTTCCTCTTTTTCTCTGATCTTCCACCTTACCAAACATGATATCCTTCTCCAGTGACTGGTCACTCCTGACAATATGTCCGAGGTACAAGAGATGAAGTTTGGGCATCCTGGCCTCCAAGGAGCACTCTGTTGGTTCTTTTGGCAGCCCATGGCACTTTCAATATTTTCCTCCAACACCATAACTCAGAAGCATCAATTCTTCTACTGTCTTCCTTATTCACTGCCCAGCTTTCGCATGCATATGAAGTTATTGCCTTAGTCTTCAAGCTGACATCTTTGCTTTTTAACACTTTTAAAAAGTTTTGTGCAGCAGATTCTCCCAATGCAATACATCGTTTGATTTCTTGACTGCTTTTTCCATGACTGTTGATAGTTGATCCAAGAAGAATGAAGTCCTTGACAATTTCAATCTTTTCTCCATTGATAAGAATGTTGTTTATTGGTCCAGTAGTAAGGATTTTTGTTTTCTTTACATTGAGATGTAATTCATACTGAAGGCTGTGCTCTTTGATCTTCATCAGTAAATATTTTAAGTCCTCTTTACTTTCAGCAAGCAAGGTTGTATCATCTGCATATCACAGGTTGTTAACGAGTCTTTCTCCAATCCTGATGCCATGTTTTTCTTCATATAACCCAGTTTCTTGGATTATTTGCTCAGCATATAGGTTGAATTAGTATGATAAAATAATACAACCCTGTCGCACACCTTTCTTAATTTTAAACCATTCAGTGTTCCCATGTTCTGTTCGAACAACTGTCTCTTGGTCCATGTACAGATTCCTCATGAGCACAATTAAGTGTTCCGGAATATTCATACTTCGCAATGTTGTCCATAGCTTGTCATGATCCACACAATCAAAAGCGTTTGTGTAGTCAATAAAGCACAAGTAAAATATTTCTGATATTCTCTGCTTTCAGCCAAGATCCATTGGACATTAGCAATAGTAACCTTTATTTTTTAGTATTTAGATTGTCAAAATAATGCTTTGTACATATCACTGTCTTATCTGGGAATTTAAATATTGCATTGAGTTAACTCGTCAGCAGTAGAATGACTGCTCCCAGAGAACCATTTTTTAACTTTTATTTTGAAGTAATTTGAAACTGGCACAAGAGTTGCAAGTTAACACAAAGGTATCCTGTATATTCCTTCACCCAGATTCACCAATTCTGAAGGAAGATGACCATTCGGAAGTCTGGATGACAGAAGTGATTTGTTCTAGGTTGCTAACCTAAAGGTTGGTGGTTAACCCCCACCTACACCCCCAGTGGTCCCAAGAATAGCCTGGTGCCCTGCTTCCTAGTACAACCAAGAAAACCCTTGGAGCAAGTTCTACTCTGAAGCACATTTGATCACCATGAGTTGGAATCTACTTCATGGTGATTTTGTTGTTGTTGCTGCATTTTTGTTTGTTTGTTTCCCATGTGTTTAGCCTGTTCTCGTTGGCGTTTTTCAATGTTTTTATGGAACTCAGTTCACTGGTGACCCTACACATGTATTGCATTACAGAACTGCTCCAGAGAGTTTTCAAGGTCATCACTTTTCAGAAGCAGATTGCTAGGCACTTCATGTAGATTTGAACTGCCAACCTTTTGGCTAGTAGTCCTGTTCTTAATCGTTCGTGACACCCAGGAAGGCATAGGTCTCGTGGATAAGTGATTAATGTGTGGACTTCCTGTTGGAATGAAGTCATACCACAAAAACATCAATGTGCAATCCGTAGTGATTTTATCCCATTCCCTGAAAAGCTACCAAATTAAACCTCTTCATGAGCCTCTTGACTCATCTACTTCTCCTTTTCTTTGAGTTTCTGCAGATTTCACATCACTTGTTACTAACGAATGGCAGTCTCAGTATGGGCCTTGTGCTCAGCCCTTTCTGTACTCTACTAGGAATTCTGGTGTAGCTCTGGGGCCATAATGCACTAAACTGAAAGGCCAGTTTGAACCTCAAGGTTGATAATTCAAACTCACCAGCTTCCCTTGGAAATCCTATAAGGGTCCCTATGGGTCGGAACCAACTCGACGGCACTTAACAACAACAACAACTCTGGTGATAGAGTCTGACCAAGCTCCTATTCTCCACCCTTGCAGTGACTCATGCATTCTGAAATAGCAAACTTCCTTCCAATTTCCCTGTGCCCACTTCATGTTATCTCTATCTTAATTTATCTTCCTTGAAAGCAGAAGGCTTTGAAACAATTTTCCCATGAAGTGATCTCATTTGACCAAGATTATTGTGTGTGTGTTTTTTTTGTTTTTTTTTTGTTTCAGTCAAAAGCCCTAACTAAAATTAGGGTTCCGATTGTCACCGTGTCACTGTCCCTACATTTATGTCCTCATTCTAAGATCTCTCTGGAGTTTGCCAGAGGGAAGACAATATTTAGCAGGAATACAATGGCCCCAGTTTCTAGGTTTAAATCATTTGGGGTATATTTCAACAAAGCTCAGAAGCATCTATGTTGTTGTTAAGTGCCATCGAGTCTGTATCGACCCATAGTGACCTTATGCAAAGCTGAACAAAACACTACTTGATCCTGGGCCAAACTCACTGCTGTTGCCACGCAACAGGGTCAGAGATAAAGAGGAAGACCCCCAGGGAGATGAATTGGCAAAGTGGCAGCATCAATGGGCTCAAGTGTGGCAACAGTAGTGAGGTTGGCGCAGGACTGGGCAGTGTTTTGTTCTGTTGTGCATAAGGTCACTATGAGTTGGTACTGACTCGATGGCATCTAACAACAACATGAGTGCTAAGGATTTATATGTGACCATTCAGAGGAGAAAAATCCTCTACAGCAGTTCAAGTCAAAGTCTTTTCAGGACTACCAACTCTTTACCCCTGCTAAACCAACATGTCAAAAAAGCTTATGACCCTCATCACCAAGTTCCAGATTAAAACAGGAACAGGCCACTCCCTGGCACAGCTTGTCGGATGTCCCGTCTCCAGTGTTCTGTAACTTTCTGAGTCTCAGTGTCCAAGGGATGCTCTTTAGACAGCAGGCAGTGGCAAAACTACTTGATAACAATGTGGGGAAACAGTCGCAAAAATCTGAGTCTACTTAGAACCAGATTTTATAAATTAGATTGATAAAATCTGGCTTCTCTTGGACTGTCTCACAGTTAGTACCCTCCCCTCCAGCACCACCACCACCAAATTCTTCTTCCCTCTCCTGGTACCCTTTCTCACTCTCTTGCTCTGACTGATGGTGACCCGATGCCTGTGTCAGAGTAGAACTGTGCTCCATAGAGTTTTCAGTGGCTGATTTTTTGAGACATAGATTACCAGGCCTTTCTTCTGAAGCAACTCTGGGTAGACTCAAATCTCTAAGCATTCGGTTAGCAGTTGAGCGCATTCATCATTTGTACTGTCCAGGCACTACCCCTTTCTTTATCTTGTCTCATTTTCATAACAGCTTGCCTCAGCTAAAAAGCAACCAGTGATAAATAGATACCACTTACTGCAGGAGAGAGATGAGGCTGGCTGCTCCTGTAAAGATTTACAGCCTTGGAAACACTATGCAGGGTCGCTATGAGTCACTGGCCATGGGTTTGTTTTTGTTTATTTAATTGTATCTGAGCTGTGTAAATGGTTTGTGCTTAACTACTAACCTAAAGGAGTCCTGGTGTGGAACAGTAGGATAAATACTGGACTGCTAACTGCAAGGTCGGGGGTTCAAACCCACCAGTCACTCCTTGGAAACCCTATACAGGGTTGCTATGACTTGGAACAGACTCAGTGGCACTAACAACAACAACTAACCTAAAGGTTGGCAGTTCAAATCCACCAGCTGCTCCATGAGAAATTCATTAACAGTCTGCTTCTGTAAAGAATCTCAGCCTTGGGAACGCTACAGGACATATAGAATAGCCAGTTCTATATATCCCATATGGTTGCTATGAGTTAGAATCGTGTCTGTGGCGATGGGCTTGGTATCTTTGGTCTGAATTCTGACAATGATCTGCAGACAGACGAGGAAGCTGGAGCTCAGTGTGGTGGCAAAAGAGACTGAGGTCATATCCTTAATTACTGGTACAGCCAGATTCAAACCATGGTTTTCCTTTACTGGTAGGCTGCTTTTCTTTATCACTCATCTGAAAAGGTGTTAACTGTTGGTTAACAAGCCAAACAGGTTGTCTATTGTCAGGAGTATTGACATTTAAGAGCAATCTCTAGAACACTAAAAAGCTTCTCAACAGTTTAAGGCATGGCTGCCCAGTGATGGAATTGCCCGCAATGGTGTGAATAAGAAAATTTGGAGCAGAGCATTGGCTCAGGTTCCTGCCTCTATTTTGCACAGACTCACTCAGAGAATGCTATTGCTGAAGCAACTGCAAAGACCACCTAAATCCAGCCTTTCCTCTACAGAGCAGTGAAATGATATTTCCTAAGAGCTAGGGAGTGACACAGTGGAAATTCAAGCCCCAGGTGCACTGGGAGCGGATTCCAATCCGGGGCTCTTTCCACTGCAGGTGAGTGAGCCCTGCCTTCTCCCCTACACCCACGGAGCACTCCAATCCTGGAGTCTCCTCTGCTAGAAGGGGGAGCCACTCACTGGCCCAGCCCTTTCCAATCTCTTGTGACCACAGGGGGCGAAGCTAAGGATTCCAGAAGCAAACTCCCCAGATTTATCACAGTGGGTGAATGTGGAGAATTGTAAGCACTTGGTTTCACAATAGAGGCTTAGGACCAATGGAACCTGAGGGACCCTCTTAGGTCTTTGGCACTAGGACTCTAAAGAAAGATGATTCTCAAGCCCTTGTCCAACTCCCAAATTCCTAGGATTCGATGACATCAGGCTCATGAATAATCAGACTGGCCCAAAGCCAGGATTGACTGTAGCTTCCATCGTACACTTCCTCCCCCTCTTTTTTCTAAAAACAGGCCCGCCCCTGTTTGACTCTCTCACTACAGCCTGTCCACTGGGCTTTCTCTAGCTGCAGAAAAACCCGCCCACCCAAGGCCAACGACCCCACCCCCCTGCCTTGAAATTAAAAGGAGGACGGAGCGGCTCTGGGATACAGGAGCTAAGATCCTGCAAGAGCCCAGGGTTGACGAGAAAGCTTCGCAAAGAAGGCAAGTGGAGGTAGGTGGAATTCTGTGTTGTTCGGACTGCCTGTCTCCTCTTCTCACTCTTAAATGTCTCTCAGGCCAACTGAGCAATGAAGGATGCTTACAGAAGGGCTTGGCTTTATAGATCAGACAAAAGGAGGATCAGCTAGAATCTACTCCAAAAGAGAGATTTATTTTGTATCTGCATTTAATTGGGATAGGCTGAAGAGTTTTTTCCTGAGAGATTAGAAGACTGCATTTCTTGGAGAAGTCTCTTCTCAGCTTGCAGAGTGAAGAGGAATGTGAAAAAGAGTTACATAGAAGTGCTCTGAATAGACAATGGGAATATCTTATGACTAACGGGCAATAAATGTAACAACATCTGCCTTTGGGACACGTGGTTGTCAGAGCAGGAGGTGGCCTGGACGCCCACCTCCTTCAAGAAGCCCTTGAAGAAACCGAGTTTGGGCTGCGTCAGGGAGTGACTTACCTGCAGAACATGATTAACCACATGGAAAGTGCTAGGAAAAGGAATGAGGTGGCTCTTAAGGGACTTCTGTTTCTATTTAGTGGCCCTGGTGGTGCAGTGGTTTAAAAGCTCTGCTGCTGACCTAAGTGTCAGAAGTACAAACCTACCAGCCAGTCCATGGGAGAAAGATAAGGCAGTTTGCTTCTGTAAAGATTTACAGCCTTGGAAATGCTATGGAGCAGTTCTACTCTGCCCTACAGCTTGTCTTCGGGTCAGAATCAACTAGATGGCAGTGGGTTTGGTTTGGGTTTTGTCTTTCTGTTTGCAGGTTTGTGTAGAGAAATGCCTCAGTTTTCCTTCTCAAACCCTCCCTCTTCCCACCTCCTCTGGTCAGTTTTGTCCTGTGACATTTTTCCCAATGTGCATCAATGCAGAGTACAGTCCTCTTTAAGGCCTTTTCAATTACAAGGGGAAAAAAAATAATATCCCTATCTTGTATTCCTGAAGCAGTCTGCAGATTTTCACTGTTATTATCTTTATTTTTTTAACCTCACAGGGAGGGAGGGAGGGGAGGAGGAAGGGAAGGAGAAAGCCATGCTGAACTCCCAATTAACTAATGACAAAGGAAAGCACAAAGAAATGTGGTAACAAAGATTTATTTGGAGGCCAAGTTGGAACAATAACAGAAGTCTTCCACAGCTGATGGATGATAGGAAAAAAACCCACAAAAACTATGTGTGTGTGTATGCACATTTGCAATTTTATGAAGAAGTATCCCAAAATTGAACTATTAAGCAGATTTCTCTCAAAGGTGACTTCCTAACAGTTTCTGCCTGTAAGCAAGAAGACTCATCCTGGGATCTAGACATGGGCTTGGTCCAGAATCAATAGATGACAGACAGTATGAATTGCTGAGTGAGGGTTTCCTGTGAGAGTGGAACCAAGCATGGGGCACCAGCAGGGATGCTGTGGGTATAGAAGGAGTCTTATCCTTCCCATTGATTATTCTAGCTAAAAAGTTCACAGAGATGCCAGCCTCAAATCTCTGGAACTTTTCAAGAGTAAATTATAGCCACCCTTCTGTCCAAATAGCTTTCCAAGTCTCTGTCCAAATACCTCAAGACTATTTCAGTTTATTTTGTGAGTCCTCATATCAGATTCTCCCAATGTGTTACTTTTAGCAGCTTTATCACAGGCCTGGGCAGTTCACACACTGAGAAAGTAGCTGAGGAACAAGAATGGTCAATAAGATTTTAGTTTATAGATTCATGGAGACAGGAGTTGAAACTCTTGTTTTTTATTTTCCCAGAGGTCAGCGTGTTGATAGGAGATTCAGAGTGCTATAAATGGTTAGCAAGTTCAGCTGCTAACCTAAAATCCACTCAGTGGTACCTCAGAAGAAAGACCCGGTAATCTACTTTGGAAAAAGCAGCCAATGAATAGCCTATGGCGTGCTACTCTCACACACGGGGTCATCAGGAGTTGGAATTAACTCAGTGGCAACTGATTATTTTTTTAGCCTGTTGATGAGTTGAGTTTGGTGATCAGTAAATTTTAAACTATTATAATAATCAGACTAGGCATACTTTTGGTGGCATGATTTGAAGACAGCATAATCATCTAAGGCTGTATGTAAACAAGTAGCTGGGATGCTATAGCATTTGAGACAACTTATTCTCCACATGAAGTCTTTGTTACTAACTTGTTAACAGAGTTTTCTCCACCCATGGGTTTTATAGCAACAACTTAAGAGAGCCTACCTAGACTATCTATCTGGGAGGAGTAGGAATGCTAGTCCCTCAGTGGCAAAAATTATTAAGCACTCAGTTACTAAGTAAAAGAATGGTAGTTCAAATTCACCCTGAGGTATCTTGGAAGAGATGATCTGTTTCTGAAAGATGATAACCATTGAAAGTCCTATGGAGCACTGTTCTACTCTGAAACCTAGAGAGTTATCATGAATCAGAAGCTATTTACTGGCAACTGGTTTAGTTACAGCTAGCATTAGGACTTCCAGAGAGTCTCAAGTGTATGCAGATTCTTTTCAGTCAGACAGCTGAGGTGGCAACATGGTTTATAGGCACAGGTAGTGGATTTAGCGCCACTCCAAATCCATAAAACTCTTCTCTGAGTATCTGAAAACCAGGAAAATATTTGAGTTTTTAATTGAAATGTCCACTTTCAATTTGGATGTTTGGCATTGTATATCTGCAGACTCAGAACAAAACTTCTGTTTTCTGTGAGTGAGTTTTGCTCTGTTTTGATAAGATGGTTAGGCTGGACAGTGAGTGAGCAGAGTATTTCATTCATTCCTTTGCCTACTTTCTCTGCATGAGGAAAAAAGGTCCATCCTAGTCACCTGATGCACAAAACCATGCTGTGGGTCTTAAATCAGACCAGGTAGAAGAGTGAGGATGACAGAATGTTAGAACTAGAAGGAGAGTTAGAGATCTTCCATTTGTGGTCCAACACAAAGCTGAGCCATGGATATCAGCTCATTTGCCCATTTATATATGAAGACCACACAAGTTCTTAATGATACTTTGTATTTTTTTTTTCACTTTTAAAATCCATTTTGTTTTTTAGAAAAATTATTGTTAAATTGAGTGAGGGTTTGCAGAACAGATCATCAGTTTTACATTCCACAAATCATACATTTCGTTTCATTTTGATTGCAATTTCCTCATTGTAATATCACTTATCCTACTTCCTCCCTGTGTTTCTTGTTTCCATTCCTCCTCAGAAACTCTATACAGAGATGCTGTGAGTTGAAACTGACTCCATAGCACATAACTGCTACATCACCATATAGATACAAATGTTCCATTAGCTTATAGCCAGGCACTAAGGAATCCAAACTGAACTCTCCCCATAATTCCTTAGAAGTCTTGTGGAATCCAAATCATACTTCCTCCTAAGGACAACATTGACGTGAAAGACTGAGCTATGTGAATCATCCTCTTTGCCCACCAACAGGTGTTTGCCCTAAAGACAAGCTCTGGCTGCTTAATGCTGTTACCCTGATTTCCAAGTAATGTGGGATGTGCTCTGTACATCAGGAACACCACTTCACTGACTGGCTAGCTCTTACTTCTTTCATAAACAGCTCGTGTATTATCAATTCTAGAATGCCTACCTGACCTTTACAAATGAACTAGACACTTCTCCTCCAGGTTCCAGCAGAACCTCTTCTTTCTCTCAATTCCCAGCCTGTAACCCTATCCTCCTACATATCTTGGTACTGTTGTCTTAGTTATCTAGTGCTGCTATAATTGGAATACCACAGTGAGTGGCTTTAACAGAAATGTATTCTCTCACAGTTTAGGAGGGTAGAAATTCAGACTGTCAGCTCTAGGGGATGGTTTTCTTTCTGGGATAACATCCTTCTCTCCTTCCAACATCTGTGGGCCCAGCATTCCTTGGAGATCTCCATGTGTCTTGATCTTCCCCTGGGATCTAGGAGCTTCTCAGTGCAGGGCTATCTCTTTTGAGATAAATGGGGATGTAGACCATTACCAAGGAGACTGGTAGCATAGTGGTTATGAGTCGGGCTGCTAACCTCAAGGTCAGCAGTTCAAATCTACCAGCAGTTCCATGGGATAAAGATGAGGCCTTCTGCTCCTGTAAAGATTTACAGCTTGGGAAACCCTATACAGGGTCGCTATGAGTCGGAACCAACTCCACGGCATACTACCACCACCACCAGATGATTACCTGGGATCAAGGCTGATACCTGAGTAAGGGTGTTGCATCCTAGCCTGATCCCTTTACAACTGGCTGGTGTGTATCATATTAGATCACATGCTGGGGGATGAGTACAGGGGTACATAGCCACTGAGAATCATGGTCTAACTAAATTGACACATATTTGGGGGACACAATTCAGTCCAGGACAACATCATACTGTGATTATCAAGTTATCCGTTTATCCTGTTGTTGTTAGGTGCCATTGAGTCGGTTCTGACTCATAGAAACTTTGTACACAACAGAACAAAACACTGCCTGGTCCTGCGCCATCTAACAATTGCTGCCACACTTGAGTCCATTGTTGCTGCCACTATGTCCATCCATCTTGTTTAGGTCTTCCTCTTTTTCACTGACCCTCCACTTTACCAAGCATGATGTCCTTCTCCAGGGACTGATCACTCCTGATAATATGTCCGAAGTATGGGAGACAAGTCTAGCTATCCTGGCTTCTAAGGAACATTCTGGTTGTAATTCTTTCAACACAGATTTGTTTGTTTTTCTAATAGTCCATGGTAGCTTTAATATTCTTCTCCAATACCATAACTCAAATGCATCAATTCTTCTATGGTATTCCTTATTCATTGTCCAACTTTCACATGCATACCAGAAAGGTGTTTGTTTACCTGTGCTTTATTGACTGTGTAAAGGCTTTTGACTGTGTGGTTCTCAACAAGCTATGAACAACACTGCAGTCAGGGAATGAGTATTCCATTTGTTCTACAGTGCCTGTATTGTTATATCACCGGAGTCTATGCCTGGTGCACAGTCACGGCTCAGTGAAATACATAGAGTGAGTACATCATTGCCTGTAAACTCAAGAAAGGTGGAAGTTAGACTGAGCTAGGACTTGACAGTGTGGTGGACTCGAGGTAGAGGGTCTGCTAGACATTGGGAGAATGGGACAGTGGTAAAGGAAAATTTCAAGCTCTCGTGTTTAAAGATCTATACATGAGTAGTTTGATGTCAGTAGAGTTTCTGGAAGGCAGGGACGAGAGGGTTGAGTAGGGAGTTAAACCCAATAACCAAGTATGAATAATCTACAAGAGAAAGACTTGGTCAATTTGATGTCTACTGGCTATTCACATTTTGTCACCTTTATTTTGCTTGGCTCACTGGTCGAATTCTTGTCTTGCATACTTCCAGGTTTGATTTCCGGCCTATGTAACTCAAACTCAGCCTCCACCCATCTGTCAGTGGAGGATTGAGTGTTGCAGGTATGGCACTGCAGGCTAGTGTGCTGGACTGCAAGTCAATTTGAATGGGAAGGTTGGTAGTTCAAGCTCAGAAACCCTATACAGGGTCACTATGAGTTGGAACCCACTCGAAGTCACTTAACAACAACATAATGTTGAACAGTTTCAGTGAAGCCTTCAGAGTAAAACAGATGTAAAAGAAAGATTTAGCAATCTACCCAAAATATCAGCCAATGAAAACCCGATGGATCGCAACAGTTCAGTTCCCATTGTGCCATACATAGACCAGAGACCAAGCTAACAGCAGCTATCAATAGTTGTGGAGTCATGGTGTGGTGCTGTGGGTTAATGTGTCAGACTACAAAATCATTTGAACTGCAAGGTCAGTGGTTCAAGCTCACCACCTGCTCCTCCTAAACAGGGTCGCTATGGGTTAGAATCAACTCAACGGCACTTAACAACAACAACAGCAATAGTTGTGGCAAGAGCCAGTGTCTGCCACCTGGGCTCACCAGCTGTTCCTTGGAAACCCTAAACAGGGTCGCTATGGGTCAGAATCAACTCAACAGCACTTACCAACAATAGCAGCAAAAGTTGTGGCAAGAGCCAGTGTCTGCCAACTGGAAAGCTCCAGTTTCCTTATTTTACGCCCATAAACTTAACCAGTATGGTCTCCATCAGAAGAGCCTTATCAGTACTAAGAGCCTGGTCTGCCAGCTGTCTTCAGCTGCTAATCTGACTTTCTCGGAGATGTATGAAGCATAAACAGGTCTGGGAAAGGCAAATAAAACACACACACAACAGATTAAAAAGAAGATAAACGATGTCACCCCAGATACAGGAAGTAAAACCCACTGTTAATATTGTGATGAGGTATGAGATTTTATATAAATAGCAAAAAAATCAATGTCCAGAGGATCTAGGATCTAGAAAAAAAAAAAAAAATTGTTGTTGTTAAGTGCCATCAAGTCAGTTCTGACTCCTAGTAACCCTGTATAGGGTTCCCAAGGGACGGTTGGTGGGTTGGTGGGTTTGAACTGCCAACCTTGTGGTTTACAGTCCAGTGCTACACCAGGAGTCTTAGGAAACAGTATTTGGTATTAATATTTTAGCATGATGAGGACCCCACAGATCTTGACATTTCTTCTACCTAGGTGACAAATTTTTGTCCCCTGATTGATGATGATGTTTATGATAATAGTTGTAGTTAGTAACACCTACTGTGTACCAGGGACTCCTGGTGTGGTGCTGTAGGATTACCACTGCACTGAGAATCCCATGGTTAGCAGCTCAAACCCACCAGCTTTTCCTCAGAAACCTTATACAATGGGTCTCTATGAGTTGGAATCGACTCGACAGCACTTAACAATAACAACAACAACTGTGTACCAAACATTGAGGGTTTTTTGTTTTTTTTCTTTGATCATCGTAACAATTCAGCAATGTGGGAATGATACGCCTACTAAAAAACCATGAACTCATTAGGATAATGAGAAAATGCAGGCTGAGAGAGGCAAAGTTGTCCACACACAACTTGTAAGTAGCAATTGGAATTTGTGAACTTTGAACACATTAACCTGTTGTTCAGGACAGAATCGGACTAACCTATATGGTTTCCAAGGCTGTCCTTTTTTGGTGCTATAGAATAAGCACTGGACTGGTAACCACAAGGTTGGTGGTTCAAACCCACCAGCCGCTCCTTGGAAACCCTATATAAGGTTGCTATGTGACAGAACTGATTCAGCGGCACTTAACAACAACAACAATCTTTATAAAAGCAGACTTTCTCTAGTGGAGTGGCTGGTGGATTTGAACTACTGGCCTTTTAGTTTGCATCCTACAGCTTAACCACAGTGCCACCAGAGCTCTTTGAACTTACTGTTGTTGTTACATGCCCTCAAGTTAGTTCTACCTCATAGCAGTCCCATGCATAATAGAACGAACTGCTGCTGCCTGGTCCAGAACCATTCCTATATTTGAGCCCATTGTTGCAGCCACTAAGTCAATTCATCTTATTGAGGGTCTTCCTCTTTTGTTTTTTTTGCTAAAGTCTACTTTACCAAGCATGATGGCCTTCTCCAGGAACAGGTCCCTCCTGACGACATTGTTGTAGTTGTTGTTAAGTGTTGTGGAGTCTTCTCTGACTAATGATGACCTTATATATACAAGAATGAAATGTCACCCTGTCCCATGCCATCTTCATGATAATTGATACATTTGAGTCTACTGTGGCTATTATGTACAGCTAGCTATCTTATTTAGGATTTCCCTCATTGTCACTGGCCTTCTACCAACCATGATATCCTTTTTTAGCAATTCATCTTTCCTGACATATCCAAGGTTGTTGTTAAGTACTGTTGAGTCGGTTCCAACCCATAGTGACCCTGAATAGAGTCTCCAAAGAGCGGCTGGTGAGCTTGAACCACCAACTTTGTGGTTCAAACTGACCTTGCAGTTCAGTACGTTAAACCACAGTGCCACACCAGGACTCATATCTAAGGCAAGCAAGTGAAAATCCAGTATGGCAGGAGTAGTGGAAAGAGCATGGGGTTCTGAATAGAAGTGCTAGTAACTAGGAGCCCTGCTGTGACTCTGCGGGTTAATGTGCTGGACTGCGATGTCAGTTTGAACTGTAAAGCTGGTGGTTCAAGTTCACCAGACGCTTCTCAGAAACCCTATCCAAGTCACTATGAGTTAGAACCGACTCAACAACACTTAACAACAACAACTAGTAACTAGGTGTCCTTGGTTGAGCTCTGAGGTGACCTCTTGCAGACTGTACCACCGTAGGACAAGTTCCTCACACATTTGAAGTCCATTCTCCCATCTATTAAAATAAGAACCTAAGATTGCTTTAAAGGATTTAATTTATGTAAGGGTTTTGTAAACTCAATGCCTGGCAAGTGGTAAAGTCTTCAAATACTTATTGAGGAAGGGCATGTATCTCAAAACTACACTATAAATGTAATGGTTTCACATAAAAATGTAAAATGTGAATAAATTAAAGTCGTAATATAATGAAAGCTTCTGATCATTATTTCCTGATTTCAGGTGTGTTGTAATCTGGTGGTAGGTTAAAGAATTATCAAAGTACTGTGTACTGAATTACCTCGTAGTGATGTTTACTTTAGGGAGTGGAAGGAACATGAAGAACTATCACCATTGCTTAGCCACTTAGATTAATATTAGATTTCAGGGTTGCTTCCGACTCATGGCAACCTCATGTGTCAGAGTAGAACTGTTCTCCATAGTAAACTGGGTAACTGTTAAGAGTGAGTGTTGCTTGTGAATCTAGGAAGACAGACATCTATCCTACCATCTCCTAAAAACTAAAAACAAAAGTAACCCTTTCCTAATAAACATAGATCCCTTTGAAGAAAAACAAGGTTTAGCTAGCAAATGCTAATTCAATTAGTGAGTGCAATAAAATGTTAACCCCAAAGTCTTGATTTTAAACAAACCACCATTTTTATAGATGGGAGAATTGGACTTCAAAAGGACTTCCTTTATAAATACGAATTTACTCTTTGGTAATACAGCCTATAAAATGCCACTTCAGGACTCAGTCCAGTATACCTGACTACCAAGTATGGCTATCTAAAACCTCATTTTCTTTTCACTATTCTTTATAGTCTCTGCAATACTGGACTTTCACTGGCTTACTTTGGAAACGTAGGTCATCCAGAAAGATCAGTTGCTAGAAAGGACATCTTAATTGGTAGAGGACTAATGAAAATGAGGTACACCCTTGCTGGTTACCAGATCATTGTTCTGTTTCCCCCTAGAGCATTCATCATTCACATGCTGTTTGGAGGTGCCAATGAGCAATCACTTGGTTGCTATAGCCAACAGGACCAAACATGGTTTCCAGGCAGGAAGTTCTTAATAATTTAGTGCTGCTATAACAGAAATACCATAAGTGGATGGCTTTAACAAACAGAAATAGA
This sequence comes from Chrysochloris asiatica, assembly GCF_000296735.1. Lineage (NCBI taxonomy): Eukaryota > Metazoa > Chordata > Mammalia > Afrosoricida > Chrysochloridae > Chrysochloris > Chrysochloris asiatica. The sequence continues at coordinate 6,791,185 of NW_006408553.1, forward strand.
TTTTCTCTCAGTTTAGGAGACTAGAAGTCCTAACTCAGAGTGCACTATTGGGAGGTTTGCCCTCTATGCCAGTTCTTGGAAGAAGGTCCTTGTCTCTTTTCAACTCTGTTCCTCAGTTTCTTGGTGGCTTTCACGTGTCTTGGCATCTATCTTACCCCATCTCTGCTCTGCTCCCTTGTATATTCTTTTAGATCTCAAGCGATTGATTCAAGATACACCTTATACTAATCCTGCCTCATTAATTCAATAAAGATAATTTATTCCCAAATGGGATTCTAATCACAAGAAGAGGTTAGAATTTACAGCACATGTATTTTGGGGGACATAATTCCATCTGTAACAGATGCTCTGCAGGACACACGTGCCATGTTGGAAGCAGACAAGCCCACTGTGGACAGATTGCAAGTTGTGTCCTACACAAGGATGCTTTGTCCACACATCCTTGAAATCCAACTCAGTTTATTTGCCAAGTCACATGTCTTGGCATAGGGCTGCGTCCACATGGAGAAAAGGACAAATTTTTTTTTTCTTTCTATTTTGCACAACTTCTTTGTCAACTTGCCAAGCCCTGTGCATGCAAAGAGCCATGCATAGAGAAAGTGCCATTTGCAAATTTGCAAAAAGCAACTGTGTGTGCTAGGGTGGGCCTGCCACGGTTGGGGCCTTGGAAACCCCTCTCAATACAGTGATACTTTCCGTGATTCAGGGATTCCAGTCCAACAAAAAGGTCAGCCACCCTGGTGGAATTTCTTTCTTTTCCTTGTTTTTCCCCCCAGTTCCTTGGTAATTCTGGGAACTATTGAGTAGAACAAAAGAAAACGCAAGTGTTAGTATTTATAAAATAAGCTTCCAAAGGAGTTTTTCCCTCTAAGATATACTCCTAAGATTTCATTTCCCACCCTGATCTCACCATGAGCACTTGGCACTTCTCCCATTGGTGGGAGACTGTGGTCTAAGGAGGCCAAGTGTATCCTGACCTAGGCCCCATAGGCCCCAAGTCTGAGCGCACATTTCTCGTATTCACTTTGTTCTTTGTCCAGGCGGTTCCCTCAGACTTCTATGCCCACCTCTTTAACAAAGGCAAAACAAGGACACTTTTTATCTTGCCTCTCTTCTTTCTCCCTTGTCTATGGACAGCACTGCTTTCCTACTGGCAGGATGACTCATTTCTTTGTCATCCTCTTGCACCAAACGGCCTGTCCAGCTGCTCGAATTGCCTCTGTTTGTGCAGCATGGATGCAGCTTTCATTTTGCTTGTATGAGACTAGTTTGCACTGGATTCTATGAAGACCCAGGAGGGCCACAAGAATCCTAGGAAGATTAAGGATTAGTAGAAGAGAGACAAGTCTCTATTTAACTCTTTTAGGAGCCAAAAACAAAACTAGACTCCTTTCCCTCACAGTTTTGAAAAATAATTTAACTTGATGCAGATGTTTTGAGTTTTTGCACTCAGCCCTAAGCCATACTCCTTTTCCCCACCTAGTCCACCTCTCTCCTGTCTCGATTTGCTAGGGGAGAAAGCTGTCGGAGAGGCAGGGAATACAAAGGTAGTAATACTTCATCTCTCACTTTGCAATTCTCTAACATCTAGAACTGTGTTCCATTAAGAGGACTTTGAGTTCTTAAAATAAATCAGTAGTTTTTCGTGCTTCCAGAAGAGACACTAACCCAATCCCCAGAATTCATGTGAATTTTATTGAAAGGACCAGTTGATTTAGAATGGAAGAGAAGAGTTAAGTTCTTTGTTTGGTTGGTGGTTCATTGACTCATTCATTCACCCTTTGTTTCATTCAGAATTTCTTCAAAGAGTCCTCACCCTTTAGAGCTAAGTTATAATTTCAGTCCTAAAGACTTGATCTAGGTAGTAAATTTTGGGACCATCTATAAATATGTGAAGAATTACTACCATTGGGAAGTAAGAAGACTATTTTTTTTAAGGTGTTGAGTAAATATTTATGTTCTTATGAAAATAACGTATACTGAATGCCAACTAGAAAATTGGCCATTCCCTCTTCCTCTCTTTTTTTTGCCTTCTATTTCTCTCTCTCTCTCTGTTTTTCTTTTTCTTTAATTATTTTATGTGACTTTCCAAGGCAACTGAAGGAAGTAAGTATTAAGAAAATTTATTTTTAGAGGTTACAAGTAATGGGCTAAAATTTAAGAAAGAAAACTTGAAAGGAACTTAGGGAAATTTTGAGAAGAGAAATTAGGGGAAAGCAGAGAAAGGAAGTCTGGGGAAAGTCCCTGTGATTCCACTGTGTGATTCTGTTTTGGATATGTGTCCTGGTGGCACCATGGGTTAAACATTGGCCTAAGTGTTAGGCTGCTCACCAAAAGGTCAGCGATTCAAACCCATCAGCTATCCACTGAAAAAGATGAGGCAGTCTGCGTCCATAGAAGTTTGCAGCCATGAAACCCAATAGAACCCTTTAGAGTTACTAGGAGTTGAAATCCATTCTAGAGTAATGGAGTTTCTTTGTTTTGACAACTCCCTGAACCTTTCTTTCTTCAGCAACTACCTGAAACCAATGAGTAGTAAGTAGCACATCTGCCTCCTCTGTGAGAAAAGAAAAAAAAACCTGCCTTGGAAGGTATGCCACATTAAAACAAAGGTCCTTTGCCATGAAGAGAGGAGACAAGGCCATGCTCTATATTGTGTTATTGGGCACACTCTTGCTCAGATCCTCCTGCACTGCCTTTCACCCTCCATCCCCAGCTCTGTTTTTCCCTCTATTGCCTGTCATCAGCTACCCAAGAAAACTCAGTCTGGCATAAAGAGCCCCCTCCCTCCCTCTTATATCCTTGCTCTGAAGAGACCTTGTGAGAATGTGAGTAGGACAGGATTTCCAACAGAGTTAGCAAAGAAACAAAGAAGGGGCCAGAACAAGTCAAAGATGAAAGTTCTAGAAGCTTCTGAACTGATAGAGGGATGAAGCCCCTGTGGGTCCTTGGGATAAGGGGGGAGGGGTGGGATCAAAAAGTTGTTGTGACTGAAGGGAAATGAGTCAAGGGAAGAAATGTCCTAATTTAATTCTCATGGATGAAGGAGTAAGAGGGCCTGCCAAACCACAAAATAACACCCCAACCAACTAACCTACTTTAAGTTGCTGAGAGCAAGATCACTGGGGAAAGGCAAATGGAAACTGCGAACTTCAGGATCCAGGAAGATCTGAGTCTAATGACCCCAAACCAGATGCCTCCTCTCCTTTTTGCAAATATGTACTTTGTCAGGTCTGTTACAGTCTATAAAAAAAGAGGTAGACATTCCGATGGAGGGATGGGATGGGGGAGGGATGGCTTGGAGACAGCCTTGCCTTTCTTGGTCGGACCAAGGGGAGGGCTCCAAACATGGAATGGGCTCTATTATAAGTGGAACAATGGAGGCAATCTGAGGTAAACTGGCACTGTGATGTGCTGGCCATAAAATCCCCGTAGCTTCCTCTGAAAAAGTCAGAGAGAGGACATTACTGTGGCTTAAATAGTCAGTCCAGGGCAGGAATCCACTTCTAGGGAAATCCAGCCAGGGAACTGTGGCAGCTGGGCAGCCAAAAGTGCCCTTCAGTGCACAGAAATCTCTGGGCAAAAGCATCCTCCAGACACTTGTCCCAGTATTTGCCATTGTGGGAGCTGATGCTGAAGGGATCCAGTCATGGTAAACTCTAAGGTTCTTAAACTTGGTCACATGTCATATACTCTGAGTTCTCACATCACATTTCACTTCCCCCTCACTTGCTCCTTCTTCTTTCAGAATTTAAAGGGCAGTCTGAAGTAATGATGAATAAAATGAAGAGAGAACTCATATGTCTATCTCTGCTTTGTGGCATAGTCTTCACTTTGTCCAACCAGGTAAGATGCCCAGGTCATCTCTCTGTGCCCTGTCCCTTGTAGCTACAATAATTCTAGAAACTCCTTGTATAATTAGAAGTTTGCACCCACGTCCAAGAGGTGCAAGTGGTGTCAAAGAATTGAAAGGCAAAGGAAGAGAGGCTCAGTGTACCTGTAGAATGCATACAAATGCAGGGGCTTCAAAAAGTTCATAGAAAAATGGAATTAAGAGATAATGTAATTTTTCCACCAACTTTTTTTTAAAGCCTCCTTGCACATAGCCACCCTGCATATAGGATTCAGAATCCCAGAGGTGAAACAATAGGTACTAACTTGAGTAAACAGTCTCAGTTCGCTGCCTCTGAATGCCTTGTTTGGAGCTTGATTTTAAAGAATGTGCTTGAATTAATCCATGAAGTATTAATAAAGGATAATGTAAGCACTGTAAGTCATAAGATGAATTAAACTGCCCTCTTGCTGCTTATTATCAAGCTGGAAAGGCAACCACATTCTTTGAAAATGCAGTGAAGGGCATCAGATGCCACATGAGCATCCTGAGGTGCCGGGCTGCAGAGCGAGAAGAGGCTGGAGTGACTACATGGCAGAGGTAGCATGTAGAACGCTGCTGTCCAGCATGTTGTTATTGTTGTTAAGTGCCGTCAAGTCGATTCGACCCATAGCGACCCTGTATAGGGTTTCCAAGGAGCGGCTGGTGAGCTTGAACCACTGACCTTGCAGTTCAAATGACTTTGCAGTCTGATGCATTAACCCACAGTGCCACACCAGGCATGGTGCCTACTAAGTACCTGTGACTTTTTAACTTAGAAATTAATTACAATTCTATAAAGTTGAAAATTCATCTTCTCAGTCACACTACTTACATTTCAAGCACTCAGCATCTACCTGTGACTAGTAGCCGCATTGGACAACACAGTTATAGACCATTTCCATCACATAGAAAGTTATTTTGGAAAGAAGGAGAGTCCTGGTATGATGCTATAGGATAAGCACTGGACTACTAACCACAAGGTAGGTGGTTCAAATCCACCAACTGCTATTGAAAACCCTATAAGGGTTGCTATGAGTCAAAATTGACACCACAGCACTTAATAACAACATCTAGAAGGGAGAAGAAAAGTTAGAAAAGAAGCAAGAAATGAGCATTCAATGTGGGGCCGGTTCCCTTCGGGTGAGCTCAGGGCAGGTGATGTCTGATGAATTGGTGGGTTCCTGGATGGTCTTCTGGTTTGGTCACATTTATTCTTAAGACACCCAGCATTTGCTGATCCTCCCTCCACCTTTGGTCTCTGTGCAGGAAAGCAATACCCGATTCAGAAGAGGAACCAGATCTTACAGAGGTAAGATAAGGCTGCGGAGGAGGGGTTTGTGTGAAGCAGAAGGCAGAGTCGGGACTTAGGATGGATGAAGGGAGCATTAGGCTCAGCAAGAGGATTTATCTTCTACCTATGACCTGTTTACTTAAGCTGGTAAAGGTGGAATTATGCAGAGAGGTTTAACAAAGATGTCTGTGTCATCCATCCATAATTTATCTCTGTTCACTCAGTGAGCTGATGCCAACTAGCCAGGTTCTGAGAGGAACAGGAGCACATGTCCTCACAAGGAGTCAGGCTCTCATGGTATTACAAAGCTGGCAGGTACCTGGCACAAAGCTTTTGTTATACATGGGAGAAAATAGAGCCCAGGAGAGATGAAGCAGCTTGCTGAAGGCCACACAACAGCCAATTTAGGACAGTGAGACAGTTCTGGGTCCTCTATGGTCTTCTCCTAGGTTGTAATCCCAGTCCTGGAGTCATGGTATAGTATTGTGGGATAACGTGCTAGATCACAAGATTGATTTGAACTGACAGGTCGGCAGTTCAAATTCACCAGCTACTCTTTGAAAACCCTATACAGGGTTTCTATGAGTCGGAATCAACCCGAGTAGAAACCGACTCTCACTTAACAGCAACAACAGAGGGTCAGTGGGATTACAGTGGGACTCATGGTGTGACGTGCTATAGAACAAGCACCGAACTGCTAACCACAGGGCCCATGGTTCACTTCTACCAGCTGCTCCTCAAAAACTCTATACAGGGTTTCTATGAGTCAGAACAGACTCATAGCATATATACAGTAACATATTTGATGAATTAAAAATGGAAAATCAGAGCATTATTTAATAAATGATAGATAAATTGTCTCAAGACAGAAGCCCATCAGAGGAAAAACAATGAAAGGGGTCTTGGGTGACAAAATACTAGGTATTTGTTGTCTACCAGCAGAGAGCAAGAAAAGTGTCAAGGATGGCTTATACTGAAAGCAAAATAGGGATTCTTCTTAGTAGAGGCAGGCATTGGTAAGCCGTTATTTTGTGAGCTTTTCTCTAAAGAGCCCAGCCTATCTTTTGTTACAGTGACCTGCAGAGATGAAAAAACCCAGATGATCTACCTGCAACACGAGTCATGGCTGCGCCCCATGCTCAGAGGCAACCGGGTGGAGTACTGTTGGTGTAACAGTGGCAGGTCTCAGTGCCACTCTGTGCCTGTCAAAAGTACGTATTGGACTTTGCTCTGAGGTTTCCAAATCCAGGGGTCCAGTTTATGGGCTGAAACCCTGTCTTTCATGTCTACCCGTATCTTCAAAAGGAAATTCCAGGCATGATCTGCCTTAGGAAAAGGTGAAGATGGCAAAGAAAGAAACAGACTGAGACTATGTGAACTTAGGCAAATGCTTTCACTTGCTGAGCCGTTTTTTCATCTGTAAAATGGGGAAATAATGATCTATGCTTCATAGATGGCTTCAGGGATTAAATGAATTGATTTTTTAAAGCCACTTAGAATAGTTCATGGCCTACAGAATGCCCTCTTAAAAACTATAATTATTTGACTTATAAAAAAATAAACACATGATTTTCTGTGATGATTTAAATGTGTTAATTTTTTTAAAAGCAGAACACTTTACAAAGGAGAATGTTGTTGTTGTTGTTAAGTGCCTTCAAGTCAGTTCTGACTCATAGCAACCCTGTATATGGTTTGTGAGATTTTTAAATCTTAGTGCCTGATCTATAGAAAACACTGATAAAACTTGAATAATTCTTGAAGCTGGTTTGAATTGTACTTGTCACTAACCACCCTCCAGTCAGCACCCTCCAGGTGCCTCCCATGGAATAAAACATTGCTCTGTTCAGCATCATCCCATTGCTGTTGAGTTAGTTCCGACTTAAAGCAATGCTACGTTCAACAGAACGAAACACTGCCTGGTTCTGCATCCTTGTAACCATTCCCATCTGAACCCATTATTGCAGCTACTGTATCAATCCATCTCACTGAGGGTCTTCTTCTGTTTTACTGACAGATGGGTAGTGGCTGTGCCTTATCTGGGAATTGAACCCAGGTTTCCTGCACAGAAGACAAGGATTCTATCATAACTACCACTGTCCCCTGGAAGTACTGAGGAATTTTCTTTTTCATATTTGACAGGTTGCAGCGAACCAAGGTGCTTCAATGGGGGGATATGTCGGCAAGCTCTGTATTTCCCAGATTTTGTCTGCCAGTGCCCTGAAGGATATATGGGGAAACGCTGTGAAATAGGTGAGTGGATAGATGGATGTAAGAGAGGGACTGAAATCCCAACTCCCAAATTTATCCAGAAAGGAAAAGAAGTGCATGGTGGCAAGGCAATGGTGGGAGTGAGAACAGGAAAGGACCATCCAATGGTGGGTTAGGAAGCCAAAGTCCTAGGCCCAACAGGCAGAGCCTTAGGGGTGTGGAGCTTGAATCCAGCCACCTGATTTACCCCATGGGCTGCAGGTGCATCAGCAGCTACTCTGCCTCCTCAGTTTGCTGCCATGATAGAAAGATGTGAGAACGTTCAAAAGCTAAATGGGAGGGGGGTTCACTCACCGGGTGTCATGTGTCTTGCTTTAAACCAGATGCCAAGGCCAAGTGTTATGAGGACCAGGGAGTCACCTACAGAGGCACGTGGAGCACAGCAGAAAGCGGGGCAGAGTGCATCAACTGGAACAGCAGTGCTCTGGCCCTGAAGGCCTACAATGGGCGGAGGCAGAACGCCCTCAAGCTGGGCCTCGGCAACCACAACTACTGCAGGTGAGAAGGGTTTTCACAGGCAAGAAGCTGCTACAGGTGGGGAGAAAGCCCTTGGTGCCTGGGTCACAGGGAAGCTCACGTCTAACCTCTCTGATTTTTTAGGAACCCAGATCAAGACTCGAAGCCCTGGTGCTATATCTTTAAGGCGGGGAAGTACAGTGCGGAGTTCTGCAGCACACCAGCCTGCCCCAAGGGTAAGGGCGCCACCCCAGATCCTCCTGTAGCATCTGGGTAAAAGCTTCAGGGTCCATCGTGTTGGTTACTGAGGCAAGGAAGTGAAGGGACTTAGGTCTTCGCCCAGGCTTGGCCACTAACTCGGTGTTAGATCTTGACTCCCCCTGACAACCCTCAGTTTCATTTTCTACAGAGGAGAGGATGGGATTGATCAGTGGTCTCTCATCCTTTTGAGAATGAAGTCTCTCTCTACTCAATGGCAGTTAACAACAACAGAAATGTGGGGTTGGGAGGTGGACTATCTTCTCTCTCTCTCTCAAAACATTTTAATGTGAAAGTTTTTTTCCAGATTGACAAAAATGCTAAGTCACAACAAGGTACTATGAATTCAGTGGTGCTTTTACTTAACAACACTATATGTGTGTGTGTGTGTGTGTGTGTGTGTGTGTGTGAGTGAATATAGATATATATCTTTATTAGCTGTAGAATTAATGCATATATATATGAAGTCTTGGTGTGGCATTGTAGGATAAGCACTGGATTGCTAACCACAAGGTCAGAAGTTCAAATCCACCAGTGGTCCTTAGAAACCCTTTGCAGGGCCACTAAGAGTTGGAACTGATTCAACAGCACAACAACAACATACATATATTTATATGTATGTGTTAAGTTTACAGGTAATGCTGGTGTATCTGTGAATTTGAGGACTCTTTATAATAGTTCTAAAGTATCCTCTTTACCTCACAAGGTCTGGTCCAAGTCGGGACTCACTGGTTTAGATTACTTATGCAGAGTGGTATATTTTGTCAGTTTCAAATGGGAAGAGTGCAAAGTGAGGCAAATAGATAAAAACAGGTAACATTCTAAGGCTCAACCACTCTTCTCACTTTCCAAGTCCATGGCCCTCACTACGAATTGAACATATCACCCTTTCATGCTGAACCTGAGTATACCTCAGAGTCTCTCTCAACATAACACCTAGAAAGCCACATCCAAGTGATGGAAGTTGGGATGTGAGATAAAATTCATTTGACATCCCTAAGTAAAAGGACTTGAAGAAAGAGAGAAAAGAGGAGCGAGATGGTATCACACCCTTTTCAGTGCTGTCCTGGTTTACAACTTCCCTGTTCATACCTCCAAGTCAGGCTCTACTGAATGATATGACCAATAGGTTTTGTTTCAGTTTGAGATATCTTTTGTTCTAGGAAAAACTGGTGATTGCTACATTGGAAAAGGGTTAGATTACCGTGGTACCCACAGTCTCACCACATCTGGTGCCACCTGCCTCAAGTGGGATTCTGTCATCCTGATGCGCAAGATTTACACAGTGTGGACTGCCAACGCGCAGGCACTGGGTCTTGGCAAACACAACTACTGCCGGTGTGTAGTGCGGAGTCCAAGGGATTCATGGGCATGCGAGGCGGGTAGGATGGGGATGCGGATTGGGAGATTTGGTGCTTAATCTTATGAAAGATTCACTGAGTTGGAAGAAACACTGAATATAATATAATGTAACCTTCCTTTGGTAGAATAGCATCTATTATGAAAAGTCAGACACACCCCTTTCTCAATGAGAACGCTCCTTTAGGGGTTTGGTCCCATAGCCATTTAATACTCAACTGCTCCATTCTGATGTAGTACCTTCACTTCAGTGGATTAATAAAGAATTTCTTTACAGAATAGGTCATAGTTCTCTCAACAGCTCTGTGAGATTAGACAGCTGTATTACTGAAAGAAAATTAAAGTTAAAAATAAGTTATTTGGGGTATGGTGGGAATCTAAAATAGAGCCACGTCCAGAGCTCAGGGTGCTCTCCCCCAAGGCAGTGTTTTTGACATTGATATACTGAGCCTCCTCTCTTTCTCACGTGGACTGTGATATGTTATCTGGAAAAAAATGTAAACTTCTGAAACTCCTTATTATCCAGGAATCCAGATGGGGATGCCAAGCCCTGGTGTCATGTGCTGAAGGACCGCCAACTGACATGGGAATACTGTGATGTGCCTCAGTGCTGTAAGGGCTAACCTTTGGCTACTTTCCTTTGTCCAGTTTCACTTCTTCACCATTTCCTCTGCCACTTTCTGTGTCTTCACAGCTGTCTGATTCAGACCGTAAAGCTGTCTTGGTGGGAAGGGGGACTTCCATCACTCAAGCAATGGTGGGGCAGCAACACTCTTGGACAAGTGTACACCAATTTCAGAATGTAGGGATGAGGCTGTTATATATTGTTGTTAAGTGCAGTCAAGTTGGTCCTGACTTGTAGTGACCCTGTATAGGGTTTCTGAAGAGCAACTGGTGGGTTTGAACTGCTGACCTTGAGGTTAGCAGTCCAGTGAGGAGGCAAAAAGAAAGAATAGACAATCTATTCTAATTTTTGTTGAAGTAGCCTTCACTAAGAATTCAGTAGGCTTCCAACTTTTCTCTCTAGGTTAGTAATGATGATGGTGGTTGTTGTTGTTATTAAGTGCTGTCGAGTTGGTCAGACTCATAGCGACTCTATATAGGGTTTCCAAGGAGCTGCTCTTGAATTTGAACCACCGACCTTGTGATTCAAAGTGACCTTAAGGTCCAGTGCATTATCCTGCAATGCCACACCAAGACTCTGATGATGGTGGTGGTAGTGGTAAATGTGAGGAAGAAGATAATGTCTCTCACATATGACTTCTTAGAAGATAAAGCACTTTCATAGCATTCTCACAGCAATCTGAAGAGAAATCATCTTCCTATCTCCATTTTACAGATTAGTAAATCATCTCTCAGAAGTCATGCAGCCTGCCCAAGTTCACTGGGTTCTCAGGTGGCAGAGCTGGAATCTGATCCTTTATTCCCTGACTGTTTCTACTGTGAATTCTTTAGTTTTTCTCACCAAACTCAGTTAACACAAGGGGACTGGGTTAGTGATAGAGGATAGGTGACAAAGAAAATTCAAATGTTGCTAAATGTAAATCGTTAGTTTGGAAATTGAGAATAGATTGATGTGTCTGAGAAAGGATTAAGTTCAGTTCCTGTGAACACACAGATCCGCCAGTATGTTCCTCAAGGACTGGGAAGATAAGACATGAGCTGCCAGTGAATTCACAACCAAGGTCATTTATGGTGTGTCCTCAGTAAGAGGCATCAGTAAGCTTGCTCAGATCTTCCTGGACGGAGGTATTAAAAGAAAGCTTTGAGGAAGTAGGACTTTATGTAGGCCTTGAAGGATAGGTGAAGGTTAAGTAGATGGAAAAGCAATGGTGTAGACATTCTCCAAAAGGAAGCTGAAGGGGTTTTGCTTAGCCTGTCTCATGATTTCTTAAGCTAGGAAGTGATGGCAGGAAAAACTACAGGCAGTGAAACATAGTAGAAAGATCTCCAGCTTTAGAGTCAGAGAGAGACTTCAAATGCAGATTCCATTGTGACCTTGGTCATAAATATGTCAGTTTCTCCGAAGCTCAGTGTTGTGAGCGGAACAAGGAGGCTTCAAAAAAATTCCATTATCTTTTCATTTTCCCAGGAAATTTTGAAGCCCCTCATACAGTACTTAGCATGTACTCAACTTAGGATGTACTCAACAAGTTAGAGTGGTGAGTTTTTTACCTTGTAAACTGTCACATCACTCTGAAGAACGCAGTGAGCCCTGTAGAAACTCGGGGGTTCCAGAGAAGAAATGAAGATGGGTGCTCGAGGGCCTCATCTCAGGGACCAAAAGTCTGATGTCCCTTCTCTGTCCTTGGCTCTTCCAGCCACCTGTGGCCTAAGACAGTACAAGCAACCTCAGTTTCGCATTAAAGGAGGACTCTACACGGACATCGCCTCTCATCCCTGGCAGGCCGCCATCTTTGTCAAGAACAGGAGATCACCTGGAGAGAGATTTCTGTGTGGGGGAGTACTCATCAGTTCTTGCTGGGTGCTGTCTGCTGCCCACTGCTTCCAGGAAAGGTAGGACCTTGGAAACCCAGTAGATTTTTCTACCCTCTAAGGTGCTATGGTAGTATAGTGGTGAGGAGTTGGGCTGTTAACCTAAAGGTTAGCAGTTCAAAACTTTCAGCTGCTTCTTGGGAGAAAGAAGAAGCTTTCTGCTCCCATAAAGATTTGCAGCCTCAGAAACCCTATACAGGGTTGCTTTGAGTTGGAACTGACTCCATAGCACACCACCACCACCTCCACCACCAAGGCCTGGAAACTGGGATCCTGGTGTGGCATTGTAGGATAAGAACCACCAGCCACTCATCACAGGGTCGCTGAGTCAGAACTGACTCAATGGCACTTAACAACAACAAAGTCTTGAAACTAGGTGTGTTTATTAAAGGAAATCTGACATTTTATGGATCTGTCTCCACTAGGTTTCCTTACCAGAACCTTAAAGTGATCTTGGGCAGAACATACCGGTTGGTCTCTGGAGAGGAGGAACAGAAATTTGAAGTAGAAAAATACATCGTCCATAAGAACTTTGATGATGACACTTACAACAATGACATTGGTAAGAGATCAGGCTTCTCTCTGCTCCAGTCCCGACTTCCTCATCACAACTCACACCCACCCATGTGCACTCATACACCTACAGAAACACCACCTCCTTCCAGACCCTCACCCTGCTTCTCTCCCCTTTTCACACTAGACTTATCAATTCTCTCTCACTCTCCCTCCCAGCACTGCTGCAGCTGAAATCTGATTCATCCCAATGTGCTCAGGAAAGCGAGACTGTGCGCACTGTCTGCCTCCCTGAGGCCGGCCTGCAGCTACCTGATTGGACCGAATGTGAGCTGTCTGGGTACGGGAAGCACGAAGAGTGTAAGTGGAAGGAAGTCTGAACCCCATCCTGTCGGTTTGTAGGACAGCAAGAGGCTGACCAGACAGGAAAAAGTGGTCGCCCGAGCTGGGTTCCAGTCTCAGCTCAGACACTGCTTAAATGTAGGAAAGTTCCCTGTCTCCTTGAATGTGAGCCCATCATCTGCCTTACAAGGTCACTGTGTGGGTTGAGGAAGGTCTGGATATTATGAATGCTTTGAAATACTTAATATTTAAAGAAGATTCTGTGTAAGTGTAGTATAATGGTTAAAGGGGTTCCTAGGTTGCACAAACTTTTAAGTGCTTTACTAAGTAGTGGTTTCTAATCGGGCTGCAAATCGCAAGGTCAGTAGTTCAAAACTACCAGCTGCTCTGTGGGAGAAAGAGGAGGCTTTCTGCTCCTGTAAAGATTTACAGCCTCAGAAACCCTGGACAGGGTCGCTATGGGTCAGAACCGACTCAACGGCACATAACAACAACAACTAATACTAACCTGAAAGTTTGCACTCACTCAGAGATACCTTGGAAGAAAGGCCTAGTGATTTGCTTTTCCAAAAGGTCACAGCCTTGCAAACCCTCTGGAGCACACCTGTACTCTGCTCACATGGGGTCACCATGAGTCAAGTCGACTTGACAACTACTGGTGTTAATAGTGGAGAAATGTATATGATTCTTGGGCTCTGACGTTGTGCCTGTCTGAACTCAAATCCTAGATCTGCACTTAGCAGTGTGGTCCTGAACATGGTGTTTTATTTTATTTTATTTTAAAACTGCTTTCCTTATTGGCAAATTGGGGATTATTGTTGCTGTTAAGTGCTGTCAAGTTGGTTCTGGCTCATGGTGACCCGGGATATGGTTTCCAATGAGTGGCTTGTGGGTTTGAACTGCCAACCTTGTGTTTAGCAGTCCAGTACTTATCTTACAGCACCATACCAGGACTACTGCATATATATGTTGTTGTGTGCATCAAGTTAGTTTCCAAGTACTCCAAATTAGGAATGTTGTTATTGTTTTGTTAAGTGCTATTGAGTCAGTTCTAACCCATAGCGAATCTGTATAGTGTTTCTGAGGAGTGGTTGGTGAGCTTGAACCACTGACCTTTCTAATCAAACTGATTTTGAAGTCTAGCTCATTAACACACAATGCCACATCAGGACTCTAAATTAGATATATAACAACTTAATTCAATTAAGAGGATTAGGTGATATTAAAATGAAGTCTTGGTGTGCTACTGCAAGATAAGCACTGGACTGCTAACGGCAAGGTCGGTGGTTCAAACCTATTAGCCACTCCTTGGAAACCCTACATAGGGGCACTATGAGTCAGAGCCAATGTGATGGTATTTAACAATACCAGGTTAAAACAATGGATCTAAAGCAGAGGCTGTTTTGCTCCTTTAGGGATTTTTGGCACTGTCTGAGGACATTTTTTGTTGTCACAACTCCAGGGTGGGAGCTATTGTTGTTGTTAGGCGTCATCAAGTCAGTACCGACTCATAGCGATCCTATATGCACAACAGAATAGAACACTGGTTGGTCCTGGGCCAACTTCACAATCATTGCTACGTTTGAGCCCATTCTTGCCACCACTGTGCCAATCCATCTCGTTGGGGGTCTTCCTTTTTTTCTCTGACCCTCTACTTTATTAAACACTATATTATTCTCCAGGGACTGGTCCCTCGTGACAATATCTGAAGTATGTAGGGAGCTGATATTGGCATCTGGTAGAGACCAGGGATATGGCTAAATATCCTACAATGCACAGAACAGCCCTTTCTCAACAAATAATTTTCTAATCCAAAATAGCAAAAACACCACTGTAGAGGAGTGGTTGCGAAACGGACTGCAAAGCTCAGGGTCAGCAGTTCGAAACTACCAGCTGTTCCGCGGGAGAAAGATGAGGCTTTCTGCTCCCGTAAAGATTTACAGCCTCGGAAACCCTGTACAGGATCACTATGGGTCGGAACCAACTCCATGGCACTTAACAACAATAACAACAGAGGAACCCTGGGCTTGTTGTTTTTGTAGGTCCAAACTATCTGATATTCTCAGTACCATAGAGTTAAACATAATAAATGTTCAAAAGCACTTGATAAATGTTAGGTATTATTGGAAAATTTGTTTTCCTCTTTCCTTTCTCTAAAATCTGAGTGCGTTTTCTCTCCTGTCTTCTAGCGTCTCTTTTCTATTCTGAACGCCTGAAGGAGGCTCATGTCAGACTGTACCCATCCAGCCACTGCACGTCTCAGCATTTGTTCAACAAAACTGTCACCGACAATATGCTGTGCGCAGGGGACACTCGCAGCGGAGGGAGCCAAGTAAACCTGCATGATGCCTGCAAGGTAAGCATGAGAGTCTCTCCACACCCCAGGCCCACCCAAGGGTACAAATGTTCCTTGGTCAACAGGTTTTTAAACAAGAAGAAAAATATATACATATTAAATGAGAATTATGTGATTTCATCTTGGTGAGGTCCTGCGGATTCTAGATGAGAGCCTCAGTGAACAAAGCAGTTGGAGACAGATCAAAGTCACCCAAACTTATGAAATTTAAACTGCAGGAAATTTCCCCAGCGTCTGCACAGGAAACTCCACCTGATATAGGATATCCTGTTGTTGTTGTTGTTAGGTACCATCGAGTTGGTACCGACTCATAGTGACCCTATGCACAACAGAACAAAACACTGCCCGGTCCTGGGCCAACCTCACAATTGTTGCTACACTTGAGCCCGTTGATGATGCCACTTTGCCAATCCATCTCTATGGGGGTCTTCCTCTTTTTATCTGACCCTCCACCTTACCAAACATGATGTCCTTCTCCAGTGACTGGTCCCTCCTGACAATATGTCCGAAGTATGAGAGACAAAGTTTAGCCATCCTGGCCTCCAAGGAGCACTCTGGCTGCACTTCTTCCAACATAGATCTCTGTTGGTTCTTTTGGCAGCCCATGGCACTTTCAACATTCTCCTCCAACACCATAACTCAAAAGCATCAATTCTTCTGTGGTCTTCCTTATTCACTGTCCAGCTTTCGCATGCATATGAGGTTATTGAAAATACCATGGCTTGGGTCAAGCGCACCTTAGTCCTCAAGCTGACCTCTTTGCTCTTCAACACTTTAAAAAGGTCTTGTGCAGCAGATTTGCCTAATCATTACATTGTTTGATTTCTTGACTGCTGCTTCCATGAGTGTTGATAGTTGATCCAAGAAGAATGAAGTCCTTGACAACTTCAATCTTTTCTCCATTGATAAGAATGTTGTTTATTGGTCCAGTAGTGAGGAGTTTTGTTTTCTTTATATCGAGATGTAATACATACCGAATGCTGTGCCCAGGCAATTAAATGGCTATTGAAGTGATGGATACAGCAACACAAATTGAGAAATTATTGTCTTCTGTATGTGTTGGAGGGTTTGAAATCTGCTTTACAGAAGAGGCTCTTTCTGAGAAATAGAATATACACGATTTGAGAAAAATAATTTTTCAGCCCTAAGACCCTAGGAGGAGTCCTGGTGTGGCTCTGTGGGTTAAAGCACTGGACCACAAAGTCAGTTGGAACCACAAGGTCGGCAGTTCAAACTCATGAGCCACTCCTTAAAAACCCTATACAGGTTTGCTGTGAGTCAGAACTGACTCAACGACACTTAATAACAACAACAACAAGACCCTGGAAAAGCAAATTATTTCACTTGGCATTCTTGTCAGAATTAGTACTTATCTTTCACGATAACAAGATACTAGGAACATATAAACCTGCTGGTGGTAGTGGTGGCTGTGTGCCATGGAGTCGGTTCCGACTCATAGTGGCCCTGCACAGAGTTTCTGAGGCTGTAAATCTTTACGGGAGCAGAAAGCCTCATCTTTCTTCCGTGGAGCCACTGGAAGTTTTCAACTGCTGACCTTGCGGTTTGCAGCCCGATTTGTAACCACTACGCTCCCAGAGCTCCTTAAACCTGCTGGTATTGGGGCCTAAATATAGCTCAGGAACTGTTATTAAGTAGATATGTTAGTGCCTACAGTTTGCCAGTTGTTGGAAGAGAGTATAGTTGTCTCTCTGAACAGGGTTCCTACATTGAAGACTGTAGGCTGTGTTCTTATTAAATAATTATGTTGGCATTTTATTTTCCTTTATTTTGACTCCTTAACAGCTTCTGGTCTCTTTTTGAATGGTTTCTTCAGAAACCCCTACTGTGTCACCTAATTCAACAGTTATAAAAAGGTTGTATACAAAGTGAAACCATTGTTTGCAAACTTCAAGTTAAAAACCAATTCCCCAAACCATTTGGGTTTAATATCATAACAATTAACAAGAGTTTTAGTAGTGATCCATTATGGTCAGTGCTTTTCACGCTTTCTCCCAATGAATTCACTGAATTCACAATAACAACTGAATTCACATCATTCACATAACAAGTGCTTATAATCAAAGCACTGGTAGTTTCAGGACACATCGCTTAGTAAGTGGTGAAGTACAACCTAGAGATCTTTGAGGTATGGAATGTGAGGAATTATATCAATTCTACTTCACTTTAAATGTATAGATACAGACAATTCTGTAAAGGATCAAGGTAATTGAGGTGACAATGTCCGTCTCTGAATAATTTGAAGAATACAATATAGGACTGTAAACAGTAGCCCTAACTTCCTCCAAATGTTCTGCATTTTAACGAACCTGTTCTTTCTTTTGCAGGGTGACTCAGGAGGCCCTTTGGTGTGTATGAAGGACAAACGCATGATTTTGGTTGGCATCATCAGTTGGGGCCTTGGCTGCGGGCGGAAAGACGTTCCAGGTGTATATACCAAAGTTACTAAATACCTAGACTGGATTCAAGACAATATGCAACCATGACCAAGGAAACTCAATTCTCTGAAATCAACTGATAGCCTACCTTCTTCTTCAGAAGGCACACTGCAAAGATGGAGTGATTCTTTGTACAGTTTTCTCCATAAACCTTCATGTAAAAATGGGAGAACTGTCAGGAGAGGGGAGAGTATATAGTCTCACAAGTATCTCCCATTTTGGAACTTTTTCAGGAGTTAAGGTTTGATTTCAGAATGTAATCTGCCAGTGGGAAGACAGATAAATGAATGCCAGCTCCTACAGGAATACCACCTTGAATAGACAAAAAGCCCAGCCTCTTTATCTGTCAATATGAGCCACTTTGGAAATGGGGCCACCAAGATGTCCAATAATGAAGAGTAGCTAGAACCTTCAAGAAGGGATTGCATTAGAACTAGTAGGTATATAGAGTCACAAGAAAGCCAAACTGGACAACCAAGTAAGAGATGGGCTGCCAGTCAGATTGCAATATGTTTTTCCCAGAAACTTCAGGACCTCAACCATTCTTTGAGTCAAGTATTTGTCTCCCTTTCTCTACTCCATAGCTCTTGTATGGTATTCTTTACTTTTGTGTACAGTGTAAATCTTTTTTCTTTATAAACTTTGCCGTTGAACAGGAGAATATGTCATTTTAATAACCAATAAATGAGGCTTTAAATATTTATAACTAACAATCCATTTTCATTTTCTGTTGCCACAACCTTGTACTATACTGTGGTAAAATAATACATTAAAAATAAATATATTTTTCACATTTTTTTTTCCAAATCAGAGTGGACTGGTTTTGTTACACATGCAGTATGCAGTAACTCACAGCTTGTTTCTTGATGTTATTCATCTTTACATGATTTGAACCATCTGAAGTCCTTCCTTTTTAACATATACTGAGTACTTTCTACATACAAGGCAATGCACTAGGTGCTGAGGACAGTAAAAAGGGAGAGGAAAGGAGTTCTTGGTCTGACAGAGAAAATAGAGAAATGTTATTGTTGTCAAGTACTTTTGGGTCATTTCAGACTCATTGTGACCCTATATAGGGTTTCTAAGAAGTGTCTGGTGAGCTTGAACTGCCGACATTGCAGTTCAAATCCATCTTGCAGGCCAGTACATTAACCTGCAGCGCCACACCAGGACTCCAATTAGAGAAACAGCAAGGTAGAAATGAGACAGGTCATAAAATGGCAGAGAAACTTTTGCTGGAATTCAGTTGAAGAGGGATTAGGGAATCATATGGAGAAAACAATTTAGATAGGGCTTCCAAAAATTGGGGGAGACAATATCCCAACTACTCTTCTTCCCTGTTCTCCCAACTCACTTCCCAACGCACAAAGCCTCATTAAGTGGATAACAAACTTTTTCATGGACTCTTGGTGCGGTGCTGTAGAATTAGCATTGGACTGTGAGCCACAAGGTTGATGGTTCAAACCCAGCAGCTGCTCCTCAGAAATCCTATACAGGGTTGCTATGAGTTGGAACCGACTTGACAGCACTTAACTACAACACACTCTTTCATATCCTATAAGTTTGCGTGCAACAGCACCAATTTTTAAAAAAACTTTTTATTGTGAATTGAGTGAAGGTTTACTGACAAGATCATCAGCTTTGCATTCAATGAATCATATACTTGGCTTCAACTCAATGATTACAATAGTCTCTGTGCAACAACAGGTATCTTGCTTCTTCCCTATGGTTCCCACCTTCATTCCATCCCCCTTCCCATCCCTTCTCAACCTTGTCCCTAGGAAAATGTTGCCCTTTTGATCCCAAATGATTGACCATTCCATGGGACAAAAGCTTGCCAGTGTTGTCCCTCCCACCCCCTATAAACTTATCTGCTGGTTGGCTGAAAATTGGGCTGCAAGGGTGAGTTCCTTTCCAGACCTGAAGGCTGGTCAAGAGCCATAGTCTCAGGTTCTTTCAGTTTCTCTGTTACCAGTAGACCTGGTCCTCTTTTTTGTTAATAATTTTGAGTTCTGTTCCACATTTTCTGCCACTCTATCCGGGACCTTCTAATGTGTCCTTTTCAAAACAGTTGGTAGTTGTAGCCAGGCACCATCTGGTTCTTCTGGCCTCAGAGTCATGGAAACTGTCATTCACGTATTCCATTAGTCTATTGGACAAATTGATTCCAAGTCTCTTCAATTCTTATTACTCTTCTTTCTTCCACATGTGGAGAGACCAATAGCAGCATCTTAGACAGCAGTTCATGAGCTTTTAAGATCCCAGAAATTATTTATCCAAATAGGATATAGAATACTGTCTTTGTGGACTCTGTTTAACGTCATCAATTTTGACATCTGAACCAAATTTATGGTAGGGGTTAATTTTGTTCATTGAGTGGCGATAGTGAAATTTAGGATATTGCATAACCCTAGGATAAGTTGTTGCTGTCAGGTGCCATCAAGTTGGAACTGACTCATAGACTCCATGCACAGCAGAATGAAACAGTGTCTGATCCTGGGCCAACCTCACTACCACTGCCACACTTGAGTCCATCAATGATGCCACCTAGCCAATCCATCTCGTTGAGGATCTTCCTTTTTTTCTCTGACCCTCCACCTTACCCAGCATGACATCCTTCTCCAGTGACTGTTCTCTCCGGACAATGTGTCCAAAGTATAAGAGACAAAGCTTAGCCATCTTGGTCTCCAAGGAGCACTCTGGCTGCACCTCATCCAAAACAGATCTATTGGTTCTTTTGACA
>NW_006408553.1:6813271-6859364 GCF_000296735.1 Chrysochloris asiatica
CGAGGCTGTAAATCTTTACGGGAGCAGAAAGCCTCATCTTTCTCCCACGGAACAGCTGGTAGTTTGGAACTGTTGACCTTGCGGCTCGCAGCCCGATTCGTAACCACTTGGCTTGAACTGCAAGGCTTGCAGTTCAAATCCACCATTGATGTGGATTAGCAACAATAGTTAATTCTTAAGTTATTTTTATTCCACTAATTATTCTTTGGGTTTTCTCCCAACAACCAGGGGACAGTTGTCTTATAGTAATGTTCATTCTGGAATTACCTATAATATAGCATTTGGCATGCCTATTTCAGAGGGAAGGTATGGGAATTAATAAAATATTTTGCAATTCTAATATTAAATAAATACAGAAAAGAATGACAAATTGTTTTTTTATGAATATCAACCATAAATGTAACATAACTCATTCAGGCTTTTGGTTGAACAGATTTTGCTGATGTTGTTGTTAGATGCCATCAAGTCAGTTCCGACCCATAAAGACCCTATGTACAACATGATGACACACCACCCAGTCTTGTGCCATCCACACAATTGCTGCTATGCTTGAGCCCATTGTTGCTGCCACTTTGCCAATCCATCTCATTGGGGGTCTCCCACTTTTTCACTATCTCTCCACTTTACCAAGCATCGTGTCCTTCTTCAGAGACTGGTTCCTCCTTATAATATATCCAAAGTATGAGATATGAAGTCTGGTCTTCTTGGCTTCTAAGGAGCATTCTGGTTGTACTTCTTCCAACACAGATTTGCTTTTCTGGCAGTTCATGGTACCTTTAATATTCTTCTCCAACACCATAACTCAAACATATCAATTCTTCTACAGTCTTCTTTATTCGTTGTCCAACTTTCACATGCATTTGAGGCTATCGAAAATACCATGGCTTGGATCAGGCACACTTTGGTCCTCAAACTGACATCTTTGTTCTTCAACACTTTCAAGAGTCTTGTGCAGATTTGCCTAATGCAATACATCTTTTGATTTCTTGACTGCTGCTTCTATGAGTGCTGATGGTGGATCAGAACAAAACAAAGTTTTTGACAACTTCAATCTTTTCTCTATCATGATGTTATTTATTTGTCCAGTGTTGAGGATTTGTGTTTTCTTTATACTGAAGTGCAACCCATACTGAAGGATGTAGTCTTTGATCTTCATCAGTTAGTATTTTAAATCTTCTTCACTTTCAGCAAGCAAGGTTGTATCATCTGCATATTGCAGGTTGTTAATGAGTCTTCCTCCAATCCTGATGCTACGTTTTTCTTCACATAATCCAGTTTCTCAGATTATTTTCTCAGCATACAGATTGAATAAGTATGGTGAAAGAATACAACCCTGGCACATACCTTTCCTAATTTTAAACCATTCAGTGTCCCCTTGTTCTGTTAGAAGGACTGCCTCTTTGTCTATGTACAGGTTCCTCACGAGCACAATAGTGTTCTGGAATACTCATGTTTATGTAAAAAAAAAAAAAAAAAATCTTGGCATACCTAACTGAAAAAAGCAAAGCACAGAATATTCCTATTGGTGTAAAAACAGTTCTTTATCTATAAATTTATATAAGCATAGGGTAATTTTGGAAAGATACAGAAGAAATTTCAGAATGGAATTGCTGGAGAAGAGCCAGGAAAAATGGTGTTGATTTAGCAAGTAATTTGGTTTTCCATGTACCATACAGGAGCATGTGAATTTTTATCAAGCTAATCTATATCATTGTAATTTTTCTAAGTGTCACAAGAAATAAATCTATATGACTGGAATAAAAAATCTGAATCCATTTATTGATGCCTAACTGAAGACAGTAGGCAATTTCACCACTATCTTAACCTCTTTGTACAATATCATCATAAGGTGAGAGGCAAACCCAGGTCCCTACCACTTTGGCACAGGTGGTAGGTTCAAATCACACAAGCTCTTCCCATAGGTGGGGACTCTCAACCTGGCCTCACCCTTCAAATTTGCCTGTGGGATTATGCCCTTAGCCTACTTTGAGGAACAGTTTTAAAACCTGATTTTCTAATCCTACATTTCATGGTTTTTTCATATTATTGAATTAATTTCTGTGAACCACACCAAATTGTTAGTGCAATGTATTTTTTTAAAACTAAACTTGAAATAGATCTCAAATTAGTTTCTTAACTCCGAGCATCTTTACTCTGCTTCCAAGTTCATGTCTTTGATGACAAATTTGGCAGTTTCATAATATTTACCTGGGAAGTAATCTCAAATGTAGAGTTATCAACTCAGTCATGAATACAGTGTTTCTCAGACGTGTTTTGATGGCAATATGGAAGAATATAAAGGTACTATAGGAAGATGGAGACGTAACAAAATAACCCTATGACTCTCAATAAGTCATTTATTTTACGGTCCACCTTCCATGTCTGTGTATGGCAGACCTCACAAGTCTGCTGTGAAGATTCAACTGGGCATTTATGTGAAGTACTTGACACTATGCACATAATATGGTCAATGATTCAGGATATGGGTGTTGTTGTTGTCAGGTGCCATCGAGTCAGAACCGACTCATAGCGACCCCATGCAGAGCAGAACGAAACAATGTCTGATCCTGGGCCAACCTCACTACCGCCACCATACTCGATGCCATCAATGATGACACCTGGTCGATCCATCTCGTTGGGGGTAGGTAGCTATTCTTAAATAACAAATTAAGAGCCACACATATTGGGGGAAACACTAATTTAGAAAAGTTGCTTGCCTACAGGTTCCTCAGAAAGCAGACATCATATTTACAATATTTCATATTCAGGCATTTCCTACAGTGGCCAACACATTTTTAAAATACGAAAATGAGTGGAGAAGGGTAGCTACTCCCATTTGGAGTTGCAACAAAAGGGACAGTTCTTTACATAGACTCCTATTCTACAAATACTTAAACTATTTAGAACAGACTATGTATGTAGGGAGATCCAGTAGAAAGCCAACAACAGTGATTTATGTAAACAGTTGTTGTTTGTTGTTGTTAAGTGCCATCGAGCCAGTTCCAACTCATAGTGACCCTTTACAGGGTTTCCGAGGAGCAGCTGATGAGTTTGAACCACCGACCTTATGGTTCAAACCAACCTTGAGTTGGACTACTTATCTTACGGTGCTACAGGAGAAATATTCGGTAAGGTCTACACTGGTGAAGGGTGGAAGAGAGGCATTCTTGCGTTAAGGAGTTTCACTGCATGAAAATATAAATAACTGCAGATTGTAAAGACAACAGAATTATGGGGAGGAAAGAGTAGCAGACTTAGTCTGAAGTTCATTAAGAGGAAAGTAGATTGGAATCAAGAATGCCAAATTGAGTTTGCACTTAGTTCTGTAGGCAACATGGAGCCATTGTGACTTTTATTTAGGAAGTCTTGAGCTGAGAATGACTTTGAAAATTGAACCAAGGGGAGACCTATACAAAAGATTGGAGACCGGCCTAGACAGGAAGACTCCTTGGGCAGCGACTGCAGTAGTATGAATGAGAAATGAGAAGGTACAGAAGAACCAAAGAATGACCTTGCTAACAGAGCAACCTCTTGTTAGTTTAGACTAGATGTACTTGGGCCATTTTCCCCATTTTTATTTTGCTTTTCTGGTTATCAGTAACAACTCACAGACCAGTCTACACATCCGTTACTTAAATAATGGTTCTTTCTGCTTCATTTAGGTCATTTTCTTACTACTCTCAGATGCACTCCAGCCTCTTGGCTGATGTCTGACCTCTTCTGATTTCACTGACACACCAGGATCCAAGAATAAATTTGCTGATGTAATGCTTGGTGTTAAGTAAATGCTGACACCATTTCTCAGAGAAGAGAAAAGGTGATTATAGTTGTCTCTCTCTTTTTTTCTTCTTCTTCAACTTTTTATTGTGAAGTGAGTGAGGGTAAACAGACAAGATCATCACTTTACTTTCAACCAATCATACACTTTGTTTCATCTCAATGATTACACCCCGCTCCCTGTAACAACAGTTACCCGGTTACCCTGCTTCCTCCCTGTGGCTTCCCTTTTACATCTTATTTTTCACAAATGAATTTTTCCTCTTTCTTGAGTGTTGTCAGAATTGTTCAGTTTAGAGGTTCCTGGAGGGGGTGGGGGTACAAGGGGAAGTCGTTTAAATTCACAAAAGAAATATTCTAAAGTTCAAGAGCTTGATTCAGAAACTAATAAATACTCTTCTGACATGGAGTTCTGATGCTGTAGGATAAGCACTGGACTGCTAACCACAAAGTCAATGGTGCAAACCCACCAGTTGCTCCTCGGGCACCCTATATGGGGTCCTTATGATGAGTCAGAACTGATTCAACGGTACTTAGCAACAACTCTTGAAATGCTAAAGTGGTGAAGTCCATACATCCATTTAAAAGATGCACATGACAGACACTTAGGTTACAGATTTCTTGACTTCAGACCACTAGTTCATATAAGATCCCCAGTATGAGGGACAGCTTTTATTTCAGACAGATGTTTATCTTAGTCATTTCAGAAACACAGTGCCCCAGGACAGCCATAGGCAGGAGTGCCTGGCTACTACTTCTCTGGCAAGAATTCAGTCAGCTTCATGCCTGCCCCTTGCATTACAAGTTTTTCTTCAGCTAGTGAAGTTAATGAAATGGACTGAAGCAGTGAGTCCCCTGGGATGGAAATGTAAAGTTAAGATCTCAGCATTCCTCTGAATGGAGCCCTGGAAACCACAGGCTGGATAAAGACAATCGCTCAGAAGAGGTCACTGACTGAGTTACAGGGCAGAATTCTGGCCTTGGAATTCAGTGGAATTATACTGAAATGTGCTCAAAGAACAGCACCTTATTACTCAGTGTGAGCTAGAAAATTCAGGTTACATTATCCAACAGCTTGACAGGCGAAAGGGATATATATATGGAAATGAATAATACTTCCTCATGATCTCCAGTTAGTTAGAACACACAGATGTGAAGAGAATAAGAAAGATTTCCAGATAAGTGTACAATTAGTTTTAACAGGTAAAGAACTAGGAAGGCTCACATGATTGAAACTACTATCTTCCTAGAACTCCAATCATAAGCGTGTGTACCAAAACTTTGGCTGCACATTAAACATCAAAAGTGAAAGACTTCACAGAATTCCCAGAACTTAGGATCTTGGGGAGACAGAAAAATGAATAAAAGGACGCTTAAGAGTTTCAAATTCAATTTCTTCCAAAATATTTTAATAATTGCAAAATAAAAATGAGTCTCATTGTTGGAGTGGGGTCACCACCTACTGGTCATAGAGGAAAGTACAAATATTATAACAAATTTTCTTGGTTCATGCCACAATGGTATCCAGATCAAAGCAAGAGATAGTAACATGGAATAAGATAGGGAGTCCAGGAGTGACGCTATAGGATAAGCACTGGACTGCAAGGCCAGTGGGAACCATAAGTTTGTTGGTTCAAATTCACCAGCTGCTCCTTGGAAACCCTATACAGGGTCGCTGAGTTGGAACCGACTCAATAGCACTTAACAACAGAAAAAGATAGAGGAGTCCTAGTGTGGTTCTGTAGGATAAACACTGGACTGCAAGGTTAGTTTGAACCACGAAGTTGATGGTTCAAACCCACTAGCTGCTCCTAGGAAACCCTCTACAGGGTCGCTATGAGTCGGAACTGACTCCACAGCACTCAACAAGAAGAAAGAGTTCTGGGTGGTACAAACAACACACTTGGCTGCTAAACAGAAGGCTGTGATTCAAGTCCACCCAGAGATGCAGCTGACTCAATGGACACTGGGGGTTAGACCTTAGAAAGCTAAGATGAAATATTAATAACCACTAAACACTTGTGGTGGACTTCTGGTGTGGCACTGTAGGATTGGCACTGGACTGTGAACCACACAAGGTTGGCAGTTCAAACCCACCAGCTGCTCCTCGGAAACCCTACACAGGGTTGCTATGAGTCAGAATCGACTCGAAGGTACTTAATAACAACAAACACTTGTGACTTGTAAAACTGAAGTCCTAAAGTCTCTTCACGGCCATAAGTAGTTTACTGAAGAAAATTAGTAGAGACTTATGATATTAATCAGTGTCTTCAATTTACCACAACTCACAATGACTTATCTGCCAAGAAAGCTCTACTTGGATAAATGTCTAGTACGTTGAAGCTGTTTCACATCTGAACAGATCAACCTGAGAAGCAGGACAAGAGAACCGGGAAAGCACTAGAGTTGACATCAGCAGCTTTAATGCCTTTGTCGTTTACAAACATTTGTAAACCTTTTGATTGATCCGGACGTTACTTTTCACAGCCTTAATGTGGAATACTACCACCCCTAGCTTCCAGAGATGACGAGAATCAGTCAAAAGATACACATGTACAAATGTAGTAAAAGCCTCCTGAGTTAATAAATTCACTGCTTCTACTGTGGCATAAAGAGCTCTAGTAGCATAGTGGTTATGAATCTGGCTGTGAACCGCAAGGTCAGCAGCTAGAAACTACCAGCCACTCCGTGGTAGAAAGATGAGGCTTTCTGTTCCCATAAAGATTTACAGCCTCGGAAACGCTGTACACGGTCGCTATGAGTCGGAACCGACTCCACAACATACAACAACAAAACTGAGGCATAGTATGATTGTTGGCCCCTAATAATAATCTACTTAGGACACAGAGGACTGGTAAAACTCAACTTTATTAAGATTCAAACAGAGAAGTTACTTCTGTACGTTACACACATGAAGTTTAACAGCTCTGCTTAGACAACTCTGCAGGATTTATGCTAATGGTACCCTGCTGCATAGCCGTGGTGAGGTTACTTCCTTGCGCTCTAGAGCTCTGCTATGTAGGTGATATGATAGTTATTTCATACGTCTATGCAGATCTCATACTCTAGATGCCATATTTCTACTCAGATATTTAAGAGGAGCTCTGGTAGCGTAGTGGTTACGAATCGGGCTGCAAACCTTAAGGTCAGCGGTTCGAAACTACCAGCTGCTCCACGGGAGAAAGATGAGGCTTTCTACTCCCTTAAAGATTTACATCCTCGGAAACCCTGTACAGGGTCGCTATGGGTCGGAACCGACTCGATGGCACTTAACAACTCTGTAGGAAACAAAACTGCTGGACTAGCAAATTGAAAACTACAGACCAAGCCCAGGAAATCTTTAAATCCTCAGCACCTCAGAAGTGACTCCAAGTATTCTTCGGATTTCAGGCAGAGATGTTTCCCCTGCCATGGTGGTGGTGGTGTTGCTTAGGGCTGTCAAATTGGCTCCAACTCATAGCATCCCTGTGTAGAGTTTCTACTGAGTGCATGGTGGGTTTCAATCGCCAATCTTGCAGTTACCAGTCTGGTGCTTATCCTACAGGTGAGGTGGTTGTTGATGTTAAGTGCCATAAAGTTGGTTCTGACTCATAGTGACCTTGTGCAGGGTTTCTGGGGAGCAGGTTGGTGGGTCTGAATAGCCGATATTGTGGTTGGGAGTCCCGTGCCTATCCTACAGCACCACACCAGGACTCCACAGGTGGTGTTAGGTGCGGTCAATTTGGTTCCTCCTTATAACCACCCTATGTACAGCAAAACAAAACACTGCCCCATCCTGTGCCATCCTCACGGTTCGCGTTGTTTGAGCCCATTCTTATAGCCATTGTGTAAATACATCTCATTGAGGATCTGGTTTTTTTGCTGGCCCTCAAGCTTCTCCAAAGCATAATTTATTTTTCCAGGGACTGGCCCCTTCCATGGTAGGGATGTATACACACACACACACACACACACACACACACACACGTATAAACCATAGTCATCCTGAACAAATTTTGGAGTGAGAGAATATGAAACATCTGGCTGTACATAGCAGTTTATCCCAAGAGAAAACACAAAGCAACATTACTCTGAAGCAAAAACAAGTCCAGTTAGTAGGAAGATAAGCCTAGAAGCAAATTTGTACAAGTGTTTGTAAACAGGGCTTTAGAGAAAAAATTCTGAGGTTTGGAGAGTGTATGTCTTCATTTTTCTCCATGCACAAAACAGGGTACATTTCTTATGCTATGTTAAACAAAACAAAAACCACAAATCTGCCTTCCTTTGTTTTGTATAAAAATTTAAATGGGGAACAGACACACTGAACTAGAATAGAAATGACGTGTTGGGAGAGCCCAAGGTTGCCTGTGTTTCTTGGATGGTTGATTGTGTGCTGACAAGTCAGTTCCAATTCACAGCATTCCTAGACGGGGTTTCCAAGAATGTGCACCTTTATAAGAGAAGAAAGTCTCTTCTTTCTCCTGTGGATTTGGACCTCTCAGTTAGCTGCCCAACTCGTAACCCTCCACGCCAACACAGCTTGGTTACACGTAATCAACATGGCCCAACTCCCTACTGTATACATTTTATTCAAAGATTTGGAAGATTTTTTTGTCTTAAAACAAAAACAGACTGGCAAGTTAACTATTACTAAGGGATATATTAAAGTGTACAAAACAAACAACTAAGAGGAAATAGCTTCTCTGAGCAGTTTCAAGGATCAACCATGCCTTTGATGGTAAGCATTCTTTCTACCTAGCACTACCGATGAAAAAGTTTCAGACAGGAAGACTTAGGCTCCAGTACAAGTGTAGCCATTCACAAACACAAATAAGGAATCACTCAGTTGTAGTTGTGGCCTGCGTCAGGGGTAATATGAGTTCGCCATCTATATACTCCATCATTATGACACACAAAATTGGGCTGTACTGGGAGTTATGGAATTTACTTTTTGGAAACCTATTTTTTCTTTTTAAAGAAAAGTCAGCAGAAGGATGAGGTAACAGGGAAAAGGCTGGTGAATTCTGGGAGTAGAGTAAGTAAAATTATTTGGGGTTAGGCATTCTAGCAATGACCACAAAGAAGGCAGGACACCTTCTCAGTGAAGATGACGGACTATGTGCTAAAGGCAAGTAACATTTAGTATCTGAAAGCCAGTCTGAATTATTTTCAAGGGCAAATTTGATTCTAGTGGGGTTTTCTATGTCAACAGTAGATTCAAATTTAAGAAGGTTCCAGTTCATTTCTAGAAGTATGAATTTTTCTTTTTTGTAAATGAAAGTAGAGGGATCTGAAAGAAACTCACTCAACTATTCCATCTGACACTCCAAAATATGGAGCTCCAGCACTCTTCTTGCAATTACAATTTTTTTATAATTCTTTCCTCCTTCATCTCCCTCATAAACCAGACATTTACTTTAATTGGCCCTCCTCAGACTAACATTCACCTTTCTTCCAATTAATCGTTCTTACCAAGTCTGAAAATCAACAACAATGAAGTCTTTCATTGGCTTTAGATAATTAAAGCCAAGTAAGTAACAAATGCTAGTCTTTCTCTATGGTAACCAAGTCAAAAAATAGTTAAATATGGTGTCAAGTATCCTTACTCTCCATCGTACATCTCTTCTTTGAAAACCAAGTTTGTGTTGATTATATTTCAGTTCTGTCCAGTTCTCCCTGGTGACCCTTTCCCCACTCTGATTGGTTCCATGGCACTGAAAGCTAAGGAGAATAGGGAGTAGGTGGGTCCAGGATGGGACAACGTAGGAGACAGGCTGATTGTTTTACTTTTGGACAAGTAAGAAAAAAGAAAGTGTCTGTGATTGTTCCCTCTGTAAAACTCTCCCTTCAGGTTCGAACTTGGAATTTTCCAGCTTTGGTCATGTATTTTATGCCCTTAAAGGGTTTGTACTTTTCTCCATACATATCCAGACGATTCACCTTGAGTCCTGAAATGAAAGATGAATATGACAGGAACATTATTTAAAGGAAAACTTATAGAATAATTGTTTTGATTCATTTCAATGATAAGAGATCAGTGGGATACAAGTCATTATTAAAATGAACCAGAAACATGTCGTTATTTATTTGTACCATTTATATGAAACAACAACAAACCAGGTTCTTCACTCTTAATACATACACAGATAGTAAAGAATTACTCCAACAAAAAGCTATCCGATTAGAAAACCTGTTCCTGAAGTGGAAAAGGCAGAAAATTATATGCGGACTGAAGTATAGTTAAGAGAAAAATCAGACCACTGTATGTTTTTTCAAGTTACTGGAATGAATAAATTCAGCAATAACAATGACTAAATTATTCATAATAACTTTATGGGTCGAATGTATTGTTGTTGAAAGGTGTTGCTCAGTGAGTTCCGACTCAGAGTGACCATATGCACAACAGAATGAAATACCGCCAGTCCTACGCTGTCCTCAAAATCATTGCTGTGTTTGGCCCATTGTTGCAGCCGCAGTGTCAGTCAGTCTGTTTCGTTGAGGATCTTTCTCTTTTTTTCCTGTCCTTCTCTAAGGCTGATCCCTCCTGATAGCATTCTAAAGCACTGCAGGTGACGTCTTGCCATCCTTGCTTCTGAGGAGCATTCTGACTGTATCTCTTCCAACGAGATTTCTTCACTCTTCTCGCAGTTCATAATATATTCAATGTTCTTCACCAACACCATAACTCAAAGGCATCAGTTCTTCTCTAGTCTTCCTTATTCATTGTCCAGCTTTCGCATGTACATGAGGTGACTGAAAATACCAAAACCTAGGTCAGGTATACCTTAGCCCTCAAAATGACATCCTTGTTTTGAAACATTTAAAAAATTCTTTTGCAGCAGTGCAATACCTCTTTTGATTTCTTAACTGATGCTTCTATGGGTGCTGACTGTGGAGTCAAGAAGAATAAAATCACTGATAACTTCAAAACTTTCTGTGTTTACCATGATGTTGCTTATTGGTCCAACTGTGAGGACTGTGTTGAATTGCATTCCTCAAAAAAAGATATGTTGAAGTCCAAACTCTTGAGACTTGTTAACATGACCTTATTTGGAAACAGGGTCTTTGCAGATATTATCAGTTAAGTTAGTGCATAGGGTAGGTCCCAATCTAACCTGAGCAACATTCTCATAAATAAGAGAAACAAGTGGCACAGAGGGGGTAGGTAACTGTGAAAATCAGCTACAAGCCAAGAAATACCAGGGACTATCAGAAGCTGGGAGAGATGAGAAAAAAATCTGCTGGAAGCTGCAGAGGGAACATACCCCAAACTAACATGTCCATCTGAACTTCTGATCTCCAGAACTATGACACAGCCTATCATTTAAATGAATTCTAGTCACTTAAATTCGACAAAGTATATTGGAAAATATTAGATATGGCATACTGGATTATATGAAGAATATGACATCAGGATTGGAGGAAGACTCATTAACAACTTGCAATATGCAGATGACACAACCTTGCTTGTGGGAAGCGAAGAGGACTTGAGATACTGATGAAGATCAAAGATTGTAGTCTTCAGTTTGAATTGAAGTTCGTAGAGAAAACAAAAATCTTCACAACTGGATCAATAAACAAGAATATGATAAACAGAGAAAATACTGAAGTAGTTAAAAGATTTCATTTTACTTGGATCCACAATCAACACTCACAGAAGCAGCAGTCAAGAAATCAAACATCGTATTACATTAGGCACATCTGCAGCACAAGATCTCTTTAAGGTGTTCAAAAGCAAAGATGTCAATTTGAGGACTAAAGTGCACTGTCAAACGAACAAACAAATCTGTCTTGGAATATGTGCAGTCAGAACGTTCTTCGGAAGCAAAGATGGCGAGACTTCATCTCATGTACTCTGGACATGTTATCAGAAGGGACCAGACCCTGGAAAAGGACCTCATGCTTGGCAAAGTAGAGGGTCAGTGAAGAAAAGGAAGACTCCTAATGAGATGGACTGACACTGCAGCAACCTGTATGATCCCCAAAGTCCCAAAATGATCCAAAAGGCAAATGTGTGAGTTTTCTGTAACTTGAAGAAGGAAGCAAATTATTCTAAGTAACCAAGAACAGAGAAGCAGGCCCATACTGAAAACCTTAGGAACCACAAATCAACAGCCCTAGGATAAACCAAAGGAGCTCTGGTAGCATAGTGGTTACCAGCTGGCTGCTACTCTCAAGGTCATCAGTTCAAAACTACCAGCTGTTCTATGGGACAAAGATGAGGCTTTCTGCTCCCATAAAGATTTACAGCCTCAAAAACCCTATGCAGGGTTGCTATGAGTCAGAACCAATTCCATGGTACACCACCACCATCAGGATGACCCAACAATGGCCTGTAGCACTTTCGTCTACCAATATTACTTCTTTCTCATTTGTGTCCTAGCTACTTTTCATCAGATCACTTAGGCCAACTTTCAAGACAAGGACTGTAAGCTCCCAGAAAAATGCTATGAAAAAGTTTTGATTACAGATAGCATATTAGGTAATGAACTCAAGGTAACGGATATCAGGTCATGTCCTCAATGAGATGAACGGACACGGCAGGTAACATGGCACAGGGCGGGGCAATGTTTTGTTCTGTATACATACGGTCACCATGAATCAGAGTTAACTTTACAACAACTAACAACAATAAAACCAAACTTGAACACATAGGGAAGAAGGCTTTCTCGTGTCTGTGCAGATGGGAGAAAGCCATTACCATCATTATGTCTTCAAACCCACCTGGGCTGTAGATAACTTACCAGAAATGGCCAGCTGCTGGATCTTAAATTGCAGGTTAATTGTGGGATTCTCATCCGGTTTGGAAGCTCCAGCCTGAAGACTCATGGTCCCCTTTAAACTTGGTAGCTTTTGGGGATTTATTTTTCCTACATCCCAAGACAGCATCTTCAAAGAAAACGAAAAAAAAAACAAAAAACAAAAACCAGCCTTTTATTTGACTCCTTCATTTGAGGTGGTTGAGCCCTAGACTCAAGGGCATCTGTCTACAGGGTGATTTTCAATAGAGAAAATTATGTGATACCATGTCATCTCAAAAGAATCAGTAATGAGTCAGCAATGTCTCTTGGATGGAACCCCCAAGTAAGGTACAAAGTCTATGTGGAGAGCTTCAGCAGAACTACTTTACTAAATACCAGCAGTTTAGTAAAAAAAAAAATATATCAGCTTCCTGTTTATTCTCCCTACCTTTGTAACTGGGTCAAATGTGTGCATCCCCTGAGATGGAGTGAGGCTCATATTCAGGACCCCTTTGGGCATCTGGCTGGTGACAATCACTCCTTCTATGGCCTTCCCCATGGTCTGTTTGGGTCCCACTGTTATTTCAAAGCGTCCAAGTGAACTACTGTCCCGGAAATTGATGCTATGTTTGACATATACTGGAATTGCAACCAGACTGGAAGAGAAAGAAACAAAAAGCCCATTTCATTAATGTGTAGGAAAATGGCAATATTTTCCCCTTTCACATCATGCTACCTCCAACAGTTTTTTCTTCCTTATCTACTTTACTCTGTATCTTAACTAAGTAAACAAAACAAAAACCCAGTAATCTTTTTTTTCTTTTTTCAAAGCTAACATGTTGTAGTGAGCACACCAACTCTTTTAATGACTCTGAATGAAATCCACAAAGTCAAAGACTATACTAAACCTACTATAAGCAAGGCACTATGATAAAAAATTATGAGTAACCGCCTCAGTAATCAAAAAGCATTGATACAAAATCACAAAAATCTTTATTCAACAAAAATATCCAAACAAGAAGGTATTGTTTCTTGACATCTCCTCCATCTAGAACTGTATACTTCTGAAGGCGGTGTTTCCATCTTCCTAACCCTTCCCCAAAGATCTCTCCACTCTTCTATAAGGAGAATCGGCATCCACGAGGGACTCAAACTATACTCCTTTGAAATGTTTTTTGAGTTCTGAAAACAAAACCAAGTTTAAAGGCGCAAAGTCAGGATTGATCACTCTAATAAAAAGCTGTGGATCGAGCGATATCATTGCTGATGTCCAATGGATCTTGGCTGAAAGTAGAGAGTATCAGAAAGATGTTTACCTGTGCTTTATTGACTACACAAAGGCTTTCGATTGCGTGGATTATGACAAGCTATGGACAACATTGAGAAGTGTGAGTATTCCAGAACAATTTAGTTGTGCTTCTGAGAAATCTGTACCTGAACCAAGAAGCAGTTGTTCTAACAGAGCATGGGAACACTGAATGTTTTAAAATTGGGAAAGGTGTGTGACAAGGTTGTGTTCTTTCCATACTTACTTAACCTGTATACTGAGCAAATAATACGAGAAGCTGGGTTCTATGAAGAAAAACGTGGTATCAGGATTGGAGGAAGACTCGTTAACAACCTGTGATATGCAGATGATACAACCTTGCTTGTTGAAAGTGAAAAGGACTTGAAACATTTACAGATGAAGATCAAGAGCACAGCCTTCAGTATGGATTGCATCTCAATGTCAAAAAAACAAAAATCCTCACCACTGGACCAATAAACAACATTCTTATCAATGGAAAAAAGATTGAAGTTGTCAAGGACTTCATTCTTCTTGGATCAACTATCAACACTCATGGAAGTTGCAGTCAAGAGATCAGATGACGTATTGCATTGGGCAAATCTGCTGCACAAGACCTTTTTAAAGTGTTGAAGAGCAAAGATGTCAGCTTGAGGACTAAGGTACGCCTGACCCAAGCCATAGTAGTTTTAATAACCTCATATGGATGCGAAAGCTGGACAGTGAATAAGGAAGATCGTAGAAGAATTGATGCCTTTGTATTGTGGTGTTGGAAGAGAATACTAAAAGTGCCATGGACTGCCAAAAGAACCAAGAGATCTGTTTTGGAAAAGGTGCAGCCAGAGTGCTCCTTGGAGGCCAGGATGGCTAAGCTTCGTCTCTCATACTTTGACACATTGCCAGGAGGGTTCAGTCGCTGGAGAAGGATGTCATGCTGGGTAAGGTGGAGGGTCAGAGAAAAAGAGGAAGACCCCTAACGAGATGGATTGGCCAGGTGGCATCATTGATGGTGTCAAGAGTGGCAGTGGTAGTGAGGTTGGCCCAGGATCAGACATTGTTTCGTTCTGCTGTGCATGGGGTCGCTATGAGTCAGTTCTGACTCGATGGCACCTGACAACAACAACAACAATAAGACTAAGACAAGTGTTATCACTGAAAGATGTATAAACATGCTCTGTTTGGAATAAATCCATATGTGCATGAACTGGAACGCCAGTAATAACACTTTTGACTTACTTTCGTATTTCTATGTTGTAATTTATAAATTTGTGACATGTGAATAACAACTACTTGTATTTCAGAGAGTTACAGGAAGCTAAGTCAAAAAAGTATTTCTATTAGGGTTCCAGTTCATACATGTATAGATTTATTCCGAACAAAATGTATCTAGACATGTCTCAGAGGATGGCTATAGACAAGTTCTCTCTGTAATGCACTTGTCTTAGTTTCACTGTTGTTGTTAAGTGCTGTTGAGTCGATTCCGACCCATAGCAACCCATGTATCGGGTTTCTGAAGAGCAACTGGTTGAGTTCAAACCCCTGACCTTGTGGCTCAAAGTGACCTTGCAGTCCAGTGTAGTAACCCACAGCACATCAGTAGTTTCGTTAGGATGCCTTAAAAATATTTTCTTCCTGTTTATATAACACGAGTGAAGAAAATCAAAAAGGCATAAAAATCATTAGTCCAAAGAACTAATGGATGGCGTAGACCTCTGCCTCCATGGTCCAGAAACCAGAACTAGATGGTGCCAAGCTACTACTACCAACCACTCTTAAAGGATCACAGAAGGTCCCAGATAAAATAGGAGACATATGTGGAAAAAACACAGAATCATTTTTATTAAAAAGGCCAGGCTTGCTGGTTAGATAAAGACTGGTAGAACCCCAGAGACTATGTCACCCTTCAGGCCTGAAACTATTGTTATCACCCCAATGGTTCAAATTTTCAACCCACACAACCAACAGGTACATAAGGTGAACAACACTAGGGAGGTACATACACCTTAAAACAATCAACAACTGGGTATCAAAAGGGTAGCATCTGCCCAAGGATAAAGTTCAGAAGGAGAGGTTAGGAAAGAAAGAGGATTAGAAACAGGAAACACAGTGGGAAGTGGGGTGAGTGATGTTACATGTGGGGATTGCAATCAATAACATGACATGGAATAGGTATGCACTGCTGAATGGAAAACTGTAAACCTTCAATGAATTCAGAATAAATGTTTTTTTCAAAAGCTATTTTGTGTGCCAGGAGAAAAAAAAAATTATTTTGCATTCAGAGCTACAATCAAATTTTAACAAAACTAAAGTAAACATCTTCCCAAAACACTGAAGCTTTTAACAAGTTTACAGGAAAACTGCCCCACATAAAACAAAGATTTTTAGATGGATTAAGTATTTTAAACAACACCAAGAAAATCTAAAAGATAAGCCAAGAGAAGAAGGAAGACTGTCAACTTTGACAAATGAACAAAACTGGGACTCAAGTCCAGAAATTCTACGGTGGAAGATGACCATAGAATTACCATTTATGAGATAACTACTGAAGTTGGGATCTCATATTGCTTGGTATTTTCAATTTTAAGTGAACATCTTGGCCTAAGCAAGCTTTTGGCTAAATGGATGCCAAAACATTGCATGACAATCGGCTAGTTCAAAGAGTTGATCTTTCCATCAGTCTTTTAAGCAATACTGAAGCTATTAGTTAGAACATACCCTAATTGGGGCCAAATCTTGGATTTATCAATATGATCCAGAGAGAAAGGTGTAACCAAAACAGTGGATTCTGAGGGGACCAGCTAGGTCATTTAAATTCAAAGCAGAATAATCAGTTAGAGAGTCATGGCAACTGTTTTTAGGACTCCAAAGGGGTAATCTTGATAGACTGACATAGGACGTTCATGGGGGTTTATTAGGAAGAAGTTTTAAGAAAATTGATAACTTCATTGGTGAGAAAAAAAGACCAAGAAAGTTGAACTGAGGAATTTTTTTTTTTTTTTTTTGCATCTTGGTAAAAATTTCCATCTTATTCATTTACTCATTCCTCAAGTAGCAAATAATGTTACATAAATTTTGTTTGGGAACCTTCCCCCATTGGCCCTTCTTCTTGTTGTTAGGCGCTGTTAAGTTGGTTCTGACTCATAGTGAGCACACGGACAACATAACAAAACACTGTCTGGTCCTGAGCCATTTTCACAATTGTTGTGTTTAAGAAAGACCATTGTTGCTGCCACTGTGTTAATCCATCTTATTTGGGGGTTCTTCTCTTTTTCACTGACCCTCCACTTTTCTAAGCATGATGTCCTTTTCCAGGGACTGGTCTCTCTTGAAAATATGTCCAAAGTATGAGAGACAAAGTCTCACCATCCTCATTTCTAAGAAGCATTCTGGCTGTACTTTTTCCAAGACAGATTTCTTTGTTCTTCTGGCAGTCTATGGTATTTTCAATATTCTTTGTCAACACCATAATTCAAATACACCAACCATGCTCTGATATTGCTCCTTTAGACTTCTTTATGCTTCCAAAACTCAAAGAACATTTCAAAGGAACAGAATGTGTGTACCTCAAGGTTGCTAAAACTGCCATTTGACGCACAATAAATCAAAGAGTGAAGAATTCTTCAGGAAAGAGTTACAGACAGCTCTATACACTTCAGAAGTGTATAGAACTAGATGGAAGATATCTGTCTTCATATTTTGATATTTTTTTTTTATTGAAGGTTTCTATAATTTTGAAGCAAATCATTTGTACTTACTATCATACATCATTAAGTCATTAAGAAGACAAGAAAGAAGGAAAAGGTCAAAATTCATGTCAGAAGAGACGCTGAAACTTGCTCTTCAGCATAGAGATGCTAAAGCAAATGGAAGAAATGAGGTCTAAGAGATGAACAGAAAATTTCAAAGATCAGCTCCAGAAGATAAAGCCAAATATTACAACAAAATGTGTTTAGATCTGGAATCAGAAAACCAAAAAGAAAGAACAAGTTTAGCATTTCTTAAGCTGGGGAAACTGAAGAAAAACTCCAAGCCTTGACTTTCACTATTGAAAGATTCTCTGGGCAAATTATTGAATGATGCAGAAAGCATCAAGAGAAGATGGATGGAATACACAGAGTCATTGTACCAAAAGGAAATGGTTAATGTTCAACCATTTCAAGAGGTACCATATGATCAAGAGCCAATGATACTGAAGGAGGAAGTCCAAAGTGCATTGAAGGAATTGGCAAAGAACAAGGCACCAGGAATTCATGGAATCAAAATTGAAATCTTGCAAGTCTTTCAAGAAAGTGAGGAGGCACTCACTCATCTCTGCAAAGAAATTTGGAAGACAATTATCTGGCCAACTGATTGGAAGAGATCCATATTTG
The DNA here is from genome assembly GCF_000296735.1 of Chrysochloris asiatica. Classification (NCBI taxonomy): domain Eukaryota; kingdom Metazoa; phylum Chordata; class Mammalia; order Afrosoricida; family Chrysochloridae; genus Chrysochloris; species Chrysochloris asiatica. Next base: position 6,831,424 of record NW_006408553.1, read on the forward strand.
TGCCCATTACAAAGACAGGTGACCCAACAGAATGCGGAAATCATCAGACAATCTCTTTGATATCCAATGCGAGTAAAGTTTTGTTAAAGGTAATACAGAAATGGCCACAATCATACATTGACAGAGAACTTCCAGAGGTTCAAGCCAGATTCAGAAGAGGCCGTGGAACAAGGGATATCATTGCTGATGTCCGATGGACCTTGACTGAAAGCAGAAAATATCAGAAAGATGTTTACCTGTACTTTTGATTGTATGGATCATGACAAGCTATAGACAACATTGCAAAGTATGAATATTCTGGAACACTTAATTGTGCTCATGAAGAATCTGTACCTGGACCAAGAAGCAATTGTTCAAACAGAACATGGGAACACTGAATGGTTTAAAATTAAGATTGGTGTGTGACAAGATTGTATTCTTTCACCACACTTATTCAACCTGTATGCTGAGCAATAATCCGAGAAGCTGGGTTCTATGAAAAAAATGTGGCATCAGAGTTGGAGGAAGACTCATAAACAACCTGTGATATGCAGATGATACAACCTTGCTTGCTGAAAGTTAAGACAACTTACTATAATAACTGATGAAGAGCAAAGGCCATAGCCTTCGGTATGGGTTGCATCTCAATGTAAAGAAAACAAAAATTCTCCCCACTGGACCAATAAGCAACATCCATATAAATGGAGAGAAGAATGAAGTTGTCAAAGAGTTCTTATTGCTCAGATAAACTGTCAACACTCATGGAAGCAGCAGTCAAGCAATCAAACGACATATTGCATTAGGCAAATCTGCTGCACAAGACCTATATAAAGCAATAAAGAGCAAAGATGTCAGTTTGAGGACTAAGGTGTGCCTGACCCAAGCCATGATACTTTCAATAGCCTCATATGTATGCAGAAGCTGGACAGTGAATAAGGAAGACCGCAAAAGAATTCAAGCGTTTGAGTTATGGTGTTGGAAGAGAATACTGAAAGTAAGTTCCATGCACTGCCAAAAGAATGAACAGATCTGTGTTGGAATAAGTACAGTCAAGAGTGCTCCTTGGAGGTCAGGATGGCCAGACTTCATCTTTCATACTTTGAACATATTATTGGGTGGGACCAGTTACTGGAGAAGGATATCATGTTGGGTAAGGCGGAAGGTCAGAGAAAAAGAGGAAGACCCCGCTCAGTGAGATAGATTGACACAGTAGCAGCCATGGAGTCAGGTGTAGCAACGATTGTGAGTTTATCACAGGACTGGACAGTGTTTCGTTCTGTTGTACGTAGGGTCACTATGAGTCAGTACTGATTCGATAGCACCTAACAACAACAACAACAACAATGCCTAGGATATCAATCCTTATGCAGTCCATTCCACTCATGACAACTACCAATTTTACTGAAGTCATACTTCATACATCCCACCTTCCACTTATTAATGGATGGTTCAGCTGTTGCTTTTCATTTTGAGTTGTGCTTATCAATAAATGAAGGTCCTGAAAGATCTGCTGTATGTACGTCATTAAGGCTGACAGTTGCATGATGAATGTCTTCTGACGTGAGGGGCTTATCTTCCTGCACTATATTAGACGATGTTCCCCTGCTTCATAAGGCTTTCACTGACTAATATTTCAGAAGTGGACTGTCTCTTTCTTTTTCCTAACTGGTCTGGAAGCTCCGCTGAAAGCTGTGCACCACAGGTAACCCTGATGGTATATGAAATATTGGTGGCATAGCGTCCAGCATCACAGCAACATGCAAGACACCACAGCAAGACAAATGGTTTTTGTTTAAACATATAATAAAAACTAAAAAAGAACAGCAAACTGACGAGCATTTACTTTGTAATAAGTACTACTTCGACTCTTCTAGTTAAAAGTGCTTTGCTTATTGTCAATTTACACCCAAGAACTCGGGCACCTGAGGATAACAAGCAATAAACATGGAAGCCGGAATATGAATCCAGGTAGCCTAACTCCAGAGCCTAAGTTCTGACCCATTGTTGTTGTTGTTGTTGTGAAGTGCCATTGAGTCGGTTCTGACCCATAGCAACCCTGTAGAGGGTTACCTAGGAGCAGCTGGTGGGCTTGAAACACCAACCTTGCACTTCAAATGGTTTTGCAGTCGGCACATTAACCCACAGCGCCACACCAGGACTCCTCCAACCCATTAGAGGATATTATTTCCACACACATATATAATACACAGATCCCATTCTTAATTGAAGGGCTGCTTACTTCTGCGCACTGACATGATAAGAGAGCAGGCGAAAGTTTCCATCAGGAGGGATGAAAGAGAGGATACGCTCAGATTCCCAGCGCTTGAAACGAACACAGGGATGGAAGCTGACGTCATCCAACAACCTGGGGTTCTACAGTCACCAGCAAGAAAAACCAAGAAGTAGAAATGAAACGCTCATACTTCTTTCAGGGAAGTAATTTCAGTGCTGTTTTTAGTAAACATACACACATGCACACACATTCAGCAGCTATTTATAGAAAACTCGCTCACATGCACACACACACATTCTTCAGTTATTTACAGAAAATCCAAGCCTGATAGAAACTTTGTGACTATCCTTATTTCTTCTTGTTTTATTCCATTCTTATCATGCTGTCTTTCTAGAAATATTCCAAATATTCCATTTCCCAAATCCCAAACGAAATCTCTGATCTCGGGTTTTACCATGAAGGAAAGTGTAAGGTCTGGCATTCCAGTCAGCTTGACACATGCATCAATCACCCCCTGGATCTCAGCAGTAATTGTGGAACCTGAGACAGAAAAAAGACAAAATAGATGGTAAAGAGATTATTGAGCACTTCTCTGCCCTTCCCAGTTCAATTATTTTCTCCTTCCTTCCCTCACTCGTCTTTCCTCTTTCTTCCCAACTAATTGATTTCCTTTCTTTATTCTCCCTTTCTTCCTTCCACCAATTCATTTATCTAGTCCATTCTTTTAAGCATTTATCAATGACATATCAAGTATGAGACTTCATTACAATGAAGTAATGGGGATCAAAAGACTAATGAGACAGTTTTTAACCTAAGGGAGTTTTCAATCTAGTACCAGAATCAAACAGAACATCATTTTAATCAGTGGTTCAGAAAATCTCTTCTCAGTAACTGCTCTCCCTATTGTCTGTCACCAATGAGCTATGCAGCTAAACTGAATGGAGATTTGGGGTCTTTATCCTGTAGGACTTCTTATAACATTTTCCATTGTTTACCATTCTTCCTCACCTCTCTCTAGTTTTTTCCCTCCTAGTCTCCTCCAGTATCTTCCGCGGGTTTTCTTTTTGCACCTTTCTTAAATGCCTATGCTTTTTCATAGTTCCAACTTACATTTTTGCTCTACACACTTTCCCCGGGTTGCTTTACTTGCTCCCTAACACTTCAACTTTCAATTATGGCAGTTTCTTTCCTAATCTTATTTTCTGTTTAATCTTATTCCTGCCTAATGGACATCTGTCTACACTTAGAAGTTACTGAGGCTCTTCAAACTCCACGTGCAAAGAGTGACTTCATTCCCTTACTTCCTGGGCCTTCTGTTTTCTGCAGCATCATGATATTTTCCATCCTGTTGCTTATAAGCCAGAAACACAGAAGAAACAACTACCTCTATTCCCCAAGTCTCCATGTCTGGTGAGCAATTTCTCTTTTTTATATGGAAGATCTCTCAAATCTCTCTAGTCTTCTCCATCCTCACTTCCAGACAGACTTCTATATTTTGTGCCTGGATTTTAGCAACAGCCTCCCAAAGGCTTTCTCTACCTTTGGTCTTACCTGTTTCAAGCTACTTTTCAGAATGATAGCTCTAAACTACAAGCCTAATCAAGTTACTCTTCAGCTTAAAATTCTTCAATCGTTACAACTTCCCTTCTTAAATAATATACAGGGTTCTTCATGATATGGCCATTCTAGGGTGTTTGCACTTTGTTTTACTTTTTTCACTATGTTAACCCTTACAGTAAAGAATCTCAAATGCAAGACCAGAGGTAGTTGTGGCACCTGGGAACTAAAGGAGGTGTTGCTTGCACCCCATGTGGGTTTCTTTTTAGCTCCTTTAGTGTCCACCTCCTGGTGTGGCACTGCAGGCTAATGAGCTGGACTGCAAGGTCAGTTTGAACTGTGAGGTCAGCAGTTCCAGCTCACCAGCTGCTCCTCAGAAACCCTATACAGAGTTTAGATACCGACTCGATGGCACTTTACAACAACAACTAAGTGTCCATCTCTGCTCTTGGGCCCATGGAGCTAATGCCAGATTATACACTGTTCAGCAGCACCTTCTCAGCCATCTGCCCCTCCGGGGCCATTGATGTTCCGAACAATTAGAACGTTTTTTGCTTTTGCGCAGATCGTGGGACTTCTGGCGCTGCAGGCCCAGGTGCGGGACACAGTATCACTTTGAGGAGCTTGGTGAAGTGTGAGGGGCTAGGGCTGTGCAAGTGGAGACTGTGCACCCCCTCCCTTTGAAGAACCTGGTCTTGGGGACTGCTGTCAAGAGGCCTGGGTCCTCTCTGGCAAGCAACAGACAGCTAAGGAAAACCAGCAGATAGGAAATGAAATGATACTACACCAAATCTTGCTGTGACTGACTCACTACCAGACTGATCTCCTTCTCACCTTCAGTTAATCCCACCTCCTCCGAGAATAGGTCATCTCTTGGCTCTGAAAATTTGCCACCCCCACCCTGGTTCCTGGGTGACTTTTAACAGCCAGTGACTTCACTATCTTTGGTTCCCAGTAAAGATGTTGAAGCCAGATGCTGAAGCACTGTGTGATGCTACTAGGACCCGAGGGCCTAGTAATGCAAGGTAAAACATAAGACACCTCATAACTTGATTTATAAACAAACAAAAAACAATAACATCCATTTTTCAATTAATTTAAAAACAGTATGTTGCTGTTAGGAGTCCAGTCAAAGCCTCACAATCATTGCTGTGTTTAAGTTACTGTGTCCATCCATGTCATTTTTGTTGACACTCCACTTTATCAAGCATAATGTCCTTCACCATCCTCACTTCTAAAATGCACACCTATGTGAATATCACCCACATCAAGATGAGACATCTTTGCCTCATTCCAAATCGCTGTGGGTTAATGCACTGCACTGCAAGGTCACTTTGAACTAAAGATCGGTGGTTCAAGCTCACCAGCTGCTCCTTGGAAACCCTATACAGGGTCGCTATGAGTCGGTACCAACTTGATGGCACTTAACAACAACAACAACTATAAAAGGTAACCACAGTTCTGACTCCAAATACCTTAGGTTAGAGGCCTGGTGTGATACTGTAGGATAAGTACTGGACTGCTAACAAAACAGTTGGTAGTTCAAATCTACCAGCTACTCCCTGGACACTCTGTGCAGGGTCAGTATGAGTCAGAATTGACTTGATGGTACACAGCAACAGCAACATTACCTTAGATTAAGCCATGCCTATTTTCAAACTTCAGATACATTTAATCACTGTACATATAGCATTTTAAAGGAGCTCGGGTAGCGTAGTGGTTACGAATCCAGCTGCGAACCACAAGATCAGCAGTTCGAAACTACCAGATGCTCTGTGTGAGAAAGATGAGGCTTTCTGCTCCCATAAAAATTTACAGCCTCGGAAACCCTGTGCAGGGTCGCTATGGGTCGGAACCAACTCGACGGCACTTAACAACAATAACAACATAGCATTTGGAAACTGGATTTATATTTTACTCAACATTGTGAGATTCATTCATGGTGTTGGGTTTATTTTAGTAGTCATTTCTTTTTTTATTATTGTACAGTATGCCTCTGCAGGCACATACCAACATTTATTTCTCCTTTCTATTATTGACGGATGTTTACGTTATTTCCAGTTTTTAGCCAATATAAAAAGCTGCTATGCCAACTTAGTTTGCAAGTCCCATACCTTATTTTTCTCTTTTTATGTGTTTCAGTCCAGTTATATCAAACTCCTTTATTTTCTAACAACATTTGTCTTAGAATGACTACACATACCTTCCCCTGAATCCATAGAGCTCTTAATAACTGCTATATGTTCTCCTAATGAAACATTAGCATTACCACCTCTCTGTATCTTTGTTCAGGATGCGTGTGGTACCTTTCTTATGTTCCACCTTTTCACCTGTCTCTCTCAACTAGGCTTTAGGTAAGCTTCCTGTGACCACAGATTACATCATATTCATCATCAAATGACCAATATCCAGCACTGTGCCCAGGGCACAACAAATTTTCAAAAAACATTTGTTGAATTACAAAGTTTCCTAAAATGAAGAACTTCCTAATATACTGTACTTATAGCCATTCTCACCTAATTCAGAATAGACAGAAAAGACGACTCCCTGAATTCTGTATTCCAACTTTAGTTCTGCCAGAATCAGGGGGTTGTTGTTAAGTGTTGTCAAGTCATTTCCGACTCATAACAACCCTGTTTATCGTTTCTGAGGCTTTAAATCTTTGTGGGAGCAGAAAGCCTTATCTGTCTCCTGTGGAGCAACTGGTGGGCTCAAAACTGCAGACCTGTGGTTCGCAGTCATATGGAGCCACTGCGCTCCCCAGCATCAGGGGTAGAATGCTTTTAAAAAAGAAATTTAATCAGTAAGTGACTTTTGGTATTGTTACTGCTCTTCTTCATTCAAGAGAATAGATCAATAAAGTAATAGTATAAGATAAACATTGGTCTGTTTCATACATAATATGAAAATCTATTCTCAGTGCCTAGTAGTAGACACTAAATTAAAATGAATGCTCTTGAATGGGAGACAAATCTGATACTAGTAAAGGAATCTCTCTATTTTCATAGTTCCTAGAACAGTTTGAAAGTACACACCTGATTTATCAATGATGGCGTCAATTTCTTCAATCACATCAAAATAGGCCTCATTGTTGGTATATTTCACCCCAGTCCGTCGCCAAGGCACCACTGACAGCTGCCCAGTTGGAAGTTGGTCACCCACATTGGTGCTACCTGAGAAAATTAATATTACTGCATTTTAATTCCAATTTGATACTAATAACCATAGAACATATCCCAAGAAGCCTCTGTTGTTGCTGTTGTTGTTGTTGTTGTCAGGTGCCATAGAGTCGGAACCTACTCATAACGACCCCATGCACAGCAGAACAAAACAATGTCCGATCCTGGGCCAACCTCACTACCGCTGCCACACTTGACGCCATCAATGACGCCACCTGGCTGATCCATCTCGTTGGGGGTCTTCCTCTTTTTTCTGACCCTCCATCTTACCCAGCATGACATCCTTCTCCAGCGACTGTTCCCTCCTGACAATATGTCCAAAGTATGAGCCTTTCATTACTCACTCAATTGAAGAATTTTTCAAACAGAAGATAAAAGTTTTCTTAGTTTCCATACAATGTAACCTAGTCTATTTTAAAGACCCCCTGTCACCATTTGGTCTGTATCTTCAAGCAGGAGAAAGGCTTAATAAAAAAGGTTACCTGAGAAACAGATATCATATTTTGGTTTTGAAAGTAACCTGAACTCAGTCTCTCAAATTCCACAATAGCATGCAGTTTAAATAATATATTGACTTTCATTAAGGGTGGTAATCTACATAGTGATATAAAAATTTCATGGGTAAAAATAGTTCATGGTAGATTCTTAAGTACATTTTGCTAGATATTAAAATGTATCCATCAATGTGACCTTTTCTGATGCCACGTGGAAACTTAGGAAAGTAAGACAAATTAAATCCTTCCCTGTCCTTGAGCATTGTTAGAAATTTTCTTGACTTGTTCTTCCCCACAGACACATCCAAATATTTTTAAAATTAGGTGCTGGTCTGCTAACTTCAAGGTTGGTGGTTCAAACTCACTGGCCACTCCTCAGGAGAAAGATGAAATTGTCTGCTTCTGTTAATGTTTATAGTTTCTAAACCCTATATAGGGTCTCTGTGAGTCCAAATCAACTCAATGGTCGTGAGTCTGGGTTTTAGTTTATACTGAAATTCTGAAATATTATACTAAATTTAAATTCAAATCCCATTTTCCATTTCCTGGATATTTTTACTGTCAAGGAAGAAAGAAATACTAAGAAGAGTCAAGAGGGCAGCTTAGTCAGACCCATCATGCTGTCCCTCTATAACAAAGCTCTAGAAAATGAAGTGAAGCAGATGCTGATGGCAATCCTAGAACTCTGAACATCAAGAGCAAGAATAAAAAATTCAATAAAACACCAACTGGAAGGAGAAACTGGACCAATGTCACAAATGAAGAGAGACAAGAAGCAGGGGAACTCTGTCAACTATCCCGGCTCAGCGTGGCCATCTTGAGTTGAGCCCATAACAATGCTGGAGGTGAAACATAGACAATTTTACAGCATCGCCAATAAAAAATAGTACCTGAGCAGACACACCGAAGGAAGAACACACCGAGGTGAGTGGAACTTGATCCAGATCTAATGCAGGGAAGCACAGGAAGGAGGGCAAGAGCTCTACGGATCCTGGCACTCACAGAATAGGGAGGAAGTAAGGACTGCCCTGACCATTCGGGTGGGTGACATGCATGAGTTAAAAGATTCCCTACAAGACCAAACTCCTCACACTATAGCAGGCCCAGGTCCCAACTGTTGACTGCAGCCAATGGGAAGTGCTGAGACAACCTCACCTGGTGACTTTAGGGGCACACTCTATATCCCTGGAGATTCCTGATGACTAGAGGCATGCTCCCCCTATTCCTGCAGCTCTGGCCACGATGGACTACAGTTGGAGCCCCCTTTTATCTCCTCATACCCTGTCCCATCTGAAGTGTCCCTGCCCCTCCAAACAGTATGGGACAGCTCTAGCAATTCTCCCTGTCCTGAAAGTGCCATGGACTGCCAAAAGAACCAATAGATCTGTTTTGGAAGAAGTGCAACCAGAGTGCTCCTTGGAGGCCAAGATGGCTAGGCTTCGTCTCTCCTACTTTGGAAAATTGGGAACACAGTGGCTCCATAAGATAAGCAACTCACCAAAAGGAAGAAGAAAACTAAAAAGATTCAGTAAACACAAAATTAACAAAATGAAGGAGATGAAGGGGCAATCCATAAATAAAAAGAACTCAGCACAGAGAATTAAGCAGAACAAAGAAAATATCAAAACACACACACTCAGAGCATAACAAAATGACAGCCATAAATTCCTATCTAATTATAATCACATTAAACATAAATGGTTTAAATGCACCAGCCAAGGAACAGAGAGTGGCAGAATAGACAAAAAAAAGAAAACTCTACCTAACGATATGTTGCCTACAAGACACATATCTTGGACACAAAGACATAAATATGTTAAATATTACAGGATGTAAGAAATATAGCAAGCAAACAGTATCCCAAAAAGAGAAGTGGCAATATTAATCTTTGAAAAAATAAACTTTAAATCAAACTCCATTGTAAAATACAAGGAAATAACTATATAATGATTAAGGGATCAATCTACCAAAAGGATACAACCATAATAAATATTTATGTGGTGACAGAGCTCAAAAACACATAAATTCTAACAAAATTGAAGAGAAAAATAGTTTTACAATAGCAATAAGAAACTTTAACACCTCACTTTCAAAAATGGAAAGAACTGTAAAGAAACTCAACGAAGATACAGAAAATCTAAAGAGCACAACAAATTTGACCTCATTGACATATACACAACACTCCATCCAAAGCAATACAGATTCAATCTTTTCTAAAATATATGGATCGTTTTCCAGAACAGACCATATCTTAGTCCATATATATAGAGGAGCATATATAGGGTTGATAAAGGGAGCCCTGGTAGCATAATTGGCTACACACTGGGCTGCTAACTGCAAGGTAAGAGGTTCAAATCCACTAGTTGCTTCGTGGGAGAAAGATGAGGCTTTCTGCTCCCGTAACAATTTATAGCCTCAGAAACCCTATACAGGGTCGCTGTGAGTCAGAACTGACTCGACAGCACACAGCAGCAGCAGCAGTGGATATTTCTACATGTATATTTCTACATGCTACAAGTATATTCATGTATGTTATAGGGCACACGGGACCACAATCAGGAAAACCTTAGTCAAAACCAAACACTTCCTGAAATGAGACACTGGGCTCGACCTGGGTCAGCTGGCATAACAGCTCATAAAGTTACAGTTTTACATCTTACTTTGGTAAGCAGTGTCTAGGGTTATACAAGCTTGCAAGTGGCTATCTAAATTACAACTACTGATTTCTTTCTATCAGGAGCAAAGAAGAGTGGAAGAAACCCAAAGACTTAAGGAAACAAGTTGTCCTAAGTGCTAACAGACAACATGAACCTCAACCTCCACTAGCCTGAGACCAAAGAACTAGCTGGTTGCCTGACTACCACCATTGACTGTTCTGAGCAGGATCACAATAGATGGTACTGGATCAAGTTGAGATAAAGACAAAACAAAATCTAAAATTCACAAAATAATCTAGACTTACTGTTCTGATCAACAATGGACTTCAAGTCACAAGGTCGACAGTTCAAGCCACCAGCAGCTCCTCGGAAATCCTAAACAGGGTCACTATGAGTCAGAACCGAAGGTACTCAACAGCTGTTTTGAAAGAGCTGGTGGAACTTCAATACTATTATCCTTTGACATCATTCTAACTTGAAAATGAGCCACTCCCAGAGATCATCTTTCAGCCACATAAAAGACAAGTCAATAAAGTGACTAGTAACACCCTGGAGGAATACCCATTTACCTAAAAACTAAATAAAGATGGCAAGAAGGTGCAGGAAAATTGGGCAATTGAAAACAGGGAACCTAAGGTGGGAGTCCTTGTATGGCGCTGTAGGATAAGCACTGGGTTGCTAACCATAAGGTTGATAGTTCAAACCAAGCAGCTGACCCTTGGAAATCCTACACAGGGTCGCTATGAGTCGGAAGAGATTCAAAAGCACTTATCAACAACAACAAGGTGGAAATAAGGAGAAAACTGACCTTTTGTGGGGATTGCAACCAAGGTCACAGAACAATCTGTGTATAAATTCCTGGATGGGAAAATAATTTGTTCTGTAAACTTTCACCTAAATCACAATATTAAAAAGAAAGAAAGAAAGCAATAAAACACACACACACATATTCACTATAGTACTTCCCAGCTACCTTTTACTGGACTGAAATTAGATACAAGTTCAAATGACTTCAAAATATTCATAAATAATTCAGGCACTAACAAAGCATTCAAGGCTTAAAGCTGAGCAAAGAATATTTTAAAACCCACCAAATTAATTATCACCAAGCTATAATAATTAAAGCAGCATCTTCACAGTGCAGGAAAACCTACAGACCAAAAATTCTGATGACTTAGTACAAGATAAAATGTCATTTAAAATAAGGGAACAGAAATTAGTCAATATTCGTAATGAGAAATCTAAATGACAATTTTAGAGAAAAAGACAGAGAGCCTTACCTTTTATTGTATACCAAGACAATTTCCAGACAAATTAAACATTTAGATCCCAGACAAAACCATAAATGAACTAGATGAAAATACACTTTTTTTTAAAAGAAGGCTTTTCTTTCTCAAGAAGAAAAAAGACATTCTCCTACTCTTTTCTTTGAATAAATGCAAAGTTTGAGTTTAAATCCTTAATCCAATTGGAATTTATTCAATGTATGGTAAGAAGTAGGGGACCTAAACTTAATTTTTTTTTTCCATATTGAAGGTAATTCTTCCAATACATTTAACAATTGGCCCCTTATTTGACATATAACCATATTTATCATATGCCAAATTCCTATGAAAGCAAGGCTCTGGTTCTGGGTTTTCTATTTTATCTCAGTGACCTATTTGTCTCTTCCTAGGCCAATACTACACTTTAAAAATTACTAAAACTTCATAATACATTTGTATCTGTAGGCACATTTTCTCTGTTGCTCTTCTTTGAAATTTTATTCATTTTCAACATTGTCTCAGTTCTAATAACACACCTAATGTAAGAATTTACTTTTGTCTCCTCTACTATAACAACTTAGTATGCCTTTATAGTTAACAAGACACATTCTTCCCACCCTTTTATAATTATTTTCCAAAATTGTCCTGCTATTCTTGAGTATTTAAGAAGGCATGGTGGTACAGTAGTTAAGCACTTGGCTGCTAACCAAAAGGTTTCCAGCTTGAGTTCACCACTGCTCTATGTAAGGGGCTCTGGTAGCGTAGTGGTTACGAATCGAGCTGCTAACCTCAGGGTCAACAGTTCGAAACTACCAGCTGTTCCGTGGGAGAAAGATGAGGCGTTCTGCTCCCGTAAAGATTTACAGCCTCGGAAACCCTGTACAGGGTCTCTATGAGTCGGAACCGACTCCACGGCACATAATAACAACAACTGTGGGAGAAAGCTGTGGCAGTCTGTTTGTGTAAAGATTTACAGCCTATAAACTGTATGGGGCAGTTATACTCTATCTTATATAGGGGTGTTATACAGAGCGCTGGTAGTGTAGTGGTTATGAATTGGGCTGCTAACCTCAAGGTCAGCAGTTCAAAACTACCAGCGGTTATGCGGGAGAAAGATGAGGCTTTCTGCTCCCGTAAAGATTCACAGTCTCGGAAACTCTATTCAGGGTCGCTATGGGTCAGAACTGACTCCACGGCACATAACAACTACCATCATAGGACTGCTATTAGTCAAAGTCAACTTGACGGCTTTTAAAAAATACTTTTAATTTATTTTTTAATCAGTTTTTCAAGTTCCATAAAAATTCTTATTGATGTATACAGCAAGACCTAAAGATGTAAAAACTTTAATGGAATTAAATGAATTTGACCCCCAAAAAAGGTTAAAATATGACTAGCTACTATGAATAATGTTAAATGACAAGTGATAGATGTGAAAAATATCTGTTAACAAAAATAGTATTTAAAATATGTTTTTTATTTGAAGATTCAAAGCCAATAAAGTACTCCTATAAGCTGTCACCAATATTTCCAATATACATGATAGTTTAATATACTTAAATGAAAAAAATTATTTTAAATCAGTGTGAAACAGAAAAGTGTCTCAAAAGAAAGATGGGCAAAGGACAAAAAATATAATTTGCAAGAGAGAAAAACAGTTAATGACAGGTTTTAACTTCTTAGTAATAAAGCATGAGTGTGAAGATAACAAGGTATCTTATCAAATTGTCAAAGTTAAAGCCATTGAAATCTATCAAATTGTCAAAGTTAAAGCCATTGAAATAGTAATAGCGTTGGCTCCTGTACACAGGAATTATAGCTTGGTATAGAAGTAGAGCTTGGTAAGCTTTTTGAGAGAGTAATTTGTCATACCCTTTGAACCAGCACCTCCATTTCTAGAAAGGTACTGAAAGGAAATCACCTAGATGTGATTACAAATATATAAGTAAGAGAATGTTGATCCCTTGTTACTTAAAAAGAATAAAAGATCAGAAATATCATAAACAAGGGCTGAATAAATAATTTAGTCTAGTCCACATGGTAGAAAAACTAAGAGTCATTAAAAATGGTGAGGAGTAATTATTATTATGGGGTAATACTGACAAAGGAGTACTGGTAGTATAGTGGGTTACAAACTGGGCAGCTAACTGCAAGGTCAGTAGTTCAAATCTACCAGCCGCTCCTTAGGAAGAACATGAGGTTTTTTGCTTCCATAAAAACTTATAGCCTTGGAGACCAATCTAGGGTCACTGTGAGTTGGAATAAACTCCACAGCACATAACCACCACCTACCACCACTGTTCACAAAATATTGATAAAAGGTTAAAATAGTAGGCAGTATGGTTTTAAAAAATCGTATCTATCCATCATTCATCCATTTGTAAAATCATATATTTCTTCTGTAACAGAAAAAAATCACAACTTATTTTTATAAGAGAACACTTCATTCTGTCACTTAAAAAAACAAGAGCTCATTTTTACAGGAGGGTATTTTCTCCATAACAAAATATTTCAGGTCACACTGAAAACACAAAATTTTAAAACCTAATCATTTGAGAGTCATAAAAACATGCATTCAAAACAATGCACAATATCAGACTAAGCTATCCATCAGACTAAGCCAAACCTAGGATGGCATCAACAGGGGCAGCAGCTTTCCATTCGTTTCCCCCTTCTCCATACCTGTTATGGTGTTGACAACTGTCCGAAGGATAGTGGGAGGCTTGATCAGTTCTTTGAGGATGTTCGACTCGGTGGCCAATGGAAATCCATTGTCAAGCATCTCTTCTAACACCTCATACACCACAACAACATTATCTTTGATTACTGGTTCTGAGCAGACTCCAAAATAATCCTGATGAAGATAAAATATATGTATTTATCACTCTGAGATTGTAAGTGAAAGAATGTTCCTAGAGGTTAAGGATCTGGTCCTACAAGTTTTCATTTCATTTTTTCTCTTCTAAGGGCTAAACTCCCAAGATCCTTCCACTGTTCATGCTACGGTGTGGTTTCCAGATAGTTGTGCTACATTATACTTTCTTCAATAGGCTTAGTCTTTTCAATATTCTCCTTGAATTATGACATGTGAAATTGAACAAACACTCCAAATGTGATCTAAATTACATCCTATAATGTCAATGATCAGAAGGATTCTAGTACCCTAAAGAATGCACTGAGAAGTCAGGAGTATGTTTCTAAAATAAAAAATATTCCCTACAAAAAAAATATCACACGTTTCCTTCCCAAGAGTGTGTTTACTTTTAAAAAATAAACAAAACATCTCACTTGATTTTGTAAATCAGGCCTAATGTGTACTGAGTGATGGAAATACAAGTATGATAAAGTACTACAGCAAATTTGCTATCAATTCTATAGCTGGAACTCTTCTGTCATACTCTAGTACTAGAAAAATAGTGTTGCCAGAGAGGGCATCTATCAGAGAAGATATTAAAATCATTTACTTTTAACAAATGCCTCCAAGATGACAAGCTCTAAAGTCTCAGACTTCCATAACAGCAACTTTACACTGTTTTCCCAAATTCCTCTGTGGCTTCAACTAAACATATTTTCTCACACTTCCTCTCTTGTAATAAGTTACATAATATTTCTGTGGTGAAATAAGGCAGCTGTTACCCTTCACCAAAGGGACTGTTAATCTTAGAATGGGGTAAAATATCACCTGTGGAAATCATAAGGCGGCACAATTAGGACATTTAAGATCACAACTAGGATCTCTATTTCTAGTTAATTACAGGAATTTTTATTTTACATCTTAGATTTTCAATGTGGGAAGTGGCTAGGATGCTGCATGGGTATGGGACTTTCAGAATGATAGTACTGCTAGAGAGCAATTATGGGAAAAATGTACAAACTATGTTTTGGTTCACGTCAGATGAGAGTCACTCCAGACATGTGATGAGTGCAAATGAAAGGACTCTTTGATTTGATTTTTAATTTTTATTGTAATATCTGGATTCTCATTTACTTCTTGTCCACCTCCATAATTTCTGTACTCATGATTTCACATGACACAAAAGTTAAACCAAAGGGCCCCCATTTCTTTTTCACCATTTGAGTTATGCAAATAACCACAACAGTTAGAAGCTGAGTACAAGTATGCTCTACATAACATCTGCCACTGCAACCGTGTGCATATACGTATGTCTGTGAGGCTTGCTTGGTAGGGCACCAGGACGTGGGGAGTTGTTGAGCATGCACCTATTGCTACTGTCATGGCTTAGCTGCAGCCCCAGAGCAGTGGCTGCCACTGCTGCCTCATGCCCTGTCCAGCCACCCTGAAGGTCAGTACCTGTGATGAAACACCGGGCTGCAGCCACTTTGTTCTATCCCTCAGGCCTTCTGACCCTTATCAGGCTCCCAGGGCTATGTCACAGGAAGCCCTGGTGGCACAGCAGTTAAACGCTCAGATATTAACTGAAGGTTTGAACCCACCAACTGCTCTGAAGGAGAAAGATGTGGCAGCCTGCTTCTGGAAAGAAAATAGCCTTGGAGACCCTCTAGGGCAGTTCTATTCTTTCCTACAGGGTCATTATGGGTCAGAATTAACTCAATGGCAGCTGATTTTTGGTTTTAAAATGTGCCATTGAAATTCTCAGGGTACAGATTTCCCAGGCTCATGTTTATAACTGGAGCTTATCATTAGCACTCACATGCTATGGATAAGCACTCAAAACCCAAGATGAAGTATGGACAGTTAAAACAAGCATTGCTTAAGTTTTCTTTTCTTTTTCCTTTATAAAGTTTTCCATGTTTACCACTTACTGATACAGCTCAAAGTAAAGTCGTTACAATGGTTAGCACCAAATCTATTATTAAAAAAAAAAAAGAAAGAAAGAAACTTCTCTTGATTTAGAAACCAAAAAGTGAGACAACTCCTATCTCCAAAATAAAAAGACTACACAACACAATCACACCACGTAAGGTGATTTTCTCATACACTAGGTTCAAAAGCATTCAACTTGTCATTTTAGATTCAGCCAATTCGGTAAACAGGAACAAGAATGTTATCTATCAGATGGCAGAGGAAGTGAGTGATGTCAGAGTTGTGTATGTATGTGTGTGTGTGTGTCTTTTAAAAGTTTCTTAATTGAAGCTGAAGACAATGGACACAGAACTATAAAGACACGTTATAGTTTACATAGATGAACCTCCTCTGCTTCACGCACCTGAAATGTGTCCACAACTCGATGAAGAAACTCAATGACAAATAGAGGTGGGACCTCTGTCTGGATCACAGCCACAAAGAAGATCTTGTGGCGGTATACACTTAAAAGATAATGGTGAGGGGTAGGGATAACCGGAGGTACATTTTCGGCCTCCGTAGCTCTCTCTTGAGCCTCAAAAAAATAATCACAAACAGAACGGCTGACCACACTTTTCCAGTGTTTCTCCAGGAAAATATCCCCAGAAGAGTTGATCAAGAAAAGGCTATGAATCATGGTGGAGAATTATCAATGAAGGAGGAAAGCGTTTTCCAGTCTGAAAGCTTCACGACTCTGCAAGAATTCAATCCTAAAAACAAAGGAAGCTAAGTTCAGTTTCATTCAACCAAAACACCCTCCCCATCTTTTCCAGCAGTTTGGTCATAACCATCTTTCAAGACTAGGCTCATCTTTCCCTATTGTACTTGCCTGAAGTATCTCCTCCTTGTATTCTTAGAATTTTTAGTCATCTGAATTATGGCCACGAAAATATTACTTGGACTCCTGGTGTGGCACTGTAGGATCAGCACAGGACTTCGAACCACATGGTCAGCTGTTTAAACCCACCAGCTGCTCATCGGAACTAATTTAAAGGCACTTAGCAACAACAAACTATTATTTAATCATTTAGATGTTTGTTTTCTCCTCAACCAGACTGGAAGCTCCCTGTGGAAAAGGACTATGACTCATAATTTTTATAGTCACACTGTACAGTGCCTCCTTGCATGCAAGAGGACTTCTAAGCATATTGGTGAATTTGATTTCATGTATTTGGCCTTAACTCGCACATTATGGTTGTGCAATTCAAAACAGCCACAAGACACTTGGGGCCACTCAGCAGTCCAACTGAAAATGTGTTGTAAGTATAAACAGATACTTCAGACTTTGACCCCAAATTTTTTTGAAAGAATTGAAAATATCTCACTGATACTTTAATACTGATTACAAGTCGTCATAATATTTCAGATACGCCAGGCTAAATAAGATATATTCAGCCTGTGTGTTTTAATATGGTTACTAGAAAATTTATAATTATATATGTCGTTTGCTTTAAGATGCACTTTTTATTTACAGAAATCGGTCATTGCGGGCTTTATTCATTGAGTCAGATCCCATTCTCTGGCACTTATGCACATGGCTTCGTGCTGGATGTTTTTTTAAAAACCCACCCCTCAAGCAGACGCAGTTCTACAGTGCCAGTCCCTGCAAGGGGGCAGTCGCACAGGGCCCTAGCTGGGACCATTCTGCAAACTGATCAAACCATAAAGGCCTGTAGTACCAAGTGTAGCAGGGCGAGCTTGATCCCTTTGCTGGTAGCGGAGACGATGGGAGGAAGGAAAAGCAGAGCAGAGGCAGATGCCCCAGTGGTTTACCTCTGCGATGGTCCCATTTTAGCTGCCAGAGAACCAGGGACGATGGAGGCCATCTGGGACTCGGGTGGGCTGGAGGAGGGTTCAATGTACGTTCGTGGGGGAAAAGGGTCGAAGCGCCGAGACCAGGGTAGTTTGAGCAAATGTGTTGCCATGGCAACAGTGTCCTCTCTCACACACACTCTCTCTGTCTCTGTCTCTGTCTCTCACTCCAGCCCTGGGCCAAATCTCGGAACCCGTTACTCCGTTTCTCACCTCTCCGCCGCAACATGCAGCACATCAAGCCGCTCGGAGGGTCGGTCTGGCTGCATCCCGTGACCTTGTCCCGCCCCGCACGCCCTAGCTCAGGCCCCCGCCCGAGACCCCGCGCGCCCCCTCAACACCCGCCTCCGGCCGCCTGGGAACGCGCAGCAGCCATCCCCGCCCTGGCCAGGGTCGTCAGCCCCTCACCTGGCTTTGCTCCTCACAGCGCCGACAGCTCAGCTGCACGGACAGGCTCCGCCCAACCCTAGTGCCCTGCTCCCTCCAAGCAACGACCGCCGCCCGTCGGTAGATTGGCTGGCCCGCGGGCCTGGCGCCCACATCGCCCACACCCGTGGCCTGACAGGTCTGTGATTGGACGTAGGTAGTCAGTTCCTCCTCTCTGATTGATTGCTGACCGCGACTCACCCTGTTCTGGAGCTCGAGCCCCTAATTGGCCCATGTTGAGGACACTCTGATCTCTGATTGGTGCAATTCTGTAGCTCCGAGTCCTGATTGGCGGCCGACAACCATCTGCAGGCCGCCCTGGCACTTATTTACCCAGTCACAAAGGCCTGGGTACTCTCGCCTGCCACCTGTATAACAGCTGCCTTGAGGGGTCCAAAAAGTATGATTGTGCATGGGGGTAGGGAAGGTGGGTTTTCCATTGCAGATTTATTAAGTAGTCCATTATGAGCAGGAATAACAACCTGACATTAGATAAACCAAACCAAACTACTGCCATAGAGTGATTCAGACTCATAGCAACCATGTCTAGGATTTAAAGACGAAATCTTTACGGAAGCAGCTGTTGGTGAGTTTGAACTGCTGATCTTGCGGTTAGCAGTCCAATGCTTATGCTACAGAGCCATCGGGACTCCATTCTATTAGCTTGTTGTTGTTGGCAAATACTGTAAAGTCGGTTTCGACTAATGGCAGCCCTGTATAAGGCTTCCTAGACTGCTTATCCTACAGTACCACACCAGGACTTCTTCTGTGCGATAAGTCCATTTTAAAATGGCTTTTATTTTGTGTGCTGGGCATTGCGTGAAATACAGGTGTTGGTTGGCTCTATAGTAATTTTTTTTTTTAATTTTTAAAGGTTTTTATTGTGGATTGAGTGAAAGTTTACAGGGCAGACCATTAGTTTTACATTTAACAAATCATACACCTTGTTTCATTACAATGATTATAATCCCCTCAATATACCATCAGTTAACAGTATTTCTATTCAGTTTAGCTTTATTTTTCAGCACTCAGGCATGTATAGCAATTTATACCACCAAAGGGCACATTCTGCAAGTCTGCCTCCTGACCACCAGCTCTTAGTCCCTCTCTTCCTATGAATCTAGAGAGTCCTCAGCTGCTCCCCCTCTCTGTGTCCCGATCTCTGCCTCCATCTCTGGCATCACTGCTTCTCTGGATAAGGTTTTACACTCCAGTTGTGCTCTTCTCCCTTGATGGTCCTAGGATTCTGTTTCTGGACTGTAACATTAACTACTCCTCTGTTTTTATTACAAAACTTATACCTTTAGAATTGTGACACTCGCAATTAGTCATAATAACGATTGTATACTATTGAATCATAAGAATCTTATCCCCATCTCTTTTCACCAGACCCATCTAGACAAGATGTAAACTATTCAGTGGCAACTCTTTCTTTCCCCACACACTATTGAACTAAACTCCCCCTTGAAACCTTGTAAAGCAGTCACTTTTTGCCTTTATCGCCCCCTCATTATACTTAGCCAATGTCTAAGTTGCCCATCCCTATCTGCCCTGTGTACAAAGGGGATAGCGTTGATACTTGATGTGAAGACTCCTTCCCTCTCTGTTGATATTTAGAGTTACTACCTCCATGACTATCAAGGCTAGGTCAAGTGGGTGCTATCTGCAACTTTGGGTGTTTTGGGACTGTATAGTATCTTGTGAAGAGCTCTGGACCAGAACTCAGGATACCTCTCTCTACCCCCAGCCCCCTTAGACTCTCACTTGCTTGACCTTGGGCCAGGCACTTCACCTATCATAATCTCCATCCCCACATCATAAAATGAAGGGATTGGACCAGTTTCTCTCCAAACTGCCTTAAACTCTAATGACTACAGCACTACTATTTTTGGTATTAATAGTTCAAGCCATTGTGATCCAGAAACTATGTAGACGAATGAAATAAGAGGATAAAGTTCAACTTTTGTTTATCCAAAACTAGGTAATACATGAGATGAGATGTGGAAAGTGTGTGGCCCATTGCTTGGAACATTGTAAGTGCTCAATAAAATGATAAGTTGTGTTGATGATGGTAATGATGTCCACCTAGAAGAAAATATAACCTTCTCTGGGCTTTTTCCATTCTGGTAATATGAAGCAACATTGGCAGTTCCTTCATACACAGGACCATGATGTATGTTTGTTGAAAGTAGTCTGACCATAGTCTCAGGGGTCAGCTTAGTCAATTGGCATAACATAGGTTATAAAGATAATATTTTCCATCCTGGTTTGGTGAGTAGCATCTTGGGTTTTAAAAGCTTGCAAACAGCCATCTGAGGTACTATTGGCCTCTACTCATATGGGGCAAAAGAGAAAGAAGGAAACCAAAGTCTCAAAGAAGAAACTTTGTTCACAAGACTGATAGCCCACACAAACCACAGTCTCTTAGATTGAGATCAGAAGAACTAGATGGTGCCTAGCTACACTACTGATCATTCTGACCAGGGATAAACTAGAAGGTCTCAGATAAAATAGGAGAAAAATATAGAACAAAATCTATATTCCTAAACAATGGTGAAACCTATTGGAGCAAAAGAGACTAGAAGAACCCCTAAGACTATCACCCTGAGGTACCCCTTTAACTTGTAATTGATATCTATAGAGGTCACCTTTCAGCCAAATAATAGATTGACTTATAAACTAAAGCATCCGCCTTGAATAACTGGCCAAATGGTTGCCATTTACACAAGAGCAATGAGAAGGCAAGGAGGGGAAGGGCAGCTGGACCAATAGAAACAGAAAAAACAGAATGGAAATAATGAGAATGCTAACTGTGAAAATTATCATCAAAGTCACATAAAAATTTTGTATAAAAATTGTTAAAGGGGAACCTAATTTGTTGTGTGAGCTTTCACCTAAAACACATACATACAATTTTTAAGTGGTCTGAAGTGTTCCTTGCCTTACTTCCTAAAGGCAGATGTGCCAGTTTTGAACTAAACAAAGAAGCAAATCCAAAAGCAAAATGACAGAATGCATGACATCATATAAGCTTAGGGACTTTGATACCAGACTGCTTCAGTTTGAATACTGCTACAATAATTTATCAGTTGTGAACTTGAGAAAATATCTTAACTTCCCTAAACCTCAATTTCCTCATTTCTCAAATAAGGACACCAGTATTACTTGATAAGGCATTGTGAGGATGGATTGAGTTAGGTAAATATTGTTAAGTTCCATCAAGTAGGTGCTGACATATCGTGACCTATGTAAAACAAAACAAAAGGTTGGCCAGTTCTGTACCATCCTCATAATAGTTTGTATCTTTGATCCCAGCTTTGCAGCCACTGTGTCAAGCTATCTTTTTTGCTGGCCTTCTACTTTAGCAAGAATGATGACTTTCTCCAGATATTGATTCCTCCTAATAACGTGTCCAAAGCTAGTAAGATGATGTTTCACCATTCTCATTTCTAAGGAGTATTCTGGCTGTAGTTCTTCCTGGATAGATTTGTTTGTTGGTTTGACAGTCAATGATATATTCCATATTTTCCACCCAACCATAATTCAAAATTATCAGTTCATCTTCAGTCTTCCGTTTTCATTGTCCAGCTTTCACTTGCATATGTTGTTGTTGTTGTTAAGTGCCTTCAAGTCAGTTCTGACTCATAGCAACCCTTTATAGGGTTTCTGAGGAGCAGATGGTAAATTTGAACCACCAACTTTACAGTTCAAACTGACCTTGTGGTCTAGTACATTATCCCACAGCAACTGAAAATACAGTGGCTTAAGTCAGGCATGCACCTTAGTCATACTAGTGATATCTTTGCTTTTTAAATTTTTAAAAAGGTCTTTTGCAGCAGATTTGCCCAATGCAATACAGAATTTGATTTCATGAATGCTGTTTCCGTAGATGCTGATTGTGGATCCAAGTAAAATGAAATCCTTGACAAGTTCAATATGTCCTTCATTTATTCATGATGTTGCATGTTGGTCCAGCTGTGATCATTTTTGTTTGCATTATGTTGAGATACAATCTACACTGAGGACTGCCATCTTGAATCTTCAACAGTAAGTCATATGCATATCTCAGGTTGTTAATGAGTCTTCTTGGATTACTTACTCAGCATATACTGACTGAACAAATACAGTAAAGGGGTACAACCCCGCTTCGCACTTTTCCCAATTTTAAGATACATGATATTCTCCTTGTTCTGTTCAAGTGACTGCCTCTTGACAGTGAGTGTTAGCTATTGTTATTACCTAAAAAGGAGCACAAAATACAAGTACCCATGCTTACTAAGCAATGTGTGTCGAAGAAGCAGAAATGCAATCACTGCTTTGTACATATCCATTCATTGAATAAATGCTTACTGAGGGCCTCCCATAACTTAAGTCGCGTGCTGCAATGATTACCACAGTCCCTATAGTTAACAGAGTCTAGCTTGGAAGACAAATAAGAAACAGGTAATCACAATACAATGTGATGAATAAGGAGCAGATATGGGGAGGTGAACGATGTGTGTCCCTAACCTAGAATCATGGAAGTCCTACCTGAGAAGTCACTTCTAAACCCAAACCTGGAAGATGAGTAGAAATTAATCAAATGAAGGTGTTTCAGGCAGAGAGAAGAGTACAGGTGGAAAGCCCTGGAAACAAGAGAGTTACATGTAGCTGAGTCAGAATGAGAGACAGTGCAGGGAGATGAGGTTGGGAAGATCAGATGGTTGTGAGCACTATAATGGTTTATAAAATACTTACTGTGCGTCATGCTTACCGTCCTTTGTCTCACAAATATTTAATGAACTCTCTCATGTGCCAGGTATGGTCCCAGGGCTCATATACAAAATATCAGTGAACATAACAGATAAAAATCTGTTTAGTGGAGGGCTCAGTGGAGGAGTACTGACAATAATCAATAAATCACTGTAGTGGTTACGAATCGGGCTGCGAACCGCAAGGCCAGCAGTTCGAAACTACCAGCTGTTACATGGGATAAAGATGAGGCATTCTGCTCCCGTAAAGATGTATAGCCTCAGAAACTCTGTTCAGGGTCGCTATGAGTTGGAACCGACTCTCCAGCACACAACAACAACAACAACAGTTATAAAAAGGGCAGATTAGACACACATGCACACACAAAAGAAGACAAACTTGGGAGGATCATCTACAAGCCAAGGCACTGAGGGAAGTTCAGGACTACCTATAAAGAAGGAACATTGATGTGGCTGAGACCCTTACATGGACTTCGAGCTTCCAGAACTGTAAGAAAATTCATTTCTGTTCTATTGTTTTTGTTGTTGTTGTTAAGTGCCATCGAGTTGCTTCTGACCCATAGCGACCCTCCTCCAAGGAGTACCTGGTGAGCTTAAACCATCAACCTTGCAGTTCAAACCAACTTTGCAGTCCTGCGCATTAACCCACAGCACCACACCAGGACTCCTTTCATTCTATAGAGCCACCCATTTGTGGCATTTCTGTCTCAGCAGCACTAGAAACTAATCTGATCCGTGTAATGGGAAAAATAAATTCTCATCAATGTAATGGGAAAAATAAACAGAAGGGAGGTTTAGAGTCGTGGGATTATAAAGTAAATTACAGTTTTCAAAAAGGGTAATGAGAGAGGCCTCATTGAGCAGAGCCATTTGAGCACAGACCTGAAGGAGGTATGCGTTGTGGAGGGAGTAGGGGGTGTTAACTACAGGGAGATCTGAGGAAAGAGCATTCTAATAAAGGGATTGAATACTTCATGGGAGAAGTTGAACAGGGGTGGTAAAAGACAGAAACTGACAGGCGAACAGCTGAGTGACCAGACATGGCACAACCACCTTGAACTTTTCCAAGCAGCTTTGGAGACAGAGGGCACCTGGCAGAACAGATTCACACTAGCAACCGGAAGGTACAAATCTTTCTTTTGCTCCAAATTCCTCTGGTGGCCAGAGGCTTGGCCAACTCCACCCTCATCCACCCCCAGCACAAGGTTGGAAGCCTCACCAGTGTAAGGTGCACTGAGGGGACCTGACCACTTGCCTTGATGTTTCCTGGGCAAGCAACTTGATTGTTCTTGTAGTAACAGTCGGTCTGCCTATGTTGTTTTATATTTTTCCTGTAGGTCTTTCTGAAAATGCATTTTTAAGCAATGTAAAAGGTGACCAAAGACCATAAGAGCTGTGGAGTGATATTAAGAACATCATACAGGAAGAAAGTAAAAGGTTATTCGAAAGATAGGAAAGACCAAAACGGTTGTCAGAAGACTCTGAAACTTGCTATCCAGCGCAGATATGCTAAAGGGTATGAAAGAAATGAAAAAGTAAAAGAGCTCAACACAGAATCTCAAAAGGCAGTTCAAGAAGACAAAGTCAAGCATTATAAGGAAATGTGCAAATACCCGGAGTTAGAAAAACAGAAGGAAAGAATGCACTCAGAATTTCTCAAGCTGAAAGAACTGAAGAAAAAAATTCAAGCCTTGTATGGGCAAAATATTGAATGATGAAGAAAGCATCAAAAGAAGATGAAAGGAATACACAGTCACTGTACCCAAAAGAAATGGTCTCTATTCAATCATATAAAGAAGTAGCATATGATGAAGAACAAATGATAGTGAAAAAGAAAGTCCAAACTGCACTGACGGCATTGGCAGATATCAAGGTTCCAGGAATTGATGGAATACAAATTGAAATCTTTCAATAAACTCACGCAGCACTGGAGGTACTCACTCATCTATGCCAAGAAATTTGGAAGACAGTTACCTGACCAACTAATTGGGATAGATCCACATTTGTGCCCATTCCAAAGAGAGGTGACCCCATGGAATATGAAGATAAACAGACAATATCCTTAATATCACATGCAAGTAAAATTTTGCTGAAGATATTTCAAAAACAGCTGCAGCAGTACTTCGACAAGAAACTGCCAGAAACTCAAGCCAGATTCAGAAGAGGACGTGGAACCAGGGCTATCATTGCTGACACAGATCAATGAAACAGAACTGAGAAACCAGAAGTAAATTCGTCTTACCTACGGTCAGTACATTTTTGACAAAGGACTCAAATATTTTAAACATTATTAGCAAAACTGGAAATCTATTTGCGGAAAAATGAAACGAGACCCGTATCTCACACCATATTCAAAAATGAACTCTCCATGGATTGAAGACCTACATGTAAAGTCTAGAACTATAAAGATCATCAATGAAAAAATAGGGACAAATGTAGAGGCTCTGATATATGGCATAAATGTACTGTCAAACATAACTGAAAACACACTAATAGAAAATAAAATAGATGAGTGAGCCCTCCTAAAAATCAGACACTTATGTGCATCAAAGGATTTCACTAAGAATATAAAGAGAACCCATAGACTTAGTGGGAAAACAAAAATGACAATGTCATATCAGACAAACGTCTGGTGGTAATGGTGGTTGTGTGCTGTTGAGTCGGTTCTGGCTCATAGCAACTCTGTATAGGGTTTCCGAGGCTGTAAATCTTTTACAGAAACAGAAAGCGTCATCTTTTTCCCACAGAGCAGCTGATAGATTTGAGCTGCTGACCTTCCAGTTGTAGCCCAATGTGTAACCCTATACCCAACCAGGGCTTCTAGGGAGAGGTCAACTCGCTAAAATTTGTAGAATACTTCATCAACACCTCAACCAGAAGAAGACAAATAGTACAATTTAAAAATGGGCAGAGGATATGAACTGACACTTCACCAAAGAAGACATTCAGGCAACCAACAAACAAAGGAAGAAATGCTCGTGATCTTTAGCAATTGTTGTTGTTGTAAAGTGCCATCGAGTCACTTCCAACCCATGATGACCCTGTATAGGGTTTCCAAAAAGGAACTGGTGAGCTTGAACCGCCAACCTTGTGGTTCAAGTTGATTTTGCAGTCCAGCGCATTAATACTCAGCGCCACACCAGTATTCCCTTTAGCCATTGTTGTTGTTGTTGTTAAGTGTTGTAGAGTCAGTTCCGACCCATAACGACCCTGTATAAGGTTTCCAGGGAGTAGTTGGTGAGTTTGAACCTCCAACCTTGCAGTTCAAATGGCTTTGCAGTCTGGCATATTAACCCACAGCACCACACCAGGAGATATCACCTTACTCCAGCATTAATGGTGGTGGTGGATGTGTGCTGTGGAGTAAGTTCCGACTCTAAGAGACCACATATAGGGTTTCTGAGGCTGTAAATCATTATGGGAACAGGAAGCATCATCTTTCTCTGTGGAACAAATGGTAGTTTCAAACTGCTGACCTTGAGGTTAGCAGTCCAATTCATAACCACTATGCTACCAGACATCCTTCAAGCATTAATAGCAAAGCCAAAAAAAAACAAAACAAAAAATCAGAAAACAACAGATGTTAGCAAGGGTGTGAACAGACTGGGACCCTCCTATACTGCTGGTTAGAACCGTCAACCTTTTGGCTAATAGTTGAGTGTGTAACCATTTGTTTGTGGTAGGATTTGGCCATGAATGAACCTATCTATTTGATAAGCAGAGATGGAACTTGATGATCCCTATTCTCCAACAAAATTACTTTCCCCTTAAGGACCTCTCACAACTGGATCCTGTCCCCACCAGACTGGATGTGGGAGACTCAGTATCCCTTTAAGTCTTCAACTCTAGTGTAAACCCACTATTTTTTGTTTAATTTCCCATAGCAGAGCAGAAACCAGATTGGGCACTTACACAAAGCCTGTCTAAAGACTTTGAACACATAGAGTTATATGCAACCAATAATGTAGTTCCCAAGATGTGATGTAATTGGGGTTATTTTAGGACTTTCTCTGGAGATTCTCTGTAACTCCTCTTACGCAGGAGCACGAGGAAAGTATCTCAAGTTCCTGAAATCCAAACCCTTCCTAACAAGGAGACAGCAACATCCCTCTCCTGGAACTTCCTGTCTCCAGTTACCTGAGTGAAGTTAAAGTTGTACCAAATGGCCTCTTCCCTAGATGACGAACCCTAGGGATGTACATTAATGAAGCTCCACCCACACCTTAAGGGTATGCAATCATTCTACAACTTGATACTAAACACTTCTTCATTCTTTTCCTAAATGACCTCATGAATGTAAGTTATCTTTTAATGATGGTGATTCTTGATTTTGTATCTTCAATTGATATATTCATAGACATCCAGATCCACATATTCAATTATTCACTTGACTTATCTCCACTTAGATGGCTTAGGGTTATTTTAAAAGGTCCAAAAGGGAGTCTTGAGTTTTCATTCCAAATTTGTTCCTACAGCCAACCCTCAGTTCCAATATTCCCCATCTCAGTAAACTCCATCATCCATCCAATTCCTCAAACCAACACTAGTGAAACATCCTTGAGTTATATATTACTCCCACTCTCTTTGATGCATCAAGAAAAGATGGAAGGAATACACAGAGTCATTGTACCAAAAGGAAATGGTTAATGTTCAACCATTTCAAGAGATAACATATGAACAAGAGCCAATGATACTCAGAGAGGAAGTCCAAAGTGCATTGAAAGAAGTGGCAAAGAACAAGGCACCAGGAATTGATGGAATAA
>NW_006408553.1:6860734-6864170 GCF_000296735.1 Chrysochloris asiatica
CTGTGCATGGGGTCGCTATGAGTCGGTTCCGAATCGATGGCATCTGACAACAACAACAAACCCACTCTCTTAATAAATCCAGAAGCAAATCCTATTGACTCTCTCTCCAAATACATATGGAATGCATCTTTTCTTCAACTACATTGTCACTACCCTGGTCCAAGCCACCATTACTTCTTGCCTGAACGATTGTAACCACTTTCATACACCCCAATCTGTTTTCCAGACAGCAGTCAAATTAAGCTTTGAAAACTGAACAGTTATCCAGAGCTTGTTGCTATTGTTCTGACTTATTTAGGGTTTCTGAGGCTATAAAACTTTTGGGAAGCAGAAAGTCTTATTTTTCTCTAGAGTACCAGCTGGTGGGCTCCAATTACCGACCTCGAGGTTAGGAGTCCTGGGTGGAGCTGCAGGTTAATGCACTGGACTACAAGGCCAATTTGAACTGCAAGGTTGGTGGTTCAAGCTCATCAGCTGCTGTTTGGAAACCTTACACAGGGTCCCTATGAGTCAAAACCAACTCGATGGCACTTAACAACAACAACTTATTCTACAGAGGAACCATGCTCCACCCCCAGCTTGTTGTTGTTGTTAGGTGCCATAGAGTTGGTACCAACTCATAGCGACCTCATATGTACAACAGAACAAAACACTGCCCGGTCCTGGGCCAATCTCACAATTGTTTCTATGCTTGAGCCCTTTGATGCTGCCACTTGGTCAATCCATCTGTTGAGGGTCTTCCTCTTTTTCTCTGACCCTCTGCCTTACTGAACATGATATCCTTCTCCAGCAACTGGTCCTTCCTGACAATATGTCTGATATGTGAGAGATGAAGTTTGGCCATCCTGGCCTCCAAGGAGCATTCTGGCTGCACTTCTTCCAACACAGATGTATTGGTTCTTTTGCCAGCCCTTGGCACTTTGAATATTCTCCTCCAACACAACTTAAAAGCATCAATTCTTCTACGGTCTTTCTTATTCACTGTCCAGCTTTCATATGCATATGAGGTTATTGAAAATACCATCAATGCCTCACACATAGTAAATCCAAATGATTTTACCAATTAGTTTAGCTAGCCCCTCCCATTTCTCCAATGAAATATCTTGCTACTCCATCCCCTACCCTGCTTCTGAGCCCTGCTTCTTTTCTTCCTTTAGTTCCTCATGTCACCTTCCCAGGGAATCTTGTATTCTTGTATTATCACCTTATCTAAATCTACCCTCTTTCACTCTTGCCTCAGCACTCTAAGCTATTCTCTATCTATATAACACTCACCAAAGATTACTTATTATTGGTTCTCTGCTGTTGTTCATGGTGGTGGGTTTTTGTTTTAGCTTGTTTTTACCGTTTCTCTGTTGTTGTTTTTTCAGCATTCCCCATTTGAGTATGTGTGTCTTGAAGGTAGGCACGGTGTCTGTCTTGCTCACCTTTATAGTCATTGCGTAGCACAGTACTTGGCATACCAGGCCTCAAGAAATGTTTATTGAAGAAATATAGCAGCCATCTGGACAAGAGACTGATGCATAGAGTAACCGTCCATATACATAGAGAGATAGGACGTAGGGATGGGATGGGTGAAGAGTAAGATTGTTTCACTCTATGATGAAGTGAATGATTCTGTATAAGAGTGCCAAGGAGCAGTGGTGGGTTTGAACTGCCAAACTTGCAGCTAATAGTCCAGTGTTTATCCTTTATTATCACACCAGAACTCCTTATGTTTTAAGCTGTACGATGCTACATGCATAGGCTACCAATGTAAACATCTAGTAAATGTTTCCTAAAAAGATCAGATGACGATGTGGAATGAGGGATATCTTTGCTAACGTCAAATGGTTATTGGCTAAAAACAATAATAACAGATAATATCATCTGTACTTTATTGACTATGCAAAGGCTTTTGATTGTGTGGCTCATGACAAGCTATGCACAACACTGAGGAAAATGAGTATTCCAGAACATCTAATTGTGTTCATGAGGAATGTGTACATAGACCAAGAGGCAGTTATTCGAAAAGAACAACGGAACACTAAATGATATGAAATCAGGCAAGGTGTGAGATAGGATTGTACTCTTTCATCTTATTTATTCAATCTGTATGCTGAGCAAATCATTTGAGAAGCTGGATTATATGAAGATCTTGGCATCAAGATTGGAGGAAGACTCATTAGCAACCTGTGATATGCAGATGATACAACCTTGCTTGCTGAAAGGGAAGACTTAAAATACTTACTGATGATCAAAGAAAAGAAAAATACTCAAGAGTGGACTGATAAATGGAAAAAAGATTGAAGTTGTCAAATACTTCATTTTGCTTGGATCAACCATCAACACTAATGGAAGCAGCAGGCAAGAAATCAAACACCATATTGCATTAGGCAATCTGCTGCACAAGAAAGACCTCTTTAAAGTGTTGAAGACTAAGGTGTACCTGATCCAACCCATGGTATTTTCAATAACCTCATATGCATATGAAAGTTGGACAATGAATAAGGAAGACTGTAGAAGAACCAATGCATTTAAATTATGGTGTTGGAAAGAATATTAAAAGTACCATTGACTACCAGAAAAACGAATGAATTTCTGTTGGAAAAAATACATCCAGAATGCTCCTTAGAAACCAGAATGGCTAGACTTCGTCTCTCATACTTCAGATATATTTTCAGAAAGGACCAGTCCCTGGAGAAGGACATCATGCTTGGTAAAGTGGAGGGTCAGTGAAAAAGAGGAAGACCCCAAGTAGATGAACTGACACAGTGGCAACAGCAGTGGACTCAAACAGGACCGGCCAGTGTTTTGTTCTGTAGTGCGTAAAGTAAGTTGGAACCCAAACTATGTAACCTAACAAACAACAACAAAAAGCTCAGTCAGTAAAACTGAGTTTCTAACCTACTTTCTTCATGTCCTAAGTGGAAGCAAGGGGAGATTACATTCACCTGCATTTAACAGAAAATCCAAATACTGGCATAAACAAGATACAGTTTTGCTTTGTTCTTTTATCACATTATAGGAAGTCAAAGGAAGGCACTTTAGAATTCAAATGGCAGCATCATAATAATCTCAAGGAGTCACAATTCTCCCAGAATTCTACACGAACAATCACTCCTAAGCTGTAACTTTTTACTCCTGCTCTCAGCATTGTAAGCTATGGTTACAATCTTTGACCTCTGTTCACAATGGAAAAGAAGAAAGGCAGAGGACGAAAGAGAATGGACTTGGCTTCCTTTAATGAGCTTGTTCTGAAGTCTCATTTATGCTTTACTATTCAGAATTTATTTCATCTGAGGACTAAGGTGTGCCTGTATTTTTAATAACTTCATATTCATGGAAAAATTGGACAATGAATAAAGATCATAGAATTGATGCATTTGAGCTACAGTTTTGGAGGAGAATATTAAAAGTACCATGGACTGCCCCTAAAAAACAAATCTATGTTAGA
>NW_006408553.1:6864380-6865454 GCF_000296735.1 Chrysochloris asiatica
TCCCATAAAGATTTACAGCCTCGGAAACCCTGTGCAGGGTCACTATGAGTCGGAACCGACTCCACGGCACACAGCATCAGCAGAGAGGATATAATACATGGTAAGGTGGAGGGTCAGCGAAAAAGAGGAAGACTCCCAACGAGATGTATTGGCACATTGGCAGCAGCAATAGGTTCAATCTTAGCAATGACTGTAAGTTTGACGTTGGACTGGACAGTGTTTTGTTCTGTTGTGCTTGAGGTAGCTATGAGTCGGTACTGACTTGATGGCACCTAACAACCACAATTTAGAAATGAGCTAAAAGAAATATTCTGGGAAGTTGGGTAAATTACTAACCCCGTCCCAAAATGGAATTCCCTTAGTAAGGAAGACAAGAGAATAGACATTGAAAAAGCAACTAACAGTCTGTCCACACTCAGTGGGAATGGACAGAATACCTACAACAAATGAATAAATTAGATATTTTAAATGAGTCTGGAATAGAAGAATCTAAGGAAAGCAAGATTGTTCCAGAAGATAGATTTATTAAATCTTGTTGGAAGAAAAGATAAAAAGATGGTCATAGTAAAAAGATGACCAATCAGTGATGACCGGGAAGGGACAAACGGGGTCAGCTCTTGTATGAAAGGGTTGTGGGTGGAGAGGATTAGTAATCAGAGGTCATTTGTTAAAAGCCATCGAATCGGTTCTGACTCATAAGGACTCTGTATAGGATTGCCAAGGAGCAGCTGGTGGGTTTGAACTGCCAAACTTGCAGTGACTAGTCCAGTGTTTATCCTATAGCATCACACCAGGATTCCTCCAATGTCCTGGTGGGGTTGTGATGGTTATGTGTCATTGAGTTGGTTCTACTCATTTTGTTGTTGTTAGGTGTTGTTGAGTCAGTTCTGACTCACAGTGACACTATGCACACAGAACGATCCACTGCCTAGTCCTGCACCATTCTCACAGGCATAGTCATGCTTGAGAATATTGCTGTTGTCACTGTGCCAGTCCTCTCATTGGGAGTCTTCCTCTTTTTCACTAATCCTCCACTTTATCTCCATGGACTGGTCCCTCTTGATAATGTGTCCA
>NW_006408553.1:6875297-6875945 GCF_000296735.1 Chrysochloris asiatica
AAGAGCATGAGCAGAACATGGGAACCTAATCAGAGAAGTGGCAACACCAGAGATGGAGGCAGAGGTAATGGTATAGAGAAATAGAACAGATGAGGGCTCTAGACTCATAGAAAGAGAAAAGCTGTGTGCTGGCGGCCAGGAGTCTGGTTTGCAGAATGTGCCCTTTGGTTGTTTAAATGATTATATATTCCTGTGTGTTTTTATGTACATCAAAACCAAAACCAAAACAAAACAGAAAACCTACAAACACAAAAAACAACAGAGGCAATAGAAGCAAATACTGTTAAATGAGGATGGGGGGTACTGCAATCACTGCAATGAAAAAAATTTCAATGGTCATCTTGAGAAGACAATGTCAAATATTATAATGAAATGTGCAAAGACCTGGAGTAAGAAAACAAAACAGAAGAATATGCTCAGCATTTTTCAAGCTGAGGGAAATGAAAAAATTCAGTCCTCAACTTGAAATACTGAAGGATTCTATGAGCAAAATATTCAATGATGCAGAAAGCATCAAAAGAAGATGGAAGGGATACACAGAATCACCATACCAAAAATAAATGGTGGATGTTCAACTATTTCAATAGGCAACATATGATCAAGAGCCAATGATATTAAAGGAACGAGTCCAAGGTGCATTGAAGGCAC
>NW_006408553.1:6881067-6881473 GCF_000296735.1 Chrysochloris asiatica
TACATGGAATACACAGAAATCAAATTGACTACATGTGTAGAAAGAGTCTGTGGAAAAGCTCCTTATCATCAGCCAAAACAAGGCCAGGGCAGACTGTGGAACAGACCATCAATTGTTCACATGCAAGTTCAAGTTGAGGCTAAAAAAAATATAAAAAAGTCCATGAGAGCCAAAATTTGACGTTGAATATATTCCACCAGAATTTAGAGATCACCTCAAGAATAGATTTGATGCATTACACACTAATGACCGAAAACCAGAAGAGTTGTGGAATGATATAAAGAACATCATATAGAAAGAAAGCAAAAGGTCATTAAGAGGACAAGGAAGAAAGAAAAAAACAAAATGGATGCCAGTAAAGACTTTGAAACTTGCTCTTTGTGTAGAGATGCTAAAGCAAATGGAA
>NW_006408553.1:6882143-6883537 GCF_000296735.1 Chrysochloris asiatica
ATTTAAGAACTAAGGTGTGCCTGATCAAAACCATGGTATTTTCAATAGCTTCATATGCAGGTGAAAGTTGGACAATGAGTAAGGAAGATTGTAGAAGATGCAGTTGAGTTGTGTGTTGGAGAAGGATATTAAAGATATCATGGCCTGCTAGAAGAATAAACAAATCTATGTTGCAAGAAGTTCAACCAGATGCTTCTTGGAAGCCAAGATGTCCAGACTTCATCTCTCATATTTTGGACATATTATCAGAAGGGACCAGTCCCTGGAAGAGGGCATCATGATTGGTAAAGTAGAGGGACAGAAAAAGAGGGAGATCCCTAATGAGAGAGATTATTGGCACAGTGGCAGCAACGAAAGGCTCAAGAGTGACGGCAATTGTGAGGATGGTGCATGACCTGGTGGTGTATCCTTCTGTTTGTTGTCCAAAGGGTAGCTATGAGCCAGTACCAGCTGGATGGCACTTAACAACAACAATGTTGGCCATTCCCTGTCCCAGGTTAAAAAAGGTTGCAATTCCTGTTGGATATTTTTCCCATGGTGTGGCACTATGGGTTAATGCACTGGACTGCAAGGTAAGTTTGAACCACAAGGTCGGTGGTTCTAGCTCACCAGTGCTCCTTGGAAACCTTATACAGGAACTGACTCACTGGCAGTTAACAACAGTTCGTCCAGTGGACTAGTTTCTTCTTTGAGCCTTTGATTTCCTTCATTTGCTTTTGTTCCCTATGAGTAGAGACCATGAGTTGCATCTCAGATAACTGCTCACTGATTTTTTTAAGACTCCAGATGACACTCACCAAACTAGGATGTAGGGAATTAGTTTTTGTGCCATTTTACAATCCCACCAGCAATGTATAAGAGTTCCAATCCCCTCACAACTTCTCCAGCATTTGTTGTTTCTGCTTTTTTTCTTTTTTTAATCATTGTCATTTTACAAAGATGAGATGGTATATCTTTATAGTTTTGATTTGCATCTCTCTAAATGGAGTCCGGGAGTCCTGGTGTGGTGCTATGGGATGTTGCAATGGACCACAAGGTCGGTTTGAACCACAAGGTTGGCAGTTCAAATTCACCAGCTGCTCCTCAGAAACCCTATACAGGGTCACTATGAGTCGGATCCGACTCGATGACATTTAACAACAATAAATGGAGTCCTGATGTGGCACTGTAGGATAAGCACTCCACCACATGGCTGGTTTGATCCACAAGTCAGTGGTTCAAACTCATCAGCTACTCTTTGGAAATCCTATACAGCTTCTTTATGAGTCAGAACCAACTCGATGGCACTTAACAACAAAAAAATGGCTAATGAGGAGTCCTGGTGTGGCACTGTAAGATAAGCACTGGACCACAAGGTTGGTTTGAAACACAAGGTTAGTGGTTCAAACTCACCA
>NW_006408553.1:6883637-6894578 GCF_000296735.1 Chrysochloris asiatica
GCCTGACCCAAGCCATGGTATTTTCAATAGCCTCATATGGATGCGAAAGCTGGACAGTAATTATCAATAGGTCTTCCTTATTCACTGTCCAAATTTTTCTGTGTATGTTTTTTGTGGTGCTGTAGGATTCTTTGTTCCACATAATTTTCTATGCTGAGTTCATTTTGTTGGGGGTTTTCTTGCCATTTTCATTTCTGTTGTGTTAATATTTACTAAATCTTTCTGATTTTCCTCTTTTAAAAATTTTGATATGTAGGTAATTTATTTTTCTTTGAGGTAACACTGCAATTTATTAATTTCCCCCCACTTAAAATAGTTCTATCTTGAAATCGACTTGACTTCCTTTGCCATTTGGAAGTTCTGTATCTACCCTCTAAATATAAGAATATTTTTGCTTTGTAGTTGACATCATTATACATAGATATATC
The DNA here is from genome assembly GCF_000296735.1 of Chrysochloris asiatica. Taxonomy (NCBI): domain Eukaryota; kingdom Metazoa; phylum Chordata; class Mammalia; order Afrosoricida; family Chrysochloridae; genus Chrysochloris; species Chrysochloris asiatica. The sequence goes on from NW_006408553.1 coordinate 6,884,066, forward strand.
TAGGTCCCTACTTTCAGTCTTGTAGGTTTGCTTTAATTTCAATACTTCTATATCTGAATAGAGTTCTGGGTGGTGGTGTCATGAATGATAATTTCAGGTTATTGTCTGCTATTGTTGATTCTGAGTCCAAAGAACACCCTTTAGCATTTTTTGTAAAGTTGATCTGGTCATTACAAATTCCTTTAATTTCTGTTTATCAGGAAATGTCATAATTTTGCCATCATATTTGGGGGACAGCTTTGCTGGGTATATAATTCTTGGTTGGCAATGTTTTTTTTTTTTTCAGAGTTTTCATTCCATTGTCTTCTTGCCTGCATGGTTTCTCCAGGGAAATCAGAGTCTTACTGGTTCTTCTTTGTAGGTAACTTTTGTTTTTCCTGAGCTGTTCTTAGGATTCTTTCCTTGTTTTTAATTTTGGAATGTTTGATTATTATATGTCTTGGTGATTTTCTTTGGAGATCTATCCTCCTGGGGCTTGTTCAGCTTCTTGCATGCTTATCTTATCATCTTTCATGATGTTAGGAAACTTTTCTTCCGACAACTTTCACTGTGCATATTTCTTCCTATCCTGGAATTCTGATCACCTGTAAGTTGGTCCTCTTCCTGGTGTCCCACATAACTCTTTGGCTTTCTTCTGGTTTTTTGTTCTTTCTTTCTTTTTTTGTGATTGATCTTCTAGCATACTAATATTGAGAGATTTCTTTTCAAGCTCACTAATTTGGGCTTCCATTGTTTTAAATCAACTCCTCTGACCTTTCAATGTATTGTCAATTTCTGAAATTTTAGTATTAATTTTCTGGATTTCTAATTGCAGGTTTTGTATTATTTTAAGTTTTGTGTTTATTTTGTCTGTTTGTTCTTGTAGTGTTCTTCTGAATTATTTTAACGTTTTTATTGTGTTGTCATTGCTTTCCTTGCTCTTTCTATATAGATCCTTTGAAGAGACTAATGAGCAATTCTTTAGAATTCTTTTTCAGTTAGTTCTATTATCTTTCTTCCTCAGAAACATGTTCTTACTCTGCATCTTTGTCCTTTGTTTGAGCTAATCTTTCTTGTTTTTTCGTGTGTGCTAAAATTGTCTGTTGTCTCCAGGGCATTGTGAGGTGCAAAAACAAACAGTGTAGTTATTGGACCTGGAGGGGATGTCTCTGGGGGAGCCCTGAAATTCAAGGATTTCATGATGTGGTTGTGGAATTGATGACAGCAGTTCCTGGCCCTAGATGGAGTCCCTACTGACCTTGGTGTTATCCGCATTCAGGACTCAATCCAAAGAAGTTCGTGGAGGCCTTTGATGGAGTTGATTTCAGTGTCAGTCAGGACTACAGGCAAACTGGGGACAGTGTGACTGATTAAATGCTGGTCTGGTGGCTCTGTAGGTTTTGTAGATCTGTAGCCGAGCCCACCTGATAACAGGCACCAAAGCAACATACCAAAATGGCACAGCTGGTCCCCACCTCACACTGGTGTGGCTCTCAACCATGAGGCTCCAAACTCCCAGAGAACAAGGTCCGTGCTTGGGCAGCATGGATGAGGTTGGGAGCTGGCCATACTCCTGGTCACCAGGTGAGTGAGTGTGGGTAAAAAGAAGAAATTGCACCTTTTCTGTCACCTTTGCAAATCTACTCTGCCAGGCCTCCCTCTGCTGTCAAAGCTACTCACAAGATGGTTGAGCAACATCTGACCAACTCTTCACCAATCAGTCTCCTACTCTCATGGTCCCTGCTCAGCCTCTCTTCCCAGAAAACACCCCATCTACATCTCTAACCTGTCTTCTAAAGTTCAGGGTGCTAAAATTTTCATCTGTGTCTGTTTTATTTTGTTTCTCATGTCTTTGTTGTAGAGAGTCTGTGTAATGGATCTGCATAGTATGCCATCTTGAAGGAAGTAAAACTGGTTTTTTTTTTTTTGATGATGTGTGTTAACTTGTCGTTCCTGGAATAGTAAACCATAAGAGTGTCCGATTCATAATGGCTAATACCAGCCCATTTGAACTCATTAATGGCTAAGATAAAGATCTTTATGTGTTGTATTTCATTTTTGACAACTTTCAATTTTCTTAGATTCATACTTTGTACATTCCATGTTCTCATTTTTAATGGCTGTTTACAGCTGTTTCTCCTTATTTTGAGTTGTGCTCCATAAGCAAATGAAGGCTCCATAAGCTTTACTCCATTTGCGTCATCACAGTCAACTCTACTTTGAGGTGGCAGTTCTTCCCCAGTTGTATTTTGAGCACCTTCCAACCTGAGGGGCTCACCTTCCAGCATTATATCTGACAATATTCTGGTGCTCTTCATCATGTTTCAATATTCAGTATTCTGGTGTTATCTGACAGTGTTCCACTGCTTTTCATAAGGTTTTTAGTGGCCAAACATTCATAAATAGTTTGCTTATCTTTCCTAGTTTGTCTTAGTCTAGAAGCTCAATTGAAACTTGTCTACCAAGAGTGCACCCTGCTGGTGTTTAAAATACTGGTGACATAGCTTCCAGCATCACAGCAACACACAGGTCACCACAGTAGGATGACAAACTGATAGATGAGTGGTGGTTCTGACTTACAGCCACCTAGTATAGGGTTTCTAAGGCTGTAAGTAATTATGGGAGCAGTAAACCTCATCTTCTCCCATGAAGCTGCTAGTGGATTCAAATGCTGACCTTGAGGTTGGCAGCCCAACACATAATCCATTCCACCAAAAGGGCTCCACAAACTAATGGCATGATTTGGGCAGTTTATTGAGATAGGTACCTTAGGTCTCAATGTCCTTATCTATGAAATGATAAGCCTAAGTTCTTCTAATCTCTTTTTCCATCTCTAAAACTAAGTTGTAACACTGGTCTTTTATTATTATCATTTTAAGCAGTGGCATCTTTTAGACAAAGTAAGTTAACATGTAAACCAGAAGAAAACAGAGCTGTTCTGGATGAAGTGAGGATTGGAATTCTGCAGTTCTGTCTCTCTTTATTCCCATGGTGGCTTCGTAAACCCTACATAATTCCATGTGTAACTTTAGTAAAGTAAAACAATATTTTTATTAATGAAAATAAGATTACAAATAGAATCATGGGTAGTATTGCCAGAAATGCAAAAATACTTTCACTTGATAATACTAATTGTAAACATTTTTTTCCAAACCGTCAAATGAAATAACTAGCATTCCAGCTTGTGGCACTGCATTGTGTCTCTCATTTGAAATGCCTAGGGAAAATACCAAATCTTAGAGAGAGTGGACAGACTTTCCTCCAAAATGTATTCAGTCAATAATATAGAGGAAGAAAAGACTTTACACCTTAAAGAAAAGCATTCAGAGTAACAGATTAATTATTTTCAAGATAGTTTAGATTTAAAAAAATGTTCTCAATGGAGAGAGGGATCCCTTTGCTTGAAAAATATTTATTTCCTGTGTACCAGACTTGTCAGTTTCCTGTTTACCAAATGTAATTGTTAGTAATTGGAAACAAAGACCAGAAAAACTTACTCTTGTCAGTCACCTGCTGAACTTCCTTTCTCCTAAATAGTTGTACTTTCAATATTCCCAAGGTTTAAAATTTTTTCTTCTTTAACATTTGGCAACTATTTTCAAACCTCATTAAAAAAATAACAGTAGAAGGACTCAATGATCTCATTAGTCTCAAATTTATTCCTCTAGCATCTACCTTTAGAGTACTAAATACATTTTTATGAATACACTGATTGATCCCCTACCCCATTTACCCTGGTGTGTCTTTATATCCTTAATAGTTCAGCATAGCCAGCGCTCCCCTTTCTCTCTCATTTTACCCACATTAGTGATTATGTGCTACATTTTTCTCTTCACAGAATCCTTCCTCCTTTCTCTCACCACTGTAACCTTTTTTATTTCCAACTATTTTCACTGAAATAGATAGGTCTCAAAAAACACCATCTGTTCCAATTTAAGAAGCCCTGGGGAAGATTATAGGTGCTGGGGGCTTTGAATCCAAAGTCCCAGACACATGGTCAGTCAAACATTTTTTTTGTTTTATGGTTTCTTAATATAATTTTTATAAAGTCCCTACCAAGACAAAAAAAAAAAAAGCAAATCATATTTAGGTTTTCATAAGGGTAATGAAAAACTTTCTCTGTGTGTTTGTGTGTGATACATTTACATTTAGAACTGCCTGCGAAAAACGCAGGTCGTATTATTTACGTTTGTCTTTTCTTTCTCTCGCTGCTTGAGTGAGTGTGAGATGTCCTAAGACAGTTAAGTAATGTTAGGTGAAAACTGAACTGGTCCTTTTACCGAACATGCCCAACTTTTTGAACTTGGGTGGCTAAGAGCTTTCACACTAACAGGGATAGAACTCGGTAGGTAGTAAGCTCTTCGCTACAGAAGGTGGCGCTATTGGGTCTGAGGGGAAAACTGGTCTGCCGTGGGACTCTAAGAACAGGGTTGAAGAAAGAAACCTGTGATTTCTTAAGTGAATTCTAGTTTTGGACACTACAGTTGAAAGTGAGACTTAGAGCGACTCGAAGAGTTTGATGCAAAGCCACAAAGGCTTTAGGAAAAATGAATCCGAGAGGAAATTCATAACAAAAGTTACGGTTTCGTACAGAGGCTGGGCTCTAGCATCAAGAGGAACCTTCTGGGGACAGGGCGCAGTGCGCGTAGAAAAGTTGTCGGGCGGAGAGAAAGGGTGGCAATGAAAACCAAATGTCTTTCATCCCCTGGAGACAAAGAGATGCCTTCTTTGGACAACAGCTGCCAGTGCCACACACACCATACGGCAGTGCCTGGAGGGGGAGGGGAGCCCAGGAGGAGAGAGTCTGCAGCAGGAACCGGCTCTGACTTTCAATAATGGGGTGGTTGTCATGGTGACAAGCCATACATCTAAAAGGGGTGGCTGAAAGGACCCATTGTTCTGGAGTCAGGCTGCCCTGGTTGTGCCTGTTTCTAAGAGACACCTTTGAACACCTCCCTTCGTGAAGGGGAGGACTGGACTTTCGCTGGGAGAGTATCTTCAGGAGTTTCACACCAGGACCACATACCACAGATTGCAAGGCCACCTCGGCTCAACACACTGGGCGAGAACAAGCCGCCACTTGCACTGGGAATTGCTTCCTCCCACGCATGTATTCACCAGAAATCAGTGTAGGACACGTGCTCTCACAAATGCTTAGACACATATTCACTGACACATAGTTAATAATACACCCCGCTCCCACCAGGGCCTGAGTAGGCAGACGAAATGGGAGAGCTATAATAACAATGCTGGAGGAAGAACCAGTAACAGGACAAAACCAGCTAAGGTCTAGGGTGAGGGGACTCAGGAAAGCCCCACAGAATCACTTTTCAGTAGTGCTGGAAGGAAAAACCACAGCAAAAAGAAGATAAAAAGTTACAAGGCAGCGTGGTAATTTTGCTTTTAAGACCAAATATTTGAAAGTACCCTCAAAGTTCATTCTTGAGGGCTGGTTAAGCAGTGTGTGGGGCAACAGTCTGATGGAGTATTAAGTTGCCATTTGAAAAAATACAAGACTGTATGTAGATATGAAACTTTTCTAATATATTCTAAGTAAAAAGGTAAAATTGCAGAACACAGTAGTAGTCATCGTTGTAGAAGTAGAAATAGTCTGTATGCGTATGTTTGTATCTCTGGAAGTAGCTGCTGTTTAGGAAAGGAACTATGGAACAGAGTGTGGCATGAGAGAGAGAAAATTTCCTTTTCACTATATAAGAACTGTATAATCTTTTGTACCTTCTGAATTTTGCCTTATGTGTCATGTGTTGTTGTTAAGTGTCAGTGGAGTCGGTTCCGACTCATAGCGACTCTGTAGGATTTCCAAGGAGTGGTTCAAACCGACCTTGTGTTTGAGTGCTTATCCTACAGCACCACGACAGGACTCCATGTGCATGTATTACCTGTAAAACCAAAATCAAAAAACCTTAAAAGGAATTTTGAAATAAAACTATATTGGCATGCATGTATACTATCTAATAAGATTTTGAAGTTTCCCTAAGGAGCTCTGAAGTCTTTTTCTAAAAATACTTAATAAATGTTAATCTTTGAAAAACATACATGAACCAGTACCATTAACCCTCAGACCCGACCCGTGAAAGTAGTCCAAGTACTAAACACCTCAGTTCCTCCCTTCCTGTCATGCAGAGATGGAAGAAGCCAAATGTCACTCAAGGATCCCACCATATAGTCCATCTGAGGAGTATGATATCACATTAACTACAGCACTGCCAAATTAGACAATTATGCCATTACATTTGGGTGGCTTTCCTAATTATAAAATGACAGTAAATCAGTGGTCTGGACAATTGAACCTCACTGTCATAGATGCTTTTCTACTACACAGATAAAAAATAACAAATTATGACAATGAGTGTTTACTGTGTGCCATACTGAATACTATATTAGGAGTCTAATTTGCAATTAATTCTCAAAACGACCTGTTTCCTCATTTTACCAATAGGTCACATAAAAGAAGTGTTCTTAATTACCTAATAACATACAGTTAAGTAAGTTGCAGAGTCTGGATTTGAATTTGTATCTGGCTGCCCCTAAAACCCATGTTCTTACTCTCTACACTTTACTTTTTAAACTTTGATGAAAATCGAGGTACAATGTGACTCTTCCTTATACTGATGTTTCAGAAATTGAATAAAATATATCCAAGAATTGAACTTGAGATTACAATGAAAAAACCATCCGTTGTAGAGTGTAAACTAAATTCATGCGACAGCTTGGTTGTTGTACAGAGTAAATATCAAGTTTTCACTTTGTGTATAACTAATGGGGTCTTTTATTCAGTGTCTATAAAGTTATTTGAATACAGCCATGCTAATGTGCTTGTGGGAGTCCTGGTGTGGCGCTGTGGGCTAATGCATCAGACTACAAAGTCGTTTCAACTACAACTGTCAGTGGTTCAAGCTCACCTCGGAATTAACTTAATGACACTTAATGACAACAACCACAATGTGCTTGTGTATTGTCTATAATTGCTTTTGTATTATGATGGCAGAATTGAGTCTTTGCAGCAGAAATTGTATCGCCTGCAAAGCCTAAAATACTGGCTTTACAGAAAAAGTTTGTCAACCTTTGATCTAGAAAGAAGGTCACATACTCGGACAAAAGAGGAAAGGACTTTCACAATTTAAAAACATCATTCTCATTCTCAAAGTGTTATTTTTCTAGCCACCTGGCACATTACTGCTATTCATGGTTCTACAACATGGACTGTCCTAAAGGACTTCAGCATAGGGAAAGCTACATCAGTTCTTACAGGATGAGTTTGGTATATATATTGCCATAAATTTCATTCAATCACAAATTCTTTTTTTTGCCCCTGTGAAAAGAAACTAGCCTTATGTTAAACACACTTTCCTTGGCATTGGAGACTGTTTTTAACTCAAGATCTTCCAGGAAAAGAAAGGAGCCAAGGATATATGATGCTTTGCCCAGTCAAGCAACTACTTTGAATTGATGTATGTAACCTGTGATACCATATATGTAATTTGAAACAATTTAGAGAGATGATTGGCACTGTGTTCCTTAGGTTTTAAAGAATTATGTTCCCTTTTCTCTTTAAAAGTTTCAGTGGTTCTGGAAAACATCAGAGAGAGTTGCATGAATTCGTGAAAGGTAGCACGTGGGGGAAATCACTGTGCTACACAAAGGAGTTAATGTCACTAAAAGTAGAATACTAATGTTGAAAGGATATGAATTCCAAGTTAATCCTTCTCTCCATCACTGTCCCTGCCACCTTCTAGTCAAGAGCAGCAGCAGTTGCTACCTGTTGCACAACCAGAATGTTCTAGGTTATACTATGGCCATCACTTGTTTATAAGAGCCAAAAGTTGTGGCATTAGGCAGCAAGCCAAAAGACTTGGAAATTTTGTTTCATTAAGCTGGGAAGAAGTCCCTAGAAGCTCCTCCACCCAGCTAACAGCTGACCTGTATTGGCTTGTCTCATTTAGCCTGATGAAATTGGCCACAGTACAGAACTCTTATGAAGCACTGGGCTTACCTGTAATAACAAAATACTTCCTGTGTAATTGAGTAGAACTACTCAATATCACTCTCAGGTTTTGGCAAACATTAATTCTAACCTTTGGCCACAGAGTCAATTCCAACTCACAACGACCCTATAGGACAAAGTTGAACTGCCCCATACAGTTGCCAAGGCTGTAAATCTTTATAAAAGCAGATTGCCTCATCTTTCTAGGAGCAGCTAGTGAATTTGAAATGCCCATCTTTAGGTTACCAGCCCAATGTGCCACCAGGGCTCCTCCATATTAACTCTGTTGTCATTGTTTTTAAGTGCTGTGGAGTTGGCTCTAACTCATTGCAACTGGTGGGTTTGAACTGCCAACCCTGTGGTCAGCAGTTCAGTGCTTACCTAGCAGTGCTACACCAGGACTCCAATTCGATTCTGAATTTATAATACAAGGATATGAGTGCTCACTGTACATTTCTTTCAAGTTCTTTGTGTGTTTGAAAATTTTTATAGTCAGATTTTGAGGAAAAAATTAGATTCTAACATAAAAGCTCCATTTTCCCCAACTTCCTGAAGAATAAAATAAGACTGGTATTTGAGGATATACTAGAAGATCTCACTTAAAAATATATTCCTCTCTCACACCCAAAATCATTAATTCCGACCATACTGATATTACAAACAGTGGAAACAGAGGATAGACTTCATAAACTATAATATTTTTGGTGATCTTTTCCTAAGGCTTGCAAACACTTTGGGGGAAATATTTAAGACATTTTCTAATTAAAATAATTCCCAGTATTATTCTTAAATTATCAGTCACAAGTAAATGGAAGTAATTCTAATTGTGTATGAGAAAGGAATGTTCTTCCCCTTCCATATTCAGTTTTAATTTGCCATTACTTAATTATTTCCAGCTCCCAGTTGTCCCCTCTTTATTTGCTTTCTTCAACTGGAAGTTCCTGCAGAGCCTCAAACCAATGTAGATGTCAAAATCTCCTCTTTGCTTTTTTCTGGTCTTCTTATTAAGCACCCATGACCATCTCCTTCTACATTTGGCAAACTACTCGTTAACTTCAACCCAAATCCCATTTAGCCCTTCCAGCACACAAAAATACAGAAACAAATATAAAGTGACTCACAAACATGGTGCATTCATTTAATTGGACTTGATGCATTTTTAAGTTTATCATTTAATTTTTTCACATTAATATATTGATATAATATGTAATATTATAATGTATTTCAGTCCTGGTGTGGGGCTGTAGGTTAATCCACTGGACTGCAAGGTCGCTTTGAACTGCAAGGTTAGCAGTTTAAACTTATCAGCCTCTCCTTGGAAACCCTATATAGGATCGCTATGAGTCATAATGGACTTCATGGCACTTAACAACAACAATTATATTATCCAAGTCCACCCCAGAAAGTCTTCTGATTACATAAATATATGTTCTTGCTGTTAAGTGCCATTGAGTCAGTTCTGACTCATAGAGACCCTATACAGGGTTTCTGAGGAGCAGCTGGTAGGTTTGAACTGCTGACCTTGTGGTTCAAATCCAGTACTGATCCTAATATGTATATACTATTGTGAAGTGCCATGGAATTGGTTGTGATTCATGGCAATCCTGTATAGGGTTTCTGAGGAGCGGCTGATGAATTTACACTGCTACTTTGTGGTTCTAACCAAACTTGTGGTCCAGTGCATTATTGCACAGTGCCACACCAGAACTCCAATATATATATATATATGTAATTTTCTTACTAGATTAGAAAAAAATAAATGATGAAGACTAGGAAAATAACAATGAGTTTAAAATTAATGAAATTGAAATGTAGACAGTAAAGAGAAAAAATATTATAATGATGGTGGTGGTTGTGTGCCATGGAGTCCGTTCTGACTATAGTGACCCTGTATAGGGTTTCTGAGGTTGTAAATCTTTACAGGATCAGAAAGCTTCATCTTTTTTCCCTGGAGCTATTGGTAGATTCAAACTGCTGACTTTGCGGTTAGCAGCTCAGCTTGTGATCCACTACACTACCAGGGCTCCTTAACCATTATAATAAAGACTATTAAATATATAAAATTCTTGCAAGCAAGATCAAGAAAAAGGTGGAATAAGAATGAAAAAAATTCAGGATATTGGAGATATATTTTTTTAATTATGTGCAATTGTATGGCAGCAAATTAAAGATCTAGAGGAAATAGATAATTTCCAGGTAGAATGTAAATTACAGAAAGTGACCCCAGAGACACCATGGTCAGTTGGCATAACAGTCCACTAAGACATATGCTCTTCATCCTACTTTAGTGAGTAACGACTGGATCTTAAAACCTCATGAGTGGCCATCTAAGATGCAGCTATAGGTCTTTCTTGTGCTGAAGAAAGAAGAGTGATGAGACTTGAAGATGCTTGGAATCAATTAGTCCAACAGACTAATGGGGCAAGTTAACATCAGTCTCCACGACTCTGAGACCAGAGAACTAGATGGTGCCTGGTTTCCACTACCAACTGCTCTGAAAGGGATCACATTAGAACATTAGAAGGACCC
>NW_006408553.1:6900654-6905785 GCF_000296735.1 Chrysochloris asiatica
GTGCTGGAGAATAATGCACTGTACCACTTGGTAAGTTTGAACCAAAAGTCAGTGGTTCAAACCCACCAGCCACTCCTTGGAAACCCTAGATGGGTTGCTACAAGTTGGAACTGACTCAATGTCACTACACAACAACAACAATGGCTAGTGAAAGAAGCCCTAGTAGGACTGTAGAATAAACACTAGATTGCTAAGTGCAATCTTTGCAGTTCAAACCCACCAGCAACTCAGCAGAGAAATATAAAGCTGCTCTCACGAAGATGTATAGCCCTGGAAACTCTATCTAGAGTCACTATGAATCAGAATCAGCTCTATGGCACTGGAGTTTTCTTTAATGGCTAATAAAGGAGGCCTAGAGGTACTGTGGGCTGGCGTTTAGTACTAACCACAAGGTCAGCAGTTCAAACCCACCAGACGTAAAGATTTATTCTCAGAAATCCTAAGGAGAAGTTCTACTCTATCCTATAGGGTCATGATGAGTTAGAATTGGCTTGACAGTTAATGAGCACGAACATCAGTTCATGTTGCCTAAATGCCCTCTTTGGTGGTGTCTATTCATGGCCTTTGTCCATTTTTCTATTGTTGTTGAGTTGTTGAAGCTTTCTGAGTATTTTAGAGTATTTCTATGGGTATTATAACCTTATCAGATATGACCTTGCTGAAGATAACGCAGTCTGTAGATTCTCTTTTTATTCTCTTGGTGACTGTTTTGACAAATACATGTATTTACTTTTTAGGATGTCTCAATGATCTAATCTATCATGTTATTTGTGCATGTTCAGTTTTGTTTGACAGACTATTATTTGTGCCAAAAATCAGGTCCCCTAGTTTAGACATTATATTTTCTTTCAGAAATTTTACAGCTTTAGCATTTAGGTCTTTGGTCCATTTTGAGTTCTTTTCTGTGCAGTGTGTGCAATGCAGATCCTGATTCATTTCTCTGCATATGGATATCCCGGTTTGCTAGCACCATTTGATAAAGGAACTGTTTTCTGTCATTGAATGGACTTTGGCCCTTTGTCAAGGATCAGACTTTGACCTTTGTCAAAGAACAGCTGCCTATGTTGTTGTTGTTAAGTGCCTTCAAGTCAGTTCCAACTCATAGCAGCCCTGTGTAGGGTTTCCGAAGAGCAGCTGGTGAGCTTGAACTGCCGACCTTGCAGTTCAAATGGCTTTATGTCTGGCACATTAATCCACAGCAGTACACCATGACTTCCAGCTGCCCATAGGTGGATGGATTTATTTTTGTGTTCTCGATTGTATTCCATTGGTCTGGTACTGAACAGTACCAAACTGTTTTGATTACCATGGCTGTGTTTGGAGACCCAGTATGGTCCTGTATGATAAGTGCTGGACTGCTAACTACAAGGTTGGCTGTTCAAATCTACCACCCTCTCTTCAGAAACCCTATCCGGGGTCTCTATGAGTTGGAACCAATTTGATGGCACTTAACTACTACTAACTATAGTAAGTTTTGAGATTGGGGTGTCCTTCCTTCCCACATAGAGAGTAAGTTTTACACTTCATTAAAGAATGCTGTTGGGGTCTATAGGGTTTTTGTTGTTGTTGTTAAGTGTAGAATCAGTTCTGACTCAAAGGGACCCTGTATAGTGTTCCTGAGGCTTTTTCAATCTTTGCAGGAACAGAAAGTTTAGTGACTGCTTTTTCAGAAGTAGCTGGGCTGCTAACCATAAGGTTAGTAGTTCAAACCTACCATTTGCTTCACAGGAGAAAGAGGAGGCTTTCTGTTCCCATAAAAATTTATAGCCTCGGAAACCCTATGCAGGGTCACCATGAGTCGGAACCAACTCCATGGCATATCACCACCACCACTACCAGATCACCAGGCTTTTCTTTCAAAGAGTCTGTGAGTGAACTTGGAGTCCTAATTGCTGTAGGATAAGCACTGGGCTGGTAATTACAAGGCTGGTGGTTCAAACCTATCAGTTACTCCTTGGAAACCCTACATAGGGTCACTATGAGTTGGAACCCACTCAACAGCACTTAACAACAACAACATGGGAAAACTTGAACCTCTAAACTCCAGTTAGAAGCCGAGGACATAACTGTTTGTACCATCCAGGGACTCCACACCATCCTAGATGCTTAATAAATCATAGCTGCTGTTTTCGTTTAGTTTCTCTGAGTTACTGGTCCATCCTGTGTCAAATGCAGACATTAACCACCCACTTCACAGAGGGCTCATAAATATCAAATCAAGTGCCCATGGTAGTGCTCACCACAGAGCAAGTGTCAACACATATCAACTGCTTTCTCTTCTCTAACCCAGTGACTAGCTGTTCTGAAAGCAAGCCTAGACTTTCTAACCTTCAGGCATTTACTGCTGTGTGCTATCCCTCTTTCCATTGTCATACTCATAAACATTCTACACTTAGAAATGCTCTTTTTAGCTTTCAAGATACTCTTAAACACATTCTCCTCAAGTCTTATCTCCCCAAATAGGATGTCATCTGCCCATAGAATTCTTTTTCTGGAACATGTTTTTGCAACCGGTATATTCATGATCTAATCTTCTACCAGTAAACAAAATTCACGAAGACAATGGATTTATCTCAGTCATTTTAAAAAGTATTCTTTTTTTTTAGAATAAAACATTCCTTTCTTTTCTTTTCTTTTTAATTGTGACTTAAGTGAAGATTTACAGACAAGATCATCAGTTTTACATTCAACAAATCATATACTTGGCTTCATCTTAGAACCATTCTTAGTTTACTTTCTATACACATTCTATTTTCTCTAATATGGAGTGAACTTTTTGCTTTTTTATTCTATGCCTCCTAGTTTTATGTGTGAGCGCTGGATATTTGCAGTGTGATGGTAGCACCAACCAGTGGAAGTAGTTGGAGTTTCTATACAATTGACAGCAGGGTCAAAAAGGTTTGTTGGGCCCTTTCACCACTGAGATGTGCGGAGGTGGAGCCCAGAGTGCGTTCAAGATTCCGCTCTGTGCATAGCCCACCACCAAGGCTGAGGAAGTCATTGTTGCTGGAGGTGCAATAGACGTTAACACTGCTTTACAAGAGATGCTAAAGACCATCCTCATCCATGATCGCTTGTGGAATTCGAGAAGCTGCCAAAGCCTCAGACAAGTGCCAAGCACACATCTATGTGTGCTTACATCCAACTGTGATGGACCTTTGTATATTGAGTTAGTAGAGTCCTGAGGCCCTATGTGCTGAGCACCAAATAAGCCTGATCAAAGTTGATGACAACAAGAAATCAGGGGAGTGGGTAGGCCTCTGCAAAAACGACAGAGGGAAAACCTCAGAAAGCAGTTGCTTGTAATTACGTAGTTGTTAAGGACTATGGCGAAGAATCTCAGGTCGACAACGTCATCGAAGAATATTTCAAATGCATGAAATAAGAAAATAAAATGTAAAACTTGGTTTAAAAAAAAAGATCTGTTGGCAGATTGGTTGCAAGGTGTGAGAAAAAGAGGAGTCAATAAGAACTTTAAAGCTATTGGAATGAGCACCTAGAAAGAATGAGATTGTAACTCTTCACTAAGATGAAAAAAAGTGCTAGAAGAGTAGGCTTAGAGTAGACTATCAAGAACTCAGTTGGACAAGCTAAATTTGAGATGCTTCCAAGTGGAACTTTTGAGTTGTTGGTGTTGTTAAGTGTCGTTGAGTCGGTTCCGACCCATAGTGACCCTGTATAGGGTTTCTGAGGAGCAGCTGGTGAGCTTGAACCACCAACCTTGCAGTTCAAATGGCTTCACAGTTTGGCGCATTAACACACAGCGCCACACCAGGAACTTTTGAGTAGGTTATTATATATTCAACTCAAGGCATTCAAGAACTCGGGGCTAGAGGGAAAGCACTGTGAATTATGAGCGTGTGTTGTTAGGTGCCAGCTGTTGAGTAGGCTCGTACTTATAGCGACCTCATGTGCGACAGAACAAAACACTGTCTGGTCCTATACCATCTGTTTAAGGCCCAAGACTGGTTGAAAGTTATCTAAGGAATGAGTGTAGACACAAAAGAGAAGAGGTCTGAGGCCACTCCAACATTTAGAAGTCAGGAAGGTAAAGAGGAATCAGTAAAGGAGATAGAGAAGGAACAGCCAGAGCAGAAAACCAGACAAATGTGATGTCCCAAAGAACAAGAGAAGAAATTGATCAAGTAATTAAAAAACTTCCAACTATGCTGATGATCTGTTCTATAACCTTCACACCATTCACAATAAAGATTTTTTGTTTTGTTTTTTAAGAAAAGAAAAGGAAACAAAAACAACAACAACAACAACAAAAAACTCCCAACTAAAAAAATTCTAGGCACAGATGACTTTATTTGTGAATTCTACCAAACATTCAGAAAGGAGTTGACACCAATTCTATTCAACTATTGCAGAGTATAGGAAAGGATGGAAAATCCCCTAATTCATTTTATGAAGTAAGCATAACTCCGATCCCCAAACCAGGCAAACACATAGCTAAAAAAGAAAACCACAGACCAATATTCCTCATGAGGATCCTGATATGGTACTATAGGGTAAGCACTAGATTGCTAACCACAAATTCAGTGATTCAAACTTACTGGCCATTTCTTGGAAACCCTCTACAGGGTCACTATGAGTCAGAACTGACTCAGCACTTAGCAACAAAAACATCACTCATGAACATATATGCAAAAATTCTCAAGAAAATTCTATACAACAGAGTCCCACAATATATCAAGACAAAACAAATCATGATCAAATGGGATTTATAGCAGGTATGTGGGGATATTTCAATATTAGAAAAATACTCAATGTAATCCACCATATAAATAAAACAGAGGTAAAAAAAAATCAAATGATTGCATTGATGCAGAAAAGGCACTTGACAAAATCCACCACTCATTCCTGATAAAAAAAACATTCAAGAAAATAGGAATAGAAGGGAAATTCCACAATATAATTAAGGGTGTATATATATATATATATCACTTAACAACAACGACAACAACATACAAAACCATCCTACAAAAACAACAACATACAGAAACAGCAAACATCATTTTCAATAGTGAGAAATTGAAGTCATTCCCCTTGCAAAGAGGAACCAGGTAAGGATGCCCTTTATCACCATTCATATTCAATATTGTGCTGAAAGTCTTAGCTAGAGCTG
>NW_006408553.1:6906620-6907491 GCF_000296735.1 Chrysochloris asiatica
GACTAGTTCGTCTTTCATTTCAGGAACAGATGATCCCAGGGCCATTAAGAAAGAAGAATGAAAAAAGAAGAGAATGAATGGAACTTGAGATCCTACCTAGAAGAGCAGTGACATCAGACACAGTGGCACAGAGAGACAGAGAGCAGCTGCAGGCTCTTGGTCCATGGACTGAGGAGGCAGCAGGAGGCAGCAGGCTTGCAGAATGCACCCTTTAGAAATTTAAATGAATATATAATTTTTGTTTCTCACGTGTGCATCAACTATTTTTCCTTTGTTCATTTGTGAAATGTAAGGTGTAAATGGGAAGCCACAGGGAAGAAGCAGGATAACTGCTGTTGCAGGGAGGGGATTGTACTCATTGAGATGAAACAAGTGTATAATTTGTTGAATGTAAAGCTGATGATCATGTCTATAAACATTCACTGATTTCACAATAAAAAGTTTTTTTAAAAAAGGAAATCAGAAACCAGTATCATTTACAATAGCCACCAAAAGATGAAATGGTATTGTTTTCTGATTTCCATTCTTTTAAAAATTTTTATTGTGAATTCAGACAAAATCATCAGCTTTACAGTCAACAATTTATACACTTTATTTCATCTCAATGATTACAATCCCCTCCCTGTAACAACAGCTATCCTACTTCCTCCCTGTGACTTCCTTTTTATGTCTTATATTTTACAAATGAACAAAGGAAAAAAATTGATGTATACACACAAAACAAAAAATGTATATTCATTTAAATGTCCTAAGGCAGCATTGGCTGGCCTTTTCCCATGTTCAGGGGTGTCAACGGTCGAATTGCAGGTCTCTACCAACTGCAGTGTGGAATCCTGGTGTGGCACTGTGGGTTAATGCACCAGACTGCAAA
>NW_006408553.1:6907591-6909914 GCF_000296735.1 Chrysochloris asiatica
CTGCTCTGAAAGGGATCACATTAGAACATTAGAAGGACCCAGAGAGAGTAGCAAAAATGTGGAACAAAACTCAAAGTTTTACATATATATATAGAGAGAGAGACGGGGCTCACTGGTCAGAAAGAAGCTGGAGGAACAACCCGAGACTATGGCCCTTGATCACCCTTCAGGTCTGGAATGGAACTCACCCACATGGCCCAATTTTCAGCCAAGCAGTAAATAAATATATGTTGTTGTTAAATGTCGTCTAGTTGGTTCCAACCTATAGCAACTCTGGATAGTGGCTGGTGAGCTTGAACCACCAACCTTGCTTTCAAACTGATTTTGCAGTCCAGTGCATTAACCCATTGCACCACACCAGGGCTCCAGATAAATATATGTTGTTGTTGTTAGGTGCCATCAAGTCGGTACCGACTCATAGTGACCTTATGCACAGCAGAACAAAACACTGCCCAATCCTGGGCCAACCTCACTATTGTTGCTACGCTTAAGCCCATTGATACTGCCACTTTTCCAATCCATCTCACTGGGGGTCTTCCTCTTTTTATCTGACCCTCCAACGCTAGTAAGATGGCTCACCATGTGATGGACAAGCATTCAAACTCAAAAGGGCAACTTTTACCTAAGAATGAAGTTGAGAAGGGATGGGAAGGAGGGTGAAATGGAAATAAGGACTACAGGGAGGAAGTGGGATAAATATTGTTGCCTGGAGGGGGTTTCAGTCATTGAGTTGAAACAAAGTGAGTGATTTATTGAATGTAAAATTGATGGTCTTCTCTGTAATCCTTCACTCAATTCATAATAAAAAGTTAAAAAAAAAAGTGACCTAAGAAAAGGTGGAAAACCTGAAGAATCCAATGTTATGGATTCAACATTTATTTGAAGAGAAATAAATGAAAACTATATTAATATCTTGAGAAGGATAGAAGGCATATGCTCATATTACATTAGTGGATGAGAACAAAATAATATGAAAAATAACCTACAGAGAAGTTCAATAAAGCAATTGGAAGAATAAGTCTAAGAAATCTTCCAGAAGGTATTTTTAAAATGTATAAAAATATAGAAAACAGAAAATAAAACATAAGAAAACTAGAGGCCAAGAAATGTAACATCATACAAATAGGATTACTATAAAGAGAGTATAAGAATATGCAGAAAAGGAAATTATTGCTGTTGTCTTTAGTAACTTTCCCAGTACTGAAGGGCATGATTATCTAAATTGCAAGGCTTGACTGAGTGACCACGTCAAAGAGTGAAACCACAGTAAAAAAAAAAAAGTATAAAATCCCTACATATATTAAATAAGAACAAAATGAAATGAGGAAGAGAAAGAGAAAAATTGATACTTGGAACTAGTGAAGAGGGGTTATATAGTTCTATTGAGGATTAAGGGAAGAATGAGTTGAGTACACAGAACCTGAGCAAACAAATAAAAAACAATTATTAACTTCAGGACAAACAGAAAATTTTATAAAAATTGAAATGCTATCATGGTATATTACTTGGTTCATTAGTAAACACATTTTAACTAACCATTATAAACAATATTAATTGTATTATAACTAGACTCTAAAGACAGAGAACCAAACAAGGGGATACTGTATGATTTTAAATCAGAAAAGTTGAGTACGAGAGTTGTATCCTTTCACTATACCTATTCAATCTGTGTGCTGAGCAAATAATCTGAGATGGCTAGACTGTATGAAGCAGAAACTGCATCAAGATTGAAGGAAGAAGAAGAAAAAAAGATTAGGGGAAGACTCATTATCAACCTGCAGTATGCAGATGACACAACTTTGCTTGTTGAAATCAAAGAGCACTTGAAGCACTTACTACAGCCTTCAGTATGAATTGCAACTCAGCACAAAGAAAACAAAAATTCTTGCAACTGGACAAGCAATTTCATAATAACCAGAGAAAATATTGAAGCTGTCAGAGATTTTATTTTGCTTGTATCCACAATTAATGCCCATGGAAGCAGCAGTCAAGAAATCAAACCACATATTGCATTGGTCAAATCTGCTGCAAAAGACCTCTTGAAAGGGTAAAAAGCAAAGATGTCACTTTGAGGACTAAGGCATGCTGATTCAAGCCATAGTGGTATTTTCAGTCACCTCACATGTATGCAAGAGCTGGACAATGAATAAGGAAGATTGATTGATAGTTGATGCCTTTGAGCTATATTGTTGGTGAAGAATATTGAATATACCATGGACTGTCAGGAGAATGAACAAATCTATTTTAGAAGCAGTACATCCAGAATGATCCTTAGAAGCAAGAATGGTGAGACTGCATCTCATGTCCTTCAGACATGTTATCA
>NW_006408553.1:6914819-6916622 GCF_000296735.1 Chrysochloris asiatica
GAAGGAAGGAAAATTTATTTGCTGGGTAGAGGATAGACATATATTAACATGGGTAACGGGGCAGGCAATATAAAAGAGGATGGTTGGCAGGGAAAAGATGAAGTTGAAGACGCAGGGAAGAGTGCAAAAGTTCATGTAAATAATGTTAACTGATGGTACATGGAGGGAATTGCAATCATTGTAATGAAGTAAAAATATGATTTATTAAATGTAAAACTGATGATCTGCTCTGTTAACCTTCATTCAATTCACAATAAAAAGTAGAAAGGAAGGAATGAGGAAAAATGAATTTCTCATACATGCTACCACATAGATGAACCTTGGTAATATTATACTGTGTGAAATAAGCCAGATGCAAAAAAAAATAAACATTATATGATCCTACTTATATGAAATATCTAGAATAAGCAAATTCATAGAAAGCAAATTTATTAGTTACCTGGGAAGAATGGGCAGTGAGGAGGGGACACTGAATTTCTGTTAAGGGTGATAGAAAACTTGAGAAACAGATAGTGGTGATGGCTGCACAACATGGTGGACATATGCCAGGTGAAAGTGGATGAAAGGCAAATGTTTTTGGTATATCTACTTTACCACAACAAACAAGAAAGAAAGAATGGGAGATAAGAAACTAGAGCAACTGTTCAAACATTTTTGCTACAAAGAAAGGAAGAGAAAGGACATGGTGACTGGAGAAGGTAGTGGAATCAAAAGGGATTGTTGGTTTGATTTTTAAATGGGAGAAGTAGCAATAGATTTATATTAGTGGAAATGATCCAATAGCCAGAGGGGGGAAATGATAAGAAGAGGAAATAATTGCTGGATCCAGATAGTTGACAGATGATTTGGGACAGGTCTTAGTGCCAGAGGGGGGAAATGATAAGAAGAGGAAATAATTGCTGGATCCAGATAGTTGACAGATGATTTGGGACAGGTCTTAGTGCACAAGTAGAGAGGCTAGCATAAATACGAACAAGTAACAGCTGACCCTTAGGGACAAGAGAAAAGGTGTAGTGCAAGGACACATACGAGAATAGGTATGTAGATGTAGTGTTCCGAGGTTATAGAAACTCTTCTCTAGTTAGAACTGTCACAGTTTGAGTTCTCTAAAAGCAGACACTGAGACAAAGATGTTTATCACAGATCAGCAACTATAAACATAAGATGGAGGAAGCAAGATTGAGCAGTGGAAAAACATGAACTGGAATCAGACCCAACAAACATCTGACCAACCCATTAGGGAGATCTAGTGCCCATCAGAGTTGTCCTGCAAGGAGATGTCCTCTAGTCACCAAGTCTCCTTGTCCACTCTGAAGACTGAATACGGTGGGGTTCTCCCAGTAAAAGACTGGGAGACTCCACTTTACAAAAAATGGGGCCATGATTGCTGTGGGCTGTGAGTCCCCAAGTGTGTACTGAGGACTGCGCCTTTTTGAACACTAGATATTGTAACTAGGTGTTGTGACTGAGCCCAGGGCAGTTTATAATGTGCATATTGGTTCAGTATCTCCAATCTGTGAGACTGGTACAGGGATATTTGGTATGCAGAGTGGGATCCAGACTTGGCTATGTGCAGGAAGGGTCAAAGTAAGATGGAAAAGATCAAAGAGGGGTGAACTAAATGTGATGTTGTTGTTGTTAGGTGTCATTGAGTCAGTACCGACTCATAGTGACCCTATGCAGAACAGAATGAAACACTGGCTGGTCCTGTGCCAACCTGACAATCATTGCTACACTTGAGCCCACTTTGCCAATCCATGTCATTAGGGGTCTTCCTCTTTTTCTCTGACCCTCCATTTTACC
>NW_006408553.1:6917682-6918702 GCF_000296735.1 Chrysochloris asiatica
CTCTAGAAGTTCTCAGACAATACATGGTTGAAGCCATTTTTGTGTTATCGTTAGCAAAGTTTTACTTGCATGCAATATGAATTATATTATCTGATTATTTCTGCATTCCATTGAGTCACCTTTCTTTGAAATAAACACAAATATAGATCTCTTTCAGTCAGTTGGCCAGGTAGCAGTCTTCCAGATTTCTTGGCATAGATGCAGTGAGTGCTGCATCAGTTTGTTGAAAGATTTCAATTTGTCTTCCATCAATTCCCAGTTTCTTGTTCTTTACCAATCCCTTTAATTCACCTTGGACTTCTTCCTTCAGTATCATTAGCCCTTGGCCATATGCTGGCTCTTGAAATGGTTGAACATCAACCATTTCTATTTGGTACAGTGACTCAACGTATTCCTTCCATCTTTTTTTGATGCTTTCTGCATCATTCAACATATTGCCCAAAGAATCCTTCAATATTGTGGGATTTGAATTTTTTCTTCAGTTCCCTCACTTTGAGAAATGATGAGCGTGTTCTTCCCTTTTGGTTTTTCTAACTCCAAGTCTTTGCAAATTTTGTTATATTGCTTGACTTTATCTTCTTGGGCTGACCTTTGAAACTTTCTGTTCAGCTCTTTTACCTCCTCTTTTCTTCCATTTGCTTTAGCATCTCTACATTGGATAGTAAGTTTCAGAGTCTCTTCTGATATCCATTTTGGTCTTTTCCTTTTTTCATGACCTTTTGCATTCTTCCTGTATCAAATTCTTGATGCCATCCTATAACTCTTCTGGCGTTGTCTTTAGCGTCTAATGTATCAAATCTGTTCTTCAGATCATCTCTAAATTCAGGTGGGATATGTTCAAGGTTATATATTGGATCTCGTGGACTTGTTTAAATTTTCTTCAGCTTCAGCCTGAACTTGGATATGAGCAATTGATGGTCTATTCCACTGTCTTCCCTGGCCTTGTTTTGGCTGATGATATGAAGCTTTTACACTGTTTCTTTCTTTCTTTCTTTTTTAAGGCTTTTATTGTGGATTGAG
>NW_006408553.1:6922057-6925893 GCF_000296735.1 Chrysochloris asiatica
AGCAGCTGAGCATCCTGAACTAGAAAGCAATGGATTTCTTGCTTCTGCCACAAATTCCCCCAGCTGTAAGCCTTCCAACCTTATAGATATTCCTTAATATGTGGTTCAGAGTTCTGGGACCATTCCCTGAGCCTGCTTGGTCAGGTATTCTGCGTTGTTGTTGACGGAGCTCCTTACTGCACTTCCACCCAATCTGCCATCTTGTTTGTTCTCCACCTATGGTACTTTCTACACTGTCTCTTTTTTCAGATATAGTCAATTTGATTTCTGTGTATTCCATCTGATGAGGTCCATGTGTGTAGTCATCTTTGATATTGTTTTAAATAGTATTTGCAATGAACAAGCTATTGGTCTTGCAAAATTCTATCATGCAATCTCCAGCATCGTTTCTGTCACCAAGGCCATATTTTCCAAATACTGGTCCTTCCTCTTTGTTTCCAACCTTTGCATTCCAATTGCCAGTAATTATCAATACATCTTGATTGCATGTTTGATCAATTTCAGACTGAAGAAGATGTTGTTATTGTTGTTATGTGCCGTCCAGTTGGAACTGACTCATAGAGACCCTGAATAGGATTTCTGAAGAGTGGCTGATGAGCTTGAGCCTCTGAACTTGCACTTCAAAGTGACCTTGAAGTCCAGCACATTAACCCACAGTGCCAATTTCATCTTCACTGACGTTAGTGGTTAGTGAGTAAATTTAAATAATAGTGGTACTAACTGGTCTTCCTTGTAGGCATATGAATATTATCCTATCACAGATAACATTGAACTTCAAACAGATCTTGATATCCTCTTCAATTTTTCATTCCCAGCATAATAAATAATAAATTGTCAGATTCAAAATGGCCAATACCAGTCCATTTCAGTTCACTAATGCCTTGTGGTCCTGGTATGGCATTGCGAGATAAAGCACTTGACCTCAAGGTTTGTTTGAACCACAAGGTCAGTGTTTCAAACTCACCAGCTGCTCTTTGGAAACCCTTTACAGAATCACTATGAATTGAAACTGATTCAATGACACTTTACAACAATAGTGCCTAGGATATTGATGTTTATGTGCTCCATTTCATTTTTTTATAAGTTTCAATTTTCCTAGGTGTTTCTCCTCATTTTGAGTTGTATCACATCAGCAGATGAAGATCATGAAAGCTCGTTTATATCATCACAGTCTACTCTACTTTAAGGAGGCAGCTCTTCCCAGTCGTATTTTAAGTGCTTTCCAACCTGAGGAGCTCATCTTCTGGCACTATGTCTGACAATATTCTGGTGTTCTTCATCATATTTCAATGTTCAATATTCTGGTGCTTTCTGACAGTGTTCCACTGCTATTCATAGGGTTTTCAGTGAATAAATACTTGAAAGTAGTCCATTTCTCTTTCTTCCTAGTCTGTCTTTGGAAGCTCAGCTGAAGCCTGTCCACCATGGGTGACCCTGCTGGTATTTAAAATACCTGTGGCATAGCTTCCAGAGTCACAACAACATGCAAGTCACCACAATATGACAAACTGACAGATGCATAGTGGAAATGTGATAAGTCAATTAAAATACTTAGAACAGGCTAAAAAAATCCATGCCCTGGAGATTAGACCACTCACAACTATCCATTGAAATGGCCTCCACTGGGATATATTTGACCAGCTGACAACAGGTGGAAACATCTGCTGGTCCATCAGTAGGTTCTACAACTCATCTGCCAGTTTATTGTACAAAGGTGGCCTGTGTGTTGCTGTGTTGCTGTAAGTTGTGACACTGGTATTTTAAATACCAGTAGGGTACACATATGGTGGACAGGTTTCAGCAGAGATTCCAGACTAAGACATACTAGGAAGAAGAAGTGTCAGTCTACTTCTGAAAGAAGCAGAAAATTTTTATATTTAGTGTCTGAAGATTAAATCATTATGAATAGCACCAGAATATTGTCAGATATAATGTTGGAAGATGAACCTCTCAGGTTGAAAGGCACTCAAAATACGACTGGGGAAGAGCTGCCTCCTCAAAGTAGAGTTGACTATGATAACACAAATGCAATAAAGCTTTAAGGACCTTCATTTACAGATGGGGTAAAATTCAAATGAGGATACATATCCATAAGCATCCATTAAAAATCAGAACATGGAATGTATGAAGTATGAATGTAGGAAAATTGGAAGTTGTCAAAAATGAAATGGAACACATAAACATTGATATCATAGGCATTAGTGAGCTGAAATGAACTGGTATTTGTCATTTTGACTCTGACAACCACATGGTTTACTATGTTGGTAATGACAAATTGAAGAGGATTGGCATAGAATTATTCATCAAAAAGAACACTTAAAGATCAATATTAAAATATAATGCTGGACTTCTAGTTCTGGTGGCAGCTGAGGTAGAGTCAGGTAGAACAGGCTCCATGGGGGAGGGACTGAAAACCCAGAGAAGTTGCTTTCATGGAACAGCACCAGAACTCTGGATCTAGCATAAGGTACAGGGCGCCAGCTTTCCACACCCACTAGTGGAAAAATCACAGTATAAAGGAAAATACTGTGATTTAGGAATCATTCCAGACACAGGACTCCCTCTGTGGCCACCCTGCCTGAGCGGAGTTCAGATGATGGGGCCACAGCCAGACCAGCACAGGGAACAGGCGCTAAAAATGGTGCAGTGACATTTGTTAAAGTGTGTGTGGGGATATTCTACACATGTTTTCCTTCTCTTCCCTGTCACACCTTCTTTGCCAACCATGGACGCCTTCAGGTGGTGGTGGTGGGGGTGCTCACCCCCCAAAAAAGTCCAGCGTTGAGCCCACAGTTTTTCCCATGGCACAGAGAGAAAGAGCCTTATCACACCCAAGGACAAATTCTTTGGTGGCTGCTTATGACGTCAGCCTCTGGGCCACAGCCCTAATATTTAATTTGCATGGAACCCTTTACTCCAGCATATCCAGCAAGAAAAAAGCAGGCCTGTCAGGCCTGCAGACAAACCATATGAACAATCTGTAAACCCCAACATAAAAGGATACAACTATAACGAGAATTATACTGTGCACACGCAGATACCTAACTGACTTTTCAGAGACAAAAATAGTAGACAATCTTTCTACCATTAACTTCTCAATATCTATCAATGCACCTCTATGGTGGTAACCACAGGAGGGGCCTGAGCAAGTTGACACCCCCATCCACTGCTGGAGACTTCTATGGCGCACACAAACTGCCCATGTAGCAAAGTGACTGACCAGTCTGCCACAGTTATATTTTGTTTCAAAGTGGTGGTTTTTGTCTCTGCTTTTATATTGTTTCTGCTTTTGGTTCTTTTGATCACTCATTTTTCCTGGAGGTGGGAGCTTTTTCTCCCTGCATTACCCAGGAAGAGACAGCAATCACGGCCATATAGCCAAGCTACAAGCATACTCCATAACATTCCACCATTGAGACAAGAGCCAATAACAGCTTCTACGCATTACACACAAAAGGGAAGCCTATCTCCTGATCGTATCTACCAGGAGACACCTTCTAAGCTTAATAACACAGCAACAAACATCCATTTAAGCATTAAAAAAACCCACATAAATACTGGAAATGACCAAGAAAACACAACAAAAAATCTCAAAACATGCCCCAAAACAGAAAAGAGTAACTGAGACAAATGAGCTGGAGACAGACAAAGGTTCTCCAGAAGAGGAAACAGGTTTTGGATTTGCCTGGGAAGGAATTCAGAAGAATGATATGGAAACAAATGCAAATGCTCTGAAAAGGGGTAGAGGAAAACAAGGAAGAAGTCAGGAAAGTATTACAAGAGCAATCAAACAAAATCGATACAGCATTGGAAACAATTCAAAACCCACAAAAAGA
>NW_006408553.1:6926586-6929942 GCF_000296735.1 Chrysochloris asiatica
GCAGAGTCCAGAACAGGACAAAACTACAACAACTAATTCAAAGGAGCTGGGAGGTCAACTGCAGATCAAAATAATATCAATGTCAAAGAAGGGATAAATGTAGGAACAGAGATCCAGGTGGTGAGGAGGACAGGGTAGATTACAGGATACAATAGATTTTCTTAAATGGAGAGAAAAATTAATAGACTATAAGGTAACCCCAAAGAAAGTTAATACTTCACAACTTACCATGAAAATGAACTTCCAAGCAGAACAAGCAAATATGAAAACTAAGAAAAATTCAACAAGAAATAGCACAAAAAAACACAAACTCATCCCAAGAAGGCATGCAGAATAAAAGAATGAACAGCACTACCAAAGAATTAACATAATGGCAGCAATTAATTCATACCTATTGATAATTACATTGAATGTCAATGAATTGATGTACCAGTGAAGAGACAGAAAGTGGCTGAATGGATAAGAAAACAAGACCCTTCAATATGCTGCCTGCAAGAGACACACCTTACATACAAAGACAAAAACAGACAAAAAGTTAAAGGATGGAAAAAATATACCAAGCTAACT
Organism: Chrysochloris asiatica; assembly: GCF_000296735.1. Lineage (NCBI taxonomy): Eukaryota > Metazoa > Chordata > Mammalia > Afrosoricida > Chrysochloridae > Chrysochloris > Chrysochloris asiatica. The sequence continues at coordinate 6,927,154 of NW_006408553.1, forward strand.
ACAACAATAAACAAGCAGGAGTGGCAATACTAATCTCTGATAAAATAAACTTTAAGGCAAAAACCAGCATAAGAGATAAAGAAGGACACTATCTCATGAACAAAGGGTCAATTGAGCAAGATGACATAACCATAATAAATATCTATGCTCCCAATGAAAAAGCACCAAGATATATGAAGGAAACCTTACTTGAATTGAAGAAATAAATAAATAAATCTATAACTATAGTGGGAGATTTAAATGTGTCACTTCCGAAAAAGGGACAGAATAACCAGAAAGAAACTTGACAAAGTTACAGAGGAACTAAACAGCACAATCAATCAAGTTGACCTCATAGATGTGTACAGAGCATTCAACCCAACAACAACACAAAATACATTCTTCTCCAGTGCACATGGAATATTCTCCAGAATTGACCATGAGTTAGGTCACAAAGCAAGCCTCCATAAATTTACAAACATCAAAATAATACAAAGCATCTTTTCAGGCCACAATACTACAAAAACTAGAAATCAACAATAAGAAGACCAAGGAAATAAAGTTGAATACATGGAAACTGAACAACAACCTGTTGAAAAGCGATTGGGTAAAAGAAGATATTAAATTTGAATTCATAAAGTTCCTAGAAGCAAACGAGAATGAAAACACAACATACCAAAATCTTTGGGACATGGCAAAAGCGGTGCTGAGGGGATAATTTATTGTGATAAATGTGCACATCCAAAAAGAGGAAAGAACCAAAATTAATATATTAACACAGAATCTCCAACAATTAGAAACAGACCAACAGAGGGAACCTACAGCCACCAAAAGAAAAGAAATAGTAAAGATAAAAGCAGAAATAAATGAGATGGAAAACAGAAAAACTATAGAAACAATCAACAAGACAAGAAGCTGGTTCTTGGAAAGGATTAATAAAATTGACAAACCACTGGCAAAACTAACAGAAGAAAAGAGGGAGAAGACACAAATAACTCACATTAAAAACCACATGGGCGATGTCACACGGAACCAAATGAAATCAAAAGGATAATAAGAGAATACTTTGAAGAGTTGTACTCCACCAAATTTGAAAACTTAAAAAAGATGGATACATTTTTAGAAAAACATGACCTACCTAAACTTACACACAGTGAAGTAGAAAACCTGAACTGACCCATAACAAAAGAAGAAATTGATCAGCTCATCAAAAAACTCCCAACCAAAAGAAGTCCAGGCCCAGACGGTTTCACTTGTGAGTTCTACCAAACATTCAGGGAAGAGAATTGGTGACAACCAATTCTACTCAAGTTATTGGAGAACATATAAGAGGACAGAAAACTTTCTAATACTTTTTATGAAGCCAGCACAACCCTCATACTAAAACCAAGGAAGGACATCAGTTGGAAAGAAAATTATAGACAAATATCCCTCATGAACATAGATACAGAATTCTCAACAAAATCCTAGCCAACAGAATCCAGCAGCACATAAAAAAATAATACATCATGACCAAGTAGGTTTCATAAAAGGGATGCAAGAATGGTTCAACATTAAAAAACAATCTGTGTAATCCACCATAGAAATATGAAAAGGGAAAAGAACCACATGGTCATACCAATTGATGCAGAAAAGGCATTTAACAAAATCCAACATCCATTCCTGATAAAAACACTCAACAAAATAGGAATTGAAGGAAAATTCCGTAACATAATCAAGAGCATATATACAAAACCAACAGCCTACATCACTCTCAATAGAGAGAAATTGAAAGCCTTTCCTCTGTGAATGGGAACCAGACAAAGATGCCCTTTGTCACCACTCCTATTCAATATTGTTTTAGAAGTCTTAGCCAGAGCTATACGGCAAGATAAAATTAAAGGCATCCAAATCGGCAAAGATGAAATAAAAAGCTATTTGCAGACAATATGATCCTATACATAGAAAACCCCAGACTCAGTAAAAAAGCTACTAGACATCATTGGAAGATTCAGCATAGTGGCAGGGTATAAAATCAACATAAAAAATCCATTGGGTTCATCTGGAGTAACAATGACAGCATTGAAAAGGACATTAGGAAAGTAATACCATTTACAATAGCCACCCAAAAGAAGATGTATCTAGGAATAAATGTAACCAGAGAAACAAAGGACCTATACAAAGAAAATTACAAAACACTACTACAAGAAACCAAAAGAGACCCATAAAAGTGGAAGAACATATCATGTTCCTAGATAGGAAGACTCAACATGGTAAAAATGTCAACACTACCCAAAGCAATTTACACGTATAATGCAATCCCAATCCAGATTCCACTAACATTCTTCAAAGAGATGAAAAAGACAATTACAAACTTTATATGGAAAGGAAAGAGACCCAGGATAAGCAAAGCACTGCTTAAGAAAAAGAACAGGGTTGGAAGCCTCTCACTCCTGATTTCAAAATCTACTCCATGGCTACAGTGGTCAAAACAACCTAGTACTGGTACAACGAAAGATACACTGATCAATGGAACAGAATCTAGAATCCAGAAATAAACCCATCCACATACAGCCAGCTGATTTTTGACAAAGTGCCTAGGTATATTGCAAGGGGAGGAGATAGTCTCTTTAATAGATGATGCTGGCAGAACTGGAAAGCGATATGCAAAAGATTGAAGCAAGAAACAAGAAAGTGTGTAAGTCCGTCTTCAGCCTACAACTGACTGGAGTACCTTAAAGGGGGCTAGAAGTTGCCCAGTGAAAGAGGCTTCCGAAGGAGCCTTTAAATTGCATAGGAGCATAGATGGAATCCTGAACCCCATCCAGAAT
>NW_006408553.1:6931622-6943018 GCF_000296735.1 Chrysochloris asiatica
ACACACACACACACACACATATATATATAATGCTATGTGTGGAACAGACCATTAACTACTTATATGCTAGTTCAGGCTGAACCTCAAGAAAATGAAAACAAGTCCACAAGAACCAAATATGACCTTGAACATATCCCACCTGAATTTAGAGATAACCTGAAGAACAGATTTGATACATCAGACACTAAAGACTGAAATCCAGAAGAGTTGCAGGATGGTGTCAAGAACTTGATACAGAAAGAAAACAAAAGGTCATTAATAAGACAAGAAAGAAAGACTCTTAAACTTGCTCTCCAGCGAATAGATACTAAAGCAAATGGAAGAAATGAGGAGGTAAAAGAGCTAAATAGAAAATTTCAAAGGTCATCTTAAGAAGACAAATGCAAATATTATAATGAAATATTACAATGATATGGAGTTAGCAAATCAAAAGGGAAGAACACACTCAGCATTTTTCAAGCTGAAAGAACTAAAGAAAAAATTCAAGCTTCGACTTGCAATATTGAATTGTGTGAGTAAAATACTCAATGATGCATAAAGCATCAGAAAAAAAGATGGAAGGAATACATGGAGACACTGTACCAAAAAGAAATGGTCGATGTTCAACCAATTCAAGAGGTCGCATATAATCAAGAGGCATTGATGCAGATAATACCCACTTGACCTGGCTTCAATGGCTGGAAAATCAGAACTTGAATAGAAGAAGAAAGAAGGGGGGGGGGGAAAAGAGTAATCTGATACAATTTTATGAACTTGACCTGCACCTATAGATGCAGTAGCTCAAAAGAGGAAACAAATCTTTACAGGGAGGATCATTCCCACCCCCTCGGTACACAGGGTAGACAGGGATGGGCAACTTGGACATTGGCTACCCAAAATGTGGGGCTACAAAGGCAAGAAGTGACTGGCTTACAAAGGAGCCTAGATCCAGAGGGCACGGAGGAAGGTAGAATCTCCATTGAGTAGTTGTCCAATCTGTCTGGGCAGAGCTGATGAAAAGAAATGGGGATAGTATTCATGTGGCACAATAGTGAATAATTGTTATCAGGACTGACTGTTAGGGTTGGAAATGTAAAGGTAGATGTTTTGTAGCAAGAGGAGGGGAGTGGTTGACTTTGCAGTCCAGGAGCGGAGGTCCCTGGAACCATGAAGGGAGAAGAGTCGAGTGCAGGACCCTACCCAGAGAAACAGTGACACCAGAGATAGAGACAGAAAAGACAATGTGGAGAAATGGAGCAGCTGGGGACTCTAAACCCAGAGAGGGAGAGGAGCTGTGCACTGACAACCGAGGGTTAGCCTTGTGGTTACCCTTTGGTTGTTTGATGATGCACAGATAGGATTGTAATCATGCAATGAAACAATATACAATAGGATGAATGTAAAGCTAATGTTCTCCCATGTAAACTATAACATAATTCACAATAAAAACTTTAAAAAGAAAAAAAAAGAGGCATTGATACTGAAGGAATAAGTCCACGGTGCACTGAAGGCAATGGCCTAGAATAATGCTTTAGGAATTATTGAAATCTTTCAACAAACTGACAAAGCATTGGAAGCACTCACTCATCAATGCCGGAAACTTGGAAGACAGTTACCTGGCAACTGATTGGAAGACGCAAGCTATATAATCCAGAAGGATGGATCATATGAAGAAGAACATGGCATCCGGACTGGAAGAAGACTCATTAACAACCTGTGATATGCAGATGTTACAACCTTGCTTGCTAAAAACGAAGAGGACTTAAAATACTAATGGAGATCAAAGACCACAGCCTTCAATATGGATTGCACCTCAATGTAAAGAAAGCAAAAATCCTCACCACTGTACCAATAAATATGGCATTGGAGGAGAATATTGAAATTACCCTGGGCTGCCAGAAGAACAAACAAATGTGTTGGCAGAAGGCTAGACTTTCTCACTCATACTTTGGACATATTATCAGGAGAAATCCATTCCTGAAGAAAAACATCATGCTCATTAATGTTTATGGTCAGCTAAAAAGGAGGAAAACCCCAGTGAGATGGCACACAGTGGCAGTAGCAATGGCCTTAAATCTAGCAACACTTGTGAGGATGGTGCAGGACCAGGCAGTGTTTCGTTCTTTTGTGCATAGGGTAGCTATAATTCATAACTGACTCGACAACACCTAACAAACAACTACAACAACCATAAGGTTATCTGAGGACCTTCTGTTGTTGTCGCTGTTGAGTTAGTTCTGACTCATGGTGATCCTATATCATTTTCCTTGAGAGTAGGAAATAACCCTTTCTCTGTACTGCACATTTTCTCTTTGATCCCCCAGATTCATTTTCTACTCTTCTCTACTCTACTTTCTGCCCTGGAAGACTGACCTGTATGGTTTAGCCTGCTTCTTCCTACTTCTGGTTGAGTTCGGATAGCAGGGAGCATCATTAGAGATAGTGACCCCATTGAAAAGAAGCAGCAGACTCCATGTCTTCCTTCCTCTACTGCATCTCTTTTCCTTGGTGTTGGTTTCATTCACAGGCAAGGTCATCCACTGTGAATGCAAAGATGGCTAATCGCAATATTGTGCTTACATCATCCATTCGCTAGTTATTCCACAGGAAAATTTTTTAAAAAGCTTTTTTTTCCTAGTGGCACCAGCAAAATTCCCAAGTCTTTTGCTGGTTGACCTGATTGGTGTTACATGGTCATTTTTGAATCAATCATTATAACCAGAAGATGGTGTAAGAGAATTGTCGAGCCCTGGTTCATCTGCCCAACACAGTTGACCCCACTTGAAACTTAAGATGTTCCCCATTAGAAATGAGAGCTCTATAACTAGCAGGAAGAGAAGGAAAATGGTATGGACAGCAGAAACTAATATGACCATAGCTAAGTGCAAGGACATTCCAGGTGGAGGTGTGAATGGCTTAAAATAATTCTGCTGTGAGAAACTGTCAACCCCCATGTGCTCTGGAGGAAGGTAGCATGATATCACAGACACTCTTTCCACTTGATGGGTCAGCCTGATAGGTCATCAAACTGGAGGAAGTGGGCAATAGAGGGTACTCTTTAGCTGTTTTTCCTGAGATGGGAAATGACTTGATGCTTCCAAATCTGTTAGGATATCTCACAAGCAATGCTATGGATAATGAAGGGGCTGAGAGCTGTACTTCAGGAGAGCTCTCATGTGCATGCCTTGTCAGCTAACCAAGGTAGAGCATCAGCTCAAGAATTGCAGGAGTCAGTAGGCAGATGTGTGTAGGTGGTCAGCCAATACCAGTCTTCATCAGTATGCCCTCCTTTGGGACCTAAACAGTTTCACCATTGAACCTTCTTGGGGCCCTGGGTTTTGGCTTTCCTTCAAGGAGTTGGCTTAGACCTGCCTCACTGGTTTTATGTTTGTTGTACCAGTTTGAGCAGAAACTCTGACCAATTAAGAATCGTAAGCTTAACCCTCCTGATCATCATTGTGCTGGTGTTGTTCGCCCCACTATAAAGAGTAAGGTCTAGCTCTTGGTTGGCTCTGTTGAAGCAGGGCCAGCCTTTCTGGTTGTTACAGCCACCTTATGAAGAGGAGAGTTTCCTTATGCCTCTAACTTAGATCATTCTGCCAATATGTTCCCTCACTGTTCTGCAAATTATGTATTATTTGCAGAGACCTGAGGGGTATGATTCTCCCATTCTATCTCCTACTTGCTCCATCAAATTCACAACATCTATTCCCAGAGTAGTTATGAGTGAAGGGAATACCAGGGACTATGTTTCAAGAGTTAACGAGCCACCTAACCATCTAGGAGTCAGAGAAAAGACCAGGTAGAGACAAGATCTTAACCCACTTGACCTGCACATAGGAGCTGTCTGTAGGAAACTATCCCTGACCAAGCAGAAGGTCTTCCCCCCCTGAAGTCAGTGAGACCTGCTGAGCCAGAAGGAAACACATAAGTAGTGAGACAGGGAGTACCTGTGGAACAAAAGGCTAACGACACAGGTATTCAGAAATATATGGGCAAACCTAGAATCACTCATAGAGAAGACAAAGATGTGAAGAAGTACAGACAAGAACTAAGGTCAAGCAGTATTAGAACCAGAGAGTTCTAGGACCATGTCAATTTTCACTGGAGACAGTTTGCAAGAGAGTTTCTTGTGGCCAAATCCATAAGAATCTGTCTGCCTTAAGTCTGAAGAGAGCCAACACACAGTCCGTGAGGGTGGAGCAGAGGTGAGTTGGTGGCTAACAAGTCAATTGGAACTTTAGAGAATTGGTGAAGATGAAGTCCCAAAGTCAGAGTGGTCCCTGGAAGCAGACAGGATGCTTGAAGGATAACAAGATGGAAGTATTTATTGTTAGGTGACATAATTTGTAGTTCTCAGATAAGGAAAAGTTACTAAATTTGGAATGGTTAGTTACATAGCAATACAAAGGGGCTCCTAAAAGTTCATGGACAAATAGAATTGAAAGATAATGCAAGTTTTCTACAAGCATTTTGAAACCCCCTTGTAGATTTCTAGAATAAGTTTCAAACCCTCAAAAGCAAGCCTAATCAGTGAATGAGGCCTGGACTTTGTCAACTTTTCCTAGGCTGAAGTCCAGTGGCCTGGGTGGAGGTGAGATGAGGTGGGTAGGATGAAACTGAAAGTTTTTCCAAACTTTTCTGTAGGCAGTTAGCCACAGCAGTAGCCTTCTTCCCAGGTATTTTCATGGGATTGGAGCCCAGCCTTAAACCCTAATTCAGCTGGTGGCTCTTACCAGTCCTCAGTCCCCAAGACTAGATCCTGCATCAATCTGGACAATTCTCAGTTGGAGCTACTGCCCAGGGACTTGCTCAGGTCCTGTATCATCACAGACATTTAATGCATCTTTTATAAATCAGTGAACTAAGAAGCTGTGACTGAGGCTAAGGACTGCTGCAGTAGAAACACCAGACTCTATATCCTTTCTGTCCCAGAGTCCTTAGATATAGAACTCCTGGACCAGATTTGAATTGGCTACCAATTGTAGTTGGTGATTTGAACAGCTGTGTTTGCCCTTGCTAAGGATGGGAGGTGCTGAGATGTAGCGGTCTGCAATGGCAGGGTTACCATCCCAATGTAAACTCAACGGCTCTTAACCATCACCACCACCACTCTTAGATGTAAGGATTGTTCCTGCTACATGCCATCAGGTTGGTTCCAACTCATAGCCACCCTGTACAGAGCTTATGAGGAGTGATTGGTGGGATTGAACTGACAACCCTGAGGTTAGCAGTCCAGTGCTTATCCTACAGCTCCAAACCAGGACTACAGACATAAGGGTGGTGATGGTAGTTGTGTGCCATGAAGTCATGTTGTTGTTGTCGTTGTTAACTGCCGTTGAGTCTGTCTTGACTCATTGTAATAAGAATTGGGCTGCCAATCTCAAGGTCAGCAGTTTGAAACTACCAGTGGTTCTGCGGGAGAAAGATGAGGCGTTCTGTTTCCGTAAAGATTTACAGCCTCGGAAACACTGTACAGGGTCATTATGGATCAGAATTGACTCGACAGCACTTAACAACAACAACAACTCTGTATAGGTTTCCAAGGAGTGGCTGGTGAGCTTGAACCACCGACCTTGCTGTCTAGTGTATTAATCCAGAGCGCCACATTAGGACTCCACCCTTTATAGGATTTCCAAGGCTATATATCTTTATGGGAACAGAAAGCCTCATCTTTCTTTAATGATGTACCTGGTAGATTCGAACTGCTGACCTTGCAGTTTAATTCATGACACATCATGCCACCAGGGCTCCTTAAACATAAGGTGGTGGTAATGGTATGTGCCATGGAGGTGGTTCTGACTCATAGCAAACCTGAATAGGGTTTCCTGGGCTATAAGTCATTACAGGAGCAGAAAGCCTCATCTTTCTCCCATGAAGCAGCTCGTAGATTCAAACTACTAACCTTTCAGTAAGCACCCCAGCTCATAATCCAGTACACTACCAGGGATCCTTAGACATAAGGGTTGTTGTTGTTAAGTGTCGTTGAGTCGGTTCCAACTCATGATGACCCTGTATAGAGTTTCTAAGAGCAGCTGATGAATTTGAACTGTGGGACCATCCTCAGCAAGGGCAAACACTGCTGTTCAAATCACAAAGTACAAGTGGTAACCAATTCAAAGGAATCCTGGTGTGCCTCTGTAGGATCAGCACTGGATTGTTGACTGCCAGGTTGGCCATGCAAACTCACCAGCTGCTCCTCAGAAACACTGTAACAGGGTCGCTATGAGTCAGAATCTACTTAATGGCGTTTAACAACAATCCGTAGAAATAAGGTCTTGCTTTCACTTGCCTCTTTCCTTGAACTGCCTTGCTTAAAACTAAGTTCTCTTGAAACAGAAGGACTAGATGGCTAGGCTATAGACTGTCTACAGTAACGTTTGATCATTCATGTAATCCTCAAGCACTGGAGCCAGTGTGAAATGGCACTTCAAGGTGAAAGTCATTGGAATAGTGGAAAGTCCAACGAATAGTGGTGTTTCCTGTTGGAGTCCTGGTATAGAGCTGTAGGATAAGCTCTGGACCTCAAAGTTGGTTTGAACCTCAAGGCCACAGTTCAAACCCACTCCTTGGAAACCCTATAGAGGGTCGCTCTGAGTTGGAAATGACTCAACAGCACTTAACAGCAACAAGTTTCCTATTGCTGTTGTAACAAATTAGCTGTAAACAAACTCACCAGCTGCTCCTCTGAAACCCTATATAGATTCGCAGTAAGTCGGAACCTACTGAATGGCACTTAACAACAAGAAGTAGCTGAGAACAACAAAAATATATTATCTTACGGTTCTAGAGGTCAGAATTTCAAAATATGTTTCATTAGGCTAAAATTAAGATGTCATCAGGGATATATTTCTTCTGGAGGTTCCAGAGGAAAAACAATTCCCTTGCCTTTTCAGGCTTCCAGAGGCTGCTTCTAGAGTTCTGGTGAGTCACTGTACAATAACCACAGGTTGACAGTTCAAACTCACCACCACTCCTTGAAAACCCTATACAGGGTCACTATGAGTCAGCTGGACTCGATGGTACCAATAACAAAAGGCTGCTTGCGTTTGTTGCCTCTTGCCCCCTTTCTGCCTTCAAAGCCAGTAATGACAACTCTGGTCTTTCTCTCACTACATCACTCTGACTACATCATTCTTCCTCCCTCCTTTGCTTATATGTACCCTTGTGTAGCACTGTAAAATAAGCACTGGACTGCACGTTCAGTTTGAACCACAAAGTCAGCAGTTCAAAATACAAGGTTGGCAGTTCAAACTCACCAATCACTCGTCAGAAACCCTATACACTTGCTATAAGTTAGAAATGGCTTGATGTTACTTAACAACAACAACACTTGTGATTACATTAGGCCCACTCTGATAATCCAGGATAATTTCCCCAATCTCAAAATCCTTGCTTTAATCCCAACTACAGAATTCCCTTTGCCATATAAGGTAATGCATCCAACAAGTTCTGGTTATTTGGGCATGGACAACTTTGAGGGGCCTTTTTATCTGCCTAGCACAGGAGGGGCTACTGAGAATGATAATAATGGCTATCTCTTCATGGAGTCCTAGTGTGGTGCTGTGGGTTAATGCACCAGACTGCAAAGTCATTTGAACTGCAAGGTTGGCGGTTCAAGCTCATCAGTCGCTCCTTGGAAACCTGGGTAGGAATCGCTTGACGGCAGTTAACAACCACCACCACCCTGGAAATAGGAGTCCTGGGGTGATGCTGTAGGATCAGCACGGACTGACTGCTAACCAAAAGGTCAGCAGTTCAAACCCACAAGAAGCTCCTCATAAACCCTAATACAGGGTCACTGTGAGTCGGAATTGACTCTACAACAGCCATCCTGTAAATCATAATGTGAAGGAAGCCTTAGCTATCCCTAAAGACTCCCAGATCATGGGTAGCTAACACGCAAACTTACAACTTCCTTAAATCTTTCATGTTGGTTAATTAATCCTTCTCTGTCTTTTACAACAATCACAAAGTAAGCCAAAAGGTCCAATGTGTTTGTGTGGAGCAGCTCTGAAGGTGAGAGTAAGGAAGACTGTGCTTAACTTGTCAGGCAGGCTTACAGGAAGGAGGAGGTCAGAGAAAAATGCTACTGGTCCAAAGTTTGGGTGACAGCTGCAGAAGGAGAAAGAAGACAGAGGCCAGTGAGGGAAAGAAGAATAAACATGGGATTCATAGCGACCCTGTATAGGGTTTCAAAGAAGCGGCTGGTGAGCTTAAACCATCGACCTTGCAGCTAAAACCGACCTGACAGTCTGGTGCATTAGCCCACAGAACCACCCTAAATAGTGTTGTGAATGTAGCATTCCATTCACTATCTAATAGAGGCTCACAGGACTGAAGATCTTCATTGGCCGACCTTTGTTACAACCATACTCCCTAAATCAGGTGTAGATATTGAGGACCCATATAGCAGTACTCAGTAATAAGATAAAGAATTCCCAGAATGTTGCTTATCAGTGAAATAAACAACAGGTGAGATGAACAAGCAGACAAACTCATGCTGTGTAATTTCTCCTCAAGAAGCATTTGTAGGGTTTTGTGCCCTTAGCTGTGATAAAGAAGAGATCTGGTAAGGAGAAAATGACAGAACTCAGAATTAGCAAATTAAAGTTATCACAAGGAGGCATTTATACCATCTCTACTCAGCAGAAATGTAAAATGAGAATGTGCTAAAGAAGGGGAGTACAAGACCAGGGCAGAGAATGGGAAAATAACTTTTTGGTTTAAAAAGGCAAAACCATCTAGTGAGAGGGAATTCTTGCAACTCTTCTCTCTCATGACCTGGGTACATCTATAGAAGAGACCAGAAAGGAATTGGTTTAGGCCCAGGTGGGTTCCCTAAAAGTCGTAGTTGTTGTTAAGTGCCATTGAGTCAGTTCTGACTCATAACAACCCTGTATAGGGTTTCCAGGAGCAGCTGGTGAGTTTGAACTGCCGATCCTGCAGTTCAAACTGACCTTGAGGTCCTGTTCTTATCCTATCGCGCCACACCAGGACTTCTTCCTAAAAGTGAGGCAATTGAGTTCACAGACAAATCTAGCTAGAAGGAAGGTCTTAGGAAGAGAATAGTTTTGATTGAATAGAATGAAAAAAAGAATCCCGGCAGCTCCCAAAAGTTAATTCATCAAACGAAATCTTGGAAATGTCTGGACGTTGAACATAAAAGTGACAGCAATTCAAGGTTTTATATATCCATTTATCAAAGGAAATAGGAATCCTTTTTCTTTTTTTTTTTTAAACTGAGGCTGTCTGGGTCCAAGTTCAGTCTATCCACTTAACATCAGGTTAGGTGTATCTGTCATAAAGCATTTTATATTCATTGAATCAATTTGTAGTCACTTAATGTTATGGATTTAATTGTGCCTGGTGTGGCGCTGTGGGTTAATGTGCCATACTGCAAAGCCATTTGAATAGCAAGGTTGGTTCAAGCTCACCAGCTGCTCCTCAGAAACCCTATACAGGGTCGCTATGGGTCGGAACTGGCTCAATGACACTTAACAACAAAAACCTCCTCAAAATATGTGTTGAAATCCTACAGCTATAAATCTATTGAAACCCTGTAGCTATAAATATGACCCTGCTTCGAAATGAGGGCTTTCTTTTGTTATTTTAATAAGGATATACCAGAGTTGAGTGGTTCCCCAAACTACTCACTTTTGAGTTATATAAAGACACATATGAGGGGGCTTCAAAAGTTTGTAGAAAAATTCCATTTTTCCACAAACTTTTTTTAAAAACCCTTGTATAGTGGGATAAGAAAGACAGACCATGAGATAGAAGCATTTGTAAGCTCAGGAATGTTAAGGATTGCTGATATGGCACTGTAGGATAAGTACTGGACGGCTAACCACAAGTCAACAGTTTAAACCCACCAACTTCTCCTCGGAAACACCATACAGGGTTGCTATGAGTCAGAATAGACTTGATGGCATTTAACAACAACTAGAAGCTAAGGAGCTCTGGTAGTATAGTGGTTATGAATCTGGCTGCGAACCTTAAGGTCAGCGGTTCGAAACTACCAGCTGCTCCGCGGGAGAAAGATGAGGCTTTCTACTACTGTAAAGATTTACACCCTCAGAAACCCTGTACAGGGTTGCTATGGGTCAGAACCTACTCAACAGCACTTAACAACAACAACAGAAGTTAAAAGGAGTCCTGGTGTGGCGCTGTGGGCTAATGCGTCAGACTGCAAAGTTGTTGGAACTGCGAGCTCAGTGGTTCAAGCTCACCAGCTGCTCCTTGGAAACCCTATACAGGGTCGCTATGGGTCGGAATCGACCCAACGGCACTTAACAACAGAAGCCAAAATAGTCGAGGAAGAACTTCTTACAGCCATGGCTTGAGTTTGGACTTCCACGCTCCTGCACTGTGAGAAAGTTAATTTCTGTTGTTTAAAGTCACCCACTTGTGGTATATTTCCTTTCCAGCACTCACCTAGGTAACTAGGCGATACTTGGTCTCATAGACTGTTGGAACTAGTTACATGTGGGATTTCATAAAACAATGCATGGATTATGGTACCTAAATGCTGAACTAAATGTACTTGGTTCAGGATCTTCAAAAGAAACTTTCAGGTGGTGGTAGTCAACAAGGTTAAAGGTAAAATATGGAGGTGGTAATTGATAAATGGATAGATATGTAGCCACAGACTCCATGTACAATTCAATGAAATTTCCAAATGCATCCACATCTATGAATGCCGGCTTGATGAGATGAGAAGGAACCACGCCTCTTCAGACCTGGTTGCACGGGTTGAGTTGCTTTTGTAAAGTCTCCTGAAGCTTGCTGTGTGGTTCACTTAGAAGAACCTGATACTATGCCAGCAGAGCATTTGCCCTTGCATGTACATACAGGTCCACCCATGTTTCCACCTTATACTATAGCCAAGTACTGAGAAACATGATTTAAGTGTCATCTGAAGGAATTCGTTCTTCATGAAGATTATTGGTTGGATGAGAAATCTTAGGTATCGAGGGATTCCCCAACCACTACAATGGAAATCCAGACGGAAGAGTAGGGACATGAATAAGGCAGGGAGATGCTTTGTCTTACCATGGCTTAATTTTCAGTCCACACAAAAAAATTATAGAGTAGAGGAACTATATGGGGCAGATCTACTCTGTGCTATGAGCTGAAATTGACTCAATGAGACACAACAACAACAGAGAGTTGCAACAAACTCCCTGGTGACCCTGCTCACAAGTCAAACTGCATCTGATGCCAAAGGCCCTACTGGGGACAATTACATATATCTGCTTTTTAGAAGACAATGAAGGAATGGAAATAGAGGGTCACAAGGAGGCTGCTAATCTCACGGTCAGCAGTTCAAAACTATCAGCTGTTCTTCAGGAGAAAGATGAGGCTTTCTGTTCCTGTAAAGGTTTGTTGTTGTTGTTGTTGTTGTCAGGTGCCAT
>NW_006408553.1:6951174-6957363 GCF_000296735.1 Chrysochloris asiatica
GAGGGGATTGTAATCATTGTAATGAAACAAGGTGTATGATTTGTTGAATGTAAAACTGATGATTTGCCCTATAAACTTTCACTCAATCCACAATAAAAACCTTAAAAAAAAAAAAAAAGACAATAAATGGTAGAATTTATTAAGCATAGTCAGATTTTACAAAGATTTAAGAATGGGCTTATGAAAGAAGAGGAGGCATCCCCAGTGCAATTTGATTTTCTCTTTATATCCTCTTCAGTAAGGGGTGTGAGCTGTACTTTTGGTTCTAGTATCCAAGTAGCCAATCCAGGGAAATTTGTCCATATATGGTTTCCCTGAATCTTGCTTTCTAGGTTTTAGCTTGTTATTGACTAACTTTATTTTCCCCTTGTAACAGTTTCCCCTCTCACACACTCCTCTTCTGAGGACTTTCTTATTGCTGAGGCTGGCTTGTTTCTGCTGAGACAAGATATTAACCTGAGACTGTCTTTCTTTCCCTATCCTACCTGTCTAACAATGGTACTTTAAATATTCCTCTCCAACACCCAATTCAAATTACATCAATTCTTCTATGGTCTGCCCTGTTCACTGTCCAACTCTCACATACATATGTTATTGTTGTTTAAGTGCCATCGAGTCGGTTCCAACTCATGAGTTTAAACCACTGACCTTGAGGTTCAAACCGACTTTGCAGTTCAGTGCTTAGCCACACCAGGACTCCACATGCATAAGAGGCACTGAAAATGCCATGGCTTGTGTCAGGCACATCTTAGTCCTCAAACTGACATCTTTGCTCATGACCACTTTAAAGAGGTCTTCTACAGCAGATTTGCCTAACGCAATTGTTGTTGTTGTTAAGTGCCATCAAGTTGGTTTTGACTCATAGTGACCCTGTATACGGTTTCTGAGGAGTGACTGATGAGTTTGAACCTCTGGCCCTGTGGTTCAAACCAACTTTGCAGTACAGTGCATTAACCCGCAGGGCCACACTAGGATTCCGCCTCATGCAATACATCACTTGGTTTCTTGACTGTTGGTTCCATGAGTGTTGATGGTGGATCCCAGCAAAATGAAGTCTTTAACAATTTCAATCTTATATCCATTTATCATGATGTTATTCATTAGTCCAGTTATGAGGATTTTTTCATTGAGGTACATACTGGATTGTTTTGTTCAGAGAATTCTTGATAGCTTTAAGATGGGTTAACCTAAGTTAAATTATGTAGCTACTTTTGTATATGTGTGCATATGTGTTGCTTTGTTTTTTTGTCTTAATGTTTTGAGAATGGTATGCTGTTGCAACTAAGAATATCATAAGGGGATATGTTGGTCTGGTTTTCTTCTCCCATAATATTTACATGAGATTCATTTTCAGTTTGGCTGCTCTCATCTATTTAAAAGTTAAAGTGTATGCTACAGAAAAAAAGAATATACTTTGATTAGTATATAATAAGAACTTTCTAATGCATATTGGAGTCCTGGTGTGGAACTGTGGGTTCATGTACTGGACTGCAAAGTTGGTTTGAACCACAAGATCAGTGGTTCAAGCTCACCAGCTGCTTCTTGGAAACCCTATACAGAATTGCTATGGGTCGGAACTGACTCGATGGCACTTAACAACAACAACAATGCATATGAGAAACTGTTTCCTATTGCAATTGTTGTTGTTAAGTGCCCTCAAGTAGGTTCCAACCCACAGGGACCCTGTATAGGATTTCCAAGGAGCGGCTGATAAGCTTGAACCTCTGACCTTTTCAAAATGACCTTGCAGTCCAGTGCATTAACCTGCAGCGACACACCAGAACTCCATGGAGGAGAATACTCAATCTGAATTTATAGGGCTCAGAGATTTTTAAAAAAGATAAGAATTAGAGGGAGCCCTGGTGACTCAGTATATTAAGTGCTGAGTCAGCAGTTTGAGACACAACTGCTCCTAGAGAAAATAAATGAGGATGTCTGCTCCCACGGAAATTTTTAGTGGCACTGTAGGATCAGCACTGGACTGAAAACCACAAGGTCAGCAGTTCAATCCCACCAGCTGCTCCTCAGAAACCTATATAGGGTCACTATGAGTCAGAACTGACTAGACAGCACTTAACAGCAACAACAAAGGGAAACAGGACTCCTGGTGTGGCGCTATAAGTACTGGACTGTGAATCACAAGGTCAATGGTTCAAATCCACCAGCTGTTACTTGGGAACCCTATACAGGGTCACTATGAGTCAGAACCAACTTGACAGTACTTAGTAATAACAACAAAGGGCAAAATTATTTTCCTCCACAGTGTCACCATGAGTGGGACTAGACTCATTGGCAACAAGCTAATTAGGTGTCGGTATTTTTTTAAAGTGTTGATTGTGGATCCATCCAAAATGAAATCTTTGACAACTTCAATGTTTTTACCCATTCATCATGATGTGATTTATTAGTACAGTCATAAGGATCTTTGTTTTCTTTACAATGAGGTGCAATCTATACTGAAGGTTGTAGTCGCTGATCTTCACCAGTAAATTCTTTAAGTCCTCTTTCCTTCCAGCAAGCAAGGTTGTATCATCTGTACATCACAGGTTGTTAATGAGTCTTACTCCAATCCTGAGGCCATGCTCTTCTTCATGTAATCCAGTTTCTTGGATTATTTGCTCAGCATACAAATTGAATAAGTATGGTGAAAGAATACAACCCTTAGGCACACCTTTCCTGATTTTAAACCATTCAGTATCTCCTGGTTCTGTTTGAACAGCTGTCACCTACTCTATGTATAGGTTCCTTATGAACACAATTAAGTGTTCTGGAATACCCATTCTTTGCAGTGTTATCTGCAGTTTGTCATGGTCCAAACAGTTGAAACCCTTTGCATAGTCAAAAACACAAATACCATCTTTCTGATATTCTCTGCTTTTAGCAATGATCCATCTGACTTCAGCAATGGTAGCTCTCATTCCACATCCTCTTCTGAATCTGACTTGAATTTCTGACAGCTCCCTGCCTATGTAGTGTTGCAACCATTCTTGAATTATTTTCAGCAAAAATTTATTTGCATGTGATAATAAAGATATTGTTAGACGATTTCTGCATCCTGTTGTGTCATGTCTCTAGAATGGGCACATATATGTGGGGCTTTTCCAATCAGTTAGCCAGGTTTCTGAAAAGGTAACCCGCAACTGTTATTACAGAAGGGCAGTTTGCCCACAGAAAGAACACTTGAGATGTTTAATGTAGACTTTCTACAGTGGACCGCAAGGCCAGCAGTTCAAACTCACCAGCCACTCCTCAGAAACCCTACACAGGGTTGCTGTGAGTCAAACCTACTCAACAACACTTAACAACAGCAACACAGTAAGAACAAAGATATCAGTTTGAGAACTAGGATATGCTAACCCAAGCCATGGTGTGCATGTGAAAGTTGTACAATGAATAAGGAAGATCTTAGAAGAATTGATGAATTTGAATTTGAATTATGGTGTTGGAGAAGAATATTAAAAGTACAGCCCGAAGAACAAACAAATCTGTCTTGGAAACAGTACAGTCACAATGGCAAGACTTCCTCTTTTGCACTTTGGACATGTTGTTAGGAGTGATCATTCCCTAGAGAAGGATATCATGCTTGGTAAAGTGGAGAGTCAGTGAAAAAGAAGATCCTCAATGAGATAGATTGGCACAGGGGCAGCAGCAACAGGCTCAAGTGTAACATTATTGTGAAACTGGCATAGGACTGGGTAGTGTTTCCTTCTGTTGTGCATAGTGATGCTATGTGTTCAAACAAACCTGACAGCACCTAACAGCAATAGTAAAAGTCATCCTATGTTACACATATTTTCAACTCAATTATATATTTGTTTTTATAAGATGTAACATTTTTCATAGGTAAAAATAATTTAATCCCTAAATTTACATGATTTTGCCCCAAAATGTTATATATTAAAAGAGACTTCAGAACTCATTTGGAACTCTGCTGAAACCAACTGAAATTTACTGTTTTTAACAGTCAACTTATTTGTCACAGACTGAAACAAAAGGAACTGAAACTCCTTTTGGACTTGCAGTAGAATTCCCCTAATGGGCAAAAACAGAAGACTGCTATTCTCAAGGTCTTGGACTTTGAGTTCATTGGACTTTATTAAAATCCCTATTGCTTTTAAAAGGAGCTCTGGTAGTGTAGTGGTTACAACTTGGACTGCTAACCTCAAGGTCAGCAGTTCGAAACTACCAGCAATTCCATGGGTAAAAGATGAGGCTTTCTGCTCCCATTAGTATTTACAGCCTCAGAATCCCTATGCAGGGTCACTATGAGTCGGAACCGTGCTCCACGGCACATAACCACCACCACCATTTCTTTTGAGGTTGCTTTTCCATGGCAATTTGAATTTATGGACTGCTAAAAATTTTATATTTAATATCTAATTTCATAATCTTTACTATTGTATTATATTGTTTAAGGTTTCTATAGACAAAAAGTTTGCCTTGTTGTTGTTAAGTGCCATCGAGTCTATTCCAACCCATAGCGACCCTTTCTAAGGAGCTTGAACCACCGACCTTGCAGTTCAAACTTTGCAGTCTGATGCATTGGCCCACAGTGCCATACCAGGACCTTAGTGAATGGGTATGATTTGAAATCATTGCATTATGATAGCCTCTCATTGTTCTTTTTGGTAGTTTTGTTCTATAACTTAAGTTTTATTACTTTTTATACATAAACCTTTCCACATATCTTAATCAAGGTTTTCTGTTTGGTGGTGGTGGTGGTGATGTGCCGTGGAGTCGATTCTGACTCATAGCGACCCTGTACAGGGTTTCCGAGGCTATAAATCTTTACGGGAGCAGAATGCCTCATCTTTCCCCCGCGGAACAGCTGGTAGTTTTGAACTGCTGACCCTTGAGGTTCGCAGCCCGATTCGTAACCACTATACTACCAGAGCTCCTTAAATACACACACACACACACATATATATATCCTCATTAGTATTTCTGAATCTGTATTTTTTTAGCTAGACAAATAGAATTTGGGAGTAGCAAATAAAGTTTGTGTATGAATTTCTCAAGAAGCAAATATGCTTAACCATCACATGGGTTAGGTCATCTTCTTGAAGAATGATGATATTTTTAAATTATAATGTCCTTATGGTAGAACTTTGCTGTCAGTGAGTTTAGAGGGGAAGAGATGGCTCTGACCAAAATGATGTGCATTTGACTGTACTCAGCTCTCAATTAACCTAATAGAGATATCACCCCCATTTGAAGCCCTGGCAAAGAATTAGGTGGTATCTGGTGGAAGACCACGCTGAGTTTAAAGAGCTTGCTACAGCCACCAACTAAGTGTTCACCAAAGTCCAGGTTTTGGTCATCGATGTGATTGCCATCAATTTCTGACCAAGAGGAGGGAATGTTGTGGAGCATGAAATTGGAAGGCTTTTGACCTGTGAATGACCCCAGCCTAGTAGAGCTTAATTCCGTCTTGTGTCTAGGTTTAAGTGTTGAGTTGTCAATTTTTCTTGAGTATCTCATGCACTCTGACAACTGAACTGCCATGTTAGAAACACAGTGCATTTAAAAGTAAGTTTGGGAGACACTTCTCCCAGCTAGCCCTGACAGGAACATTCCTGGATATACCCTTAAATTATTGCCTAGTTGTGATGTCATACATACCCAAGAGCCTCAGACTGTAAGCTTTCCTCTCTGCAATAGTCTCCTCCCTGCTTTCCATGAGCCCAGGACGCATATGTGGGGCATGGCTATTGCCATCAGTCATAGCTGTGGGAGGAAATTCCTTTGTTCTCTGTGTCCTATAAAAGGTCCACATGTTAAGATAGAACTTTGGAAAACTCAACATCCTAGTATCTATGCCTCCCTCACCTGGGTTATTTATGTTAGTCTTTGTCTTATGTTTACTTTTGTTTGTCTGTATGACATTACAACAAAAACAACAACACTGCCCTTGAGTCGATTCTCTGCATAGTGACCCTATAGGATAGAGTAGAACTGCTCCTTAGGGGTCTCCAGATTGTAAATCTCTTATGGGAGCTGACAACCTCATCTTTATCCCAAGGAGTGAATGGTGGGTTTGTACGTCAGATCTTTGGTCAGCGGTCCCAAGTTTAACCCATTGCACCACCAACTCTCCTTCCAGGCCCTCAGGTACTCAGAATTCAAACAAACAGGCAAAAAAAAACAAATAGAGGGGGAGAGAAAGGAATAGCGAAAAGCCTGTAAGTC
>NW_006408553.1:6958546-6982371 GCF_000296735.1 Chrysochloris asiatica
GATGGAGCAGCTGGAGACTTTAGATCCCAGAGAGGGAGAGCGACTGTGTGCTGAAGACCTAGAGGGTACGGGGGAAGGATTGCATGGAGGGGATTGTAACCATGGCAATGAGACAATATACGATAGAATGAATGTAAAACTAATGTTCTCCCATTTTGTGTAAACTATCACATAATTCACAATAAAACAGTTAAGAAAAATAAATAAATAAATAAAATAAACAGCAACCAAAAACTATAACCACATCAACAAAAATTCCTTCTCTTTCAGAAAAAAACAAAAAGAAAAAAATCTTCCCAAAATACTCAAATTGTTGTCGTGTGTGGTCAAGTCATTTCCAACTCATAGTGATACTGTATAGGGTTTCTGAGGCTGAAATTTCTACAGGAACAGAAGGCCCCGTCTTTGTCCCATGGAGTGACTGGTAGATTCCAACGGCTGGCCTTGTCGCTATACTACCAGGGCTCCACAGTTGAACTCAGATGTGTGTATGCTTTTAAATAGTAGAATTGTTGTCATGGCTGCTAAATGTCTTTGAGTCGGTTCCAACACATAGAGACCCTATATAGGGTTTCCAAGGATTTAAATCTTTGTGGGAGCAGAAAGCCTTATCTTTCTCCTGCAGAACAGCTTGTGGCTTTGAACTGCCAACCTTGTGGTTTGCAGTTCCATACTTATTCTACAGTAATGTCAAAGGAGTACAAAGGAGAACTTCTGGTAAAGTCAGTGGTTTGGCCCAGGTTTAACCCTTCCTATAAAAGGCTTAACCCTTTATCAGCAAACTTAGAAAGTACCCAATTGTAAATAATGAAATAAGTATAACTAGCCATTACTTGAAGGAGCTCTGGTAGCGTAGTGGTTACCAGTCGGGCTAACCTCAGGGTCAGCAGTTCAAAACTACCAGCTGTTCCATGGGAGAAAGAAGAGGCTTTACAGCCTCAGAAACCCTGTTCAGGGTCACTATAAGTGGGAAACGATTCCACGGCACATAACAAGCCATTACTTGAGCCCTAGTGCAGTGCTGTAGGACAAGTAAACCAGTTCAAACCTACCAACAGCTCTCGGAAACCCTACAAAGTGTCACTGTGAGTAGGAACTGACTAAACGGCACTTAACACAACAACTATATCAGCCTATAGAATGCAGACACACAAACTTAATAAACCAATCCAAACTAAAGCCCTACTTTTAGATAGCCTACCTTCTAGAGAGTATAGATAGTCTACCTTCTAGAGAGTAAGCGAATTAATCATTTTAAATTTCCCTTTGGTGTCAGTTGCAACTCATAACAGTCCTGTACAGGGTTTCCAAGGCTGTAAATCTTCACAGGAGCAGAAAGCCTCATCTTTCTTCTATGGAGTGACTGGTAGATTTGAACTTCTGAGCTTTTGGTAAGCAGCCCAACTTTCAACCCACTACGCTACCAGAGCTCTTTAAGCCATAGAAGTTGTCAAACTTGCTCCTGGTAACAGAGTCATTAATGTTGATGGCAGGTACCTTCAAGATCCCATTGGTCTTCATCTTGTATAGGTTGTGAACCCCAGTCATGATCTCCTTGGCGATGTCTCAGATGCCCAACAAGACTTGCAGGTACTTGGTGAGAATAAGGTTGGTACCATCCAAATCACATTGAGGGGCCCATCCTTGAAATACAGGGTTTGCACGATGCACAACAGGAACTCCTGGTCCATTTTGCCATTCCAGGCATACACTGGAATGCCAACCTAGGGAAGGGCAGCTGCTGCACGGTCCTGGGTGAAGAAGGTACAGCTGGATCACTGTACTTCAGCCCCCAGGGCACCAAGGGTCTTAATGAGGACAGCTGTCTCTACAGTCATGTGCAGGTTTCCAGTGATGTGGGTGCCCTTTATTGACATGGAGTCTGAATACATCTCTCCCAAGTGCACCAGACCCCACATCTCATTCACGATGTGTCCTACATGCTGGCAACATTTCTGCATGGAGGGACAAGGGTGAAGGGAGCCGGGTCTGGAACTGGGGAGAGTCCCTGGGCAAGCGGCACCAGGCAGGACTCATTAACTTGCTTTTTATAAACTACCTTTTACAAATGACCGTTTGTTGCATTTCTCAACAGTTTCTAAGAAGGGCTATTATTTCACTGCTTTTCTGTCATTGGTTTAGTCTCTAGCCCCTTCCACTTAAGCCTTTCTTTCTTGTTAAGTGTGTCTGCTTACTCCTTTCTCTCTCCACAATAGTTTCCACAATCTCTACTCTTCTTCCTGTTTAGAATTTTGTAAAGTGGAGTGTGCAGACCTAGGATGATAAGATATCATAAGTATCCTTAAGAAACACAATGATTGGGTAGCAGTTTCCAACTTCACTCCACCCTTATGGAAGCATACCTTTTATGTTGTGCATTCAGACTAATTTTAAATCTTCATTGCTTTGAAGATGGAAACTTTGGACCTGCAGTGTCTTTCATCTCCTACTGCACAAGTCTGTGAATACCAACAGCATTATGTAAACACTTTTGATTAGGGATCAAAGAAGAGATACACCAAACACTCAGATATTTCTGACATTTGCATATCTTTTTTTTTTTTTTTTTTTTTTTGGTCAAGAGCTAGGCAATCCTTTCCTTACACTGTGCCTTTTTTGCTTAGCTGTTTGAATATAAGGGACATTGTTGCCTTAAACCTTTTTATCATTGTTGTTTTTATTAGTTGCCCTCTAGTCGGTTTCAACTCATAGTGGTCTTGTATGGGGTTCCCAAGGAGCAGCTGGTGAGTTTGAAACCAGTGACTTAGTGGTTCAAACTGACCTTGTGATACAGTGCTTATCCTATAGTGCCATACCAA
Organism: Chrysochloris asiatica; assembly: GCF_000296735.1. NCBI lineage: Eukaryota > Metazoa > Chordata > Mammalia > Afrosoricida > Chrysochloridae > Chrysochloris > Chrysochloris asiatica. Next base: position 6,961,366 of record NW_006408553.1, read on the forward strand.
GATTCCCATCTTTAATCATTAAATAACTAATTCCTTTAACCTTTGTGTCTTAGTTATCTAGTGCATCTGTAAGAGAAATAACACAAGTGGATGGCTTTAACAACAGAAATTTATGCTCCCACGTTTAAGGAGCAGTCGGAACTCAGAGTGCTGGCTCTAGCAGAATGCCTATCTCTCTCTATGTTGGCTCTGAGGAAGGTTTTGTTCTAAGCTTCTGCTTCTAGGCAATCTTCATGTAGTTTAGCATCTCTCTTCTTCCCTCTCAGCTTACTTACTTGTTCTAATCTGCTCTTTTTAAATCTTGTAAAAGATTGACTCAAAACAGTATACACTAATCCTGCCTCATTAACATAACAAAGACAACCATTTCCAAATGAGTTTATCACCACAGGAATTAGGATTTACAACACATGTTTTGGGGGCACAATTCAATCCATAACACTCTGGAACCATATTTTTACCCAAGCATGTGTTGATTTCCCTGAGTCTGGATTCTTCCCACATGCTTTAGATATACATGTGTAAGCTTCATACAGGACTTTCCTGGTTGGTGAATACTGGGGAAGTGCCCCTGGGGAGTTTACATATATAAAACTTTTTTGTATGTTGATAGCAGCTCCTCACTCTTAAACACTCTGCATCAAGTAACAATAAAAAGCAGTGTTCATTGGAGAAGCCAAGGGCTGCCAGAGGCCTCTTGACTTGGACAAGGCATGATCTAATAATTAACTAAGTCAGCGGTTGTAGAGATAATCTAGTGGAGAGCCCCTGGGCAGTGTTATGGTTAAATCCCTAGTTCACGTTGGCAAATCTAGTCCACCCTGAGGTACCTTAGAAGAAAGACCTGATGATTTCCTTCCAAAAGATCTGTAATTAAAAACCCTATGGACCATAGTTCTACTCTGATACACACAGGGTCACTATGAGTCAAAAGTGACTCAATGGCAGCTGGTTTGATTTGGCCTATGAACACACTATAAATACAAGTTTCTATGCTACAGAATTTTGAATGCCTTGCAACCCGAGGGGCTCATTTTCTGGCACTATATTTGACAGTGTTTCTATGCTATTCATAAAGTTTTCTGTGACTTAATATTCTAAAGTAGTTCATCATGCCTTCTTCCTAGTCTGTCTCCGTCTGGAAACTCATCTGAAACCTGTCCATCATGGGTGACCCTACTGGTATTTAAAATACCCATGGCATAGCTTACAGAAGACAAAGTCAAATATTACAACAAAATATGTAAAGATCTGGAGTCAAAAACCCGAAAGGGAAGAACATACTCAGCGTTTCTCAAGCTGGGGAAACTGAAGAAAAAATTCAAGACTTGACTTTCATTATGGAAGGATTCTCTGGGCAAATTATTGAACAATGCAGAAAGCATCAAAAGAAGATGAAAGACTAAACAGTCACTGTACCAAAAGGAAATAGTTGATGTTCAACCATTTCAAGAGGTAGTATATGATCAAGAGCCAATGATACTGAAGGAAGAAGTCCAAGGTACGTTGAAGGAATTGGCAAAGAACAAGGCACCAGGAACTGATGGAATAAAGATTGAAATCTTTCAAAAAAGTGAGGTGGCACAGGAGACACTCACTCATCTATGCCAAGAAATTTGGAAGACAGTTATCTGGCCAACTGATTGGAAGAGATCCATATTTGTGCCCATTCCAAAGAGAGGTGACCCAATAGAATGCGGAAATCATTGGACAATCTCTTTGATATCCCATGCAAGTAAAGTTTTACTAAAGGTAATACAGAAACGGCTGCAAGCATGTATTGACAGAATTTGCAGAGGTTCAAGCCGGATTCAGAAGAGGACATGGAACGAGGGATATCATTGCTGATGTCCAATAGATCTTGGCTGGAAGCAGAGAATACCAGAAAGATGTTCACCTGTGCTTTATTGACTATGGAAAGGCTTTTGATTACATGGATCATGACAAGCTATGGATAACATTGTGAAGTATGAGTATTCCAGAACACTTAATTGTGCTCAGTTGTTCTAACAGAACATGGAAACACTGAATGGTTTTAAATTAAGAAAGGTGTGCGACGGGGTTGTATTCTTTCATCATACTTATTCAACCTGTATGTTGAGCAAATAATCCGAGAAGCTGGATTATATGAAGAAAAACATGACATCAGGATTGGAAGAAGACTCATTAACAACCTGCGATATGCAGATGATACAACCTTGTTTGCTGAAAGTGAAGAGGACATAAAAGCATTTACTGATGAAGATCAAAGACTATAGCCTTCGGTATGGATTGCATCTCAATGTAAAGAAGACAAAAATCCTCACCACTGGACCAATAAACAATATTCTTATCTCAAAGAAAAGACTGAAGTTGTCAAGGACTTCGTTCTTCTTGGATCAACTATCAACACTCATGGAAGCAGCAGTCAAGAAATCAAACGACACATTGTATTAGGCAGAGCTGCTGCATAAGACCATTTTAAAGTGTTGAAGAGCAAAGATGTCAGCTTGAGGACTAAGGTGTGCCTGACCCAAGGCACGGCATTTTCAATAACCTCATATGCATGTGAAAGCTGGACAGTGAAAAAGGAAGACCATATAAGAATTGATGCTTTTGAGATATGGTGTTGGAGCAGAATATTAAAAGTGTCATGGGCTGCCAAAAGAAAAAGCAGATCTGTTTTTGGAAGAAGTGCATCCAGAGTGCTCCTCAGAGGCCAGGATGGCCAAACTTCATCTCTCATACTTAGGACATATTGTCAGGAGGGGCCAGTCGCTGAAGAAGGACACCATGTTTGGTAAGGTGGAGGGTCAGAGAAAAAGAGGAAGACCCCCAGCGAGATGGATTGGCAAAGTGGAACAAGAATGGTCTCAAGTGTGGTAACAATTGTGAGGTTGGCCTAGGGCCGGGCAGTGTTTCATTCTGTTATGCATAGGGTCTCTATGAGTGGGTACAGACTCAATGGCACCTAACAACAACAACATGTTACAGATGAATGGCCTAATATCCTTGACTTAGTTTAGCTTTACACTGAAACGTGCTATTTAACACTCAGGTGCAAATAATCTTGACAGTCTTTCTTCCCACAAATCTTTTTATACCTTCCTTTCTGCCATACCCAGATAGTGGGGGTCCCTGTGTTTTTTCAGTTGTTACCCACCATGGAATTTTGCTCTTGCCCTGCCTGGCTGCTCTCTGGAATGTCTTCCTCCATCCAAGCAGATTCAGTTCCCAGTATAAATTATTTGTTGTCTGAATCAATTGATATTTTCTAGTCTGATTCCTTTGCCGCCCCTTATCTTTCTTTCCTTGTTAAATTAAAATAAAACAAACCTGTCCAATTAAAAAAAAAAAACACACACACAACTTTCTATTGTGAGTTGAGGGAATGTTTACAGAGCAGATTATCAGTTTTACATTAGCAAACTATATACTTTACTTCATTACAATGATTACAACCTCCTCCATGTACCATCAGTTAACTTGTTTCCCTCTCTTCACTTTAACTCTTGCTTTCCTCCCTGTGTCTCCCACTACCTTCATCTGTCCTCTCCCAAGCTCCCTCTTGTTGTAATTGCCTGCCCTGTGACCCATGTTAACATGTGTCTACACTCCAGCCCATGAATAATTCCCTCACCCCACCCCAATAACCATCATAGAATGTTTCATTTATTTATTCAGTCATTAAAACTTTGTGTTGTAAATTGAGTGAAGGTTTGCAAAGCAGATCATCAGTTTTACACTCAGCAAATCATACTTCATTGTTGTTGTTAAGTGCCATCGAATCGATTCCAACCCATAGCAACCCTGTATATGGTTTCAAGGAAGCAGCTGGTGAGCTTGAACCATGAACCTTGCAGTTTAAACGGCTTTGCAGTCTGGCACATTAACCCACGGCGCCACACCAGGACTTCAATAGAGTATTTACCTCTATCCATTTTATTTTTTTTAACAATATTTACTTTTATTCACTTTATTATTACTTCCATCCCCCAAACCCCACCCACCCTGTAACCATCACAGAATGTTTCATTTAGCAAGAAAATATTTTCTTAACTTGTTACAACAGTGGTTTCATACAGTATTTGTCCTTTTGTGATTGACTAATTTCACTCAGCATAATTCACTGTGGGTTAATGCTCTGCAAAGTTGGTTTGATCCACAAGGTTGGTGGTTCAAGCTCACCAGTCGCTCCTCGGAAACCTTATACAAGGTTGCTATGGGTTAGAATCGACTCGACGGCACTTAACAACAACAATGTCCTCCAGTTTCATCCATGTTGTGAAGGGTTTTGCAGATTCTTCGTTATTCTCTGATGTGTAATATTCCATTGTGTGTATGTACCAAAGTTTGTTTGCCCATTCTTTTGTTGGCAGCCTTTAGTTTGTCTCCATCTTTTTGTTGTTGTGAATAGTGCTGCAATGAACATGATGTGTGTATGTCTAGTCATGTCACAGGTCTTATTTCTTGAAAACATGTTCAATTTATACCACATACAAATGTATTAATAATAACCATTTGCTAAGTACTGATTTTATGCCAAACACTGTGGAAATATACCCAATTTAATAACAGAAAAGCTTTTATTTTGTTTCTTTTAAGTTTTTATTATGAATTGAGTGATAGTGTACATGGGAGAACATCAGTTTTACACTCATCATTTCATTGCAATGATTACAATCCCCTCTGTGTATCATCATTCAACAGTATTTGCTTCTATTCCCTCTGTTGTGTGTGTGTGTGTGTTTTTTTTTTTTGGGGGGGGGAGGGTGGGATGTACACAAAAACACTCAGGAATATATAATCATTTAAACAACCAAAGAGCACATTCTGCAAGCCTGCCTCCTCCTGGCCGCCAGCACACAATCTTTCTCTTGCCCTGAGTCTGGAGTCCTCAGCTGCTCTCTCTCCATGTCCTCATCTCTGTTGTTGCTGCTTCTCTGGATAGAGTCTGCACATGCTCTACTCCCTTGATGGTCCTAGAGTCCTCTGTTCCTGAAATGTAAGATTAATTACTCCCTCCTTTATATTATAAAACGTCTACCTTTACAGTTGTGATGGCTGCAATTAGTCATGGTAACAATTACTCACTATTGAATCATAAGAATCTTATCCCCATCTCCTTTCGCCAGACCCATCTAAACAAGATGAAAACTATTCAGTGGGGATTCTACCTTCCCCTGCACACTTTGAAACTAAACTCCCTCTTGAAAATTTGTAAGCCAGCCACTTTGTACCTTTATAGCCCCCCTACCCCCACCCCCCATTTTAGGTAGCCAATGCATAAGTTGTCCGTCGCTATCAAACCTAATAACAGAAAAGTTTTAAAGGGTACTTACATTTGAGGAAACTGAGGCTCAGAGTGATGAAATGATTCCCCAGGGTCACACAAATAAACAATGTTAGCAGAGATTGGATCCTAGGACTAATCCAAACATTATACTTACATTTCCTGTCATTTTTGTTTGTGATTAATATGGTAATATCTATAAAATAACATTTTTGAATGTAGAAATGTAATACTTGTTGACATATCTGATTTGTCTTTATGACATGTAAGATTAAGAGCTTATTTTTTGCAAAAAAGTTAGTCAAATGACCAACTACAACTGGAGCTGAAGTTTCTCCACTATGGACATATCTCTTCTTGGCTCCCTAATCAGAAATGATTCCTTGAAGTTGTTAGTAGGCACAGGCTTGTGTAGTAGGACTTACAAGGTGGTTAAAGGGTACTGAGTTTCTGTCTGAGGTGTATAGAAATTTTAGAAGTAGGTAGGGGTGACGGTTGTGTGGCATTCTTAATGTAATTTATGTCACTGAATTGTACACTTATAATGGTCAAAGTGCATTTTACAACATATATATATGCTGTTCCTCCACTCATCTGTCAGTTTGTCATACTGTGGTGGTTTGTGCATTGCTGTGATTCTGGAAGCAATGCTACTGATATTTTGAATACCAGCAGGGTCACCCATGGTGGACAGGTTTCAGATAGGCTTCCAGATTAAGAAAGACTAGAAGGAAGGAGTGATGAACTACTTCCAAATCTTTAGTCACTGAAAACCTTAAGAACAGCAGAGAAACACTGTCAGATACAGTGCCAGAAAATGAGCCCCTCCAGTTAGATCTGAATCTGATCAAATATGCAATCAAGATGTATTGATCATTAGTGGTGACTGGAATGCAAAGGTTGGGAGCAAAGAAGAAGGATCAGTAGTTGGAAAATATGGCCTTGGTGATAGAAATGATGCTGGAGATCACATGATAGAATTCTGCAAAATCAATGATTTGTTCATTTTAAATACTTTCTTTAGACAACGTAAGAGATGACTATACACATGGACCTCGCCAGATGGAATACATAAAAATCAAATTGACTACATCTCACAGTCAAAACAAGGCAAAGGCTTTCTATTGTGTGGATCATGAGAAGCTATGGACAACATTGCGAAGTATGAGTATTTCAGAACACTTAATTGTGCTCATGAGGAATCTGTACATAGACAAGGAGGCAGTTATTCAAACAGAACATGGGAACACTGAATGGTTTAAAATTAAGAAAGGTGTACTACAGGGTTGTATTCTTTCAACTTACTTATTCAACCTGTATGCTGAGCAAATAATCCGAGAAGCCGGGTTATATGAAGAAAAACATGGCATCAGGATTGGAGGAAGACTCATTAACAACTTGCGATATGCAGATGATACAACCTTGCTTGCTGAAAGTGAAGGGAACTTAAAAGTATTTACTGATGAAGATCAAAGAGCACAGCCTTTGGTATGGATTACATCTCAATGTAAAGAAAACAAAAATCCTCACCACTGGACCAATAAACAGCATTCTTATCATCAGAGAAAAGATTAAAGTTGTCAAGGACTTCATTCTTCTTGGATCAACTATCAACACTCACAGAAGCAGCAGTCAAGAAATCAAATGACGTATTGCATTGGGCAAATCTGCTGCACAAAACCTTTTTAAAGTGTTGAAGAGCAAAGATGTCAGCTTGAGAACTAAGGTATGCCTGACCCAAGCCATGGCATTTTCAATAACCTCATACGCATGTGAAAGCTGGACAGTGAATAAGGAAGACTGTAGAAAAATTGATGCTTTTGAGTTATGGTGTTGGAGGAGAATATTGAAAGTGCCATGGGCTGCCAAAAGAACCAATAGATCTGTGTTGGAAGACCAGGATGGCTAAACTTCATCTCTCATACTTAGGACATATTGTCAGGAGGGTTCAGTCGCTGAAGAAGGATATCATGTTTGGTAAGGTGGAGGGTGAGAGAAAAAGAGGAAGACTCCCAGCAAGATGGATTGGCAATATGGCAGCATCAATGGGCTCAAGTGTGACAATTGTGAGGTTGGCCTAGGACTGGGCAGTGTTTTGTTCTCTTGTGCATAGGGTCGCTCTGAGTCAGTACCAACTCGATGGCACCTAACAAAAACAATAACAACAACAACATATGTGTTGCTGTCGACTCTGGTGGGTGTGAACCACTGACCTTGTAATTAACAGTCCAGTGCTTTTCCTACAGTGCCACACCAGGTCTCCATTTTGTAGTTATTATGTGTCATCGAGTCAGTTCTGACTCATAGAGACCCTGCACAGGCTTTTTAAAGAGCGGTTGGTGAGTTTGAACTGCTGACCTTGTGGTTCAAACTGACCTTGTAGTCTGGTGCTTTATCCCACAGCACCACACCAGGACTTCATGGTGGTGGCTATTGGAGGTTATGTGCTGTGGAGTCAGTTCCGACTCATAGTGACCCTGTACCTGGTTTCCAAGGCTGTAAACCTTTACAGGAGCAGAAAGTCTCATCTTTCTCCCGCGGAACAGCTGGTAGTTTCGAACTATTGACCTTGCGGTTCGCAGCCCCAGTTGTAACCACTATGCTACCAGAGCTCCTTAGGAGTCCATAGACACCTACATTAAACATGGTTCAAAAACCAAATTTATTACTTCTTATTCCTCCTTCACCCCAACTCCCCGCAAAGAGGCCATCTGGTGTGGAGTCCTGGTGTGGCGCTGTGGGTTAATGCATCAGACTGAAAGACATTTGAACTGCAAAGCTGGCAGTTCAAGTTCACCATCTGCTCCTTGGAAACCCTATACAGGGTCACTATGGGTTGGAACTGACTCGACAGCACTTAACAACAACAACAAAAAGGCCTCCTCCTTTTCCTCATTCTTCTACATGCTCTTACTCCATTAATGGTGTCCATGTGAACCCAGAAATTAAGCTGAAGAGTTAACAATCCAATTTCTTTACTGTTTGGTTAAACCCAGTGCCTTTGAGTTGATTCTGACTAATAGTAAATAGTATTTACTATAGTAAATATATACTATAGTAAGTATTGACTATAGTAAATAAGACAGAGTAAAACTACTCCTATAAGGTTTCCAAGACTGTAATCTTTAAGGAGGAGTCTTTGTGTGGCTCTGTGGGTTAATGTGCTGGACTGCAATGTTGTTTTGATATAAAAGGTCGGCAGTTCAAGTTCACCAGTTGCTCCTCAGAAACCCTATACAGGGTCACTATGGGTCGGAACTGACTCAACAGCACTTAACAACAACAATCTTTAAGGAAGCAGACTGGCATATCTTTCTTGCACGCAGCAACTGGTGGATTTAAACCATTGACCTGGGTTAGCAGCCAAGAGTTTAACCCCTGAACCACCAGTGTTCCTTATTTGTTTGGTTACCAAGGACTTTTCTTGCCATTTCTAAAATGACTCTCCAAATAATGTCCCCTGTCTTCCAGAACTTGGCTCTGGAGAAACTGTCCATGTTCAAATTCTCACTTTATTACTTTATAACTGTGTTGTTTATTGGAATGTACATAATTTCTGTGCCTCAATTTTCTCATCTGCAAAATGGGCATAACACCATTACCTTCTTATATGCTATGAAATAATGAAAATAGCATAATTATTGTTATTATACAGCAATAGTATAGGCAAGTGAAATAATAAATCACCTGGCATATTCTAAGTACTCAAAAAATGTTGTGATAATTATGATTATGTGTATTATCAGCCTCTCATATCCTCTACCCTGGAGTTTAGTTATTGCCTCAGGCTCCAACTGATATGTTTTTGTTGTTGTTAAGCACCATTGAGGATTTCCAAGGAGCGGCTGGTGGGTTTGAACAGCTAGCTGGTGTTTGGTTAACAGTCTAGTGCTTATTCTACAGTGCCATGCCAGGACTCTTTACTGATATGGGTGTTGTTGTTTTTGGGTGCTGAGTCAGAACCAACTATGCACAACAGAATGAAACACTGCCCAGTCCTGGGCCAATTTCACAATTGTTGCCACGCTTGAGCCCATTGATGCTGCCACTTTGCCAATCCATCTCGCTGGAGGTCTTCCTCTTTTTCTCTGACCCTCTACCTTACCAAACATGATATCCTTTTCCAGCAACTGGTCCCTCCTGACAATATGTCCAAAGTATGAGAGACAAAGTTTGGCCATCCTGGCCTCCAAGGAGCACTCTGGCTGCACTTCTTCCAACACAGATCTGTTGGTTCTTTTGGCAGCCCATGGCACTTTCAATATTCTCCTCCAACACCATAGCTCAAATGTGTCAAGTCTTCTACGATCTTCCTTATTTACTGTCCAGCTTTCAATTCATATGAGGAGATTGAAAATACCATGGCTTGGGTCAGGCACACCTTAGTTCTCAAGCTGATATCTTTGGTCTTCAACACTTTAAAATGTCTTGTGCAGCAGATTTGCCTAATACAATATGTTGTTTGATTTCTTGACTACTGCTTCCATGAGTATTAATAGTTGATCCAAGAAGAATGAAATCTTTGACAACTTCAATCTTTTCTCTGTTGATAAGAATGTTGTTTATTGGTCCACTGATATGGATACTCCAATAAAAATCACCCAAGTGACAAAGAAAACATTTACTAAACTTTGTCTCATTGAATTCCCATTCCTGTGACCAATACCATACATGATTTTGGATTTTTCACACTTCCTCAAATGACACTGCCAGCTACCCAACTAGACACTTCCTGTTCAGATTCAGTCTGTTCGTGAAATTGATAACTTGATAACCATGATACTGATGATTCTGCCCCATATATTGTTCTAGAAGCTACAAGACAGTGATGGCCTTCACACTGCCTTCCCAGTCTGCTCTCCTCTCCCACCAATCCCTAATCAAGCCTGTGCATTGATAACAGGATGATAGTCGCAATGCAAGTCTGATTATGTCCTTTCCCCTGCTTTGAAGTTTCACGTCAGGACTCCCCAACATAACATACAAAATCCTTCATGGTCTGGTCCCAACCGATTTCTCCTCTCTTATCATACTTCTCTGCAGATCTCAATTTCAGCCACCCTGAACTGTTCATTGTTTCCTGAAAAGACCATATGGGTTCATATCTACCTGCCTTCATTTGAGCTGTTTCTTCTATTAGAATTCATGCTTAACAGTTCAATCAATGATCTCCTCTATCAAGGCTTGTTCACCCTTTGCAGAAAGAGTTTGTATCTCCATCTGTCTCACGCTAGTCTTCCATTTAATACATCCCCTACTCTTCTCTTCAAATAAGCCCTGATGGTACTGTGGGTTAGGTGCTGGGCTGCTAACTGTAAGATTGATGGTTCAAACCCATCAGCTGCCCTGTGGGAGAAAGACAAGGTTGTGTGCTCCTGCAAAGATTTGTAGTGTTGGAAGCCCTATTTAGGGTCGCTGTAAGTTGGAATGGACTAAATGGGAGTGGTTTTTGTTTTTGTTTTTCTTTCTCTTGTAGGATCATGACTTATCAAGGATGAAAGAAAATGACATTAATTTTGAACCCCTAGCTCTGCTCCTGGCATATGGTTTGTTGTTGTTGTTGTTGTTAAGTGCCGTCGAGTTGGTTCCGACCCATAGAGACCCTGAACAGGGTTTCCGAGGCTGTAAATCTTTATGGGAGCAGAAAGCCTCATCTTTCTCCCACTGAGCAGCTGGTAGTTTCGACCTGCTGACCTTGTGGTTCGCAGCCCAATATGTAACCACTACTCTACCAGTGGCATATGGTAGACACCTAGTAAATGTTGATGTTTTTAAAATTCTTATGTTAAAGATAATTTTTATTCTGAAATAATTTCAAAGTTACAGAAAACCTGAAAGACTGTATAAGGATTTTCCCCCTGAATCATTTAAGAGTAATTTGCCCACATAATACCCCCAAACCTTCAAATCGACTTGTGTGTGATTTTCATGAGACATTTTCCCACAGAACTACAATACAATCAACAGAAACTTAACATGAATTCATTACTTACATCCAATACACAGATCCCATTTAAGTCGGCCAGTTGTCCCAACAATGTCCTTTATAGCAAAAGGATATAGTCTAGGATCATCAAAATCTAGCTATTTTTAGTTTTTATTCTCCTTCAATCTGTAAATTTCTTAGTCTTTCCTTTACATTTATTTCTGGGGCACCTTTGAAAATTACAAGACACTTATTTTGGAGAATCGCATTCAGTTTCAGTTTGGATTTTGGGTAGGAATGCTTTATCCTTCTTACTGCATCTTATCAGGAAGTATGATTTCAGTTCGTGCAATTGCTGCCTATGCTAACTAGCTATGTCCACTGATTAAGGTGGGGTCTGCCAGCTACCTTATTTGTCTTTAATGATCATTTTGAAGGTATCTAGAGATCCCATTCTTCATCAAAATTTCACCCACTAGTGTTATCATTTATTTATGTTTCTTGGCTGAAATTAATTTTTATTATAGCATTTGTCAACCATTCTTTTTGAAATTTCATAGTTTCTCCTACATTAATTAGTTGGAATTTTACTGTAAGGAAAACCACTCTCTTCCTCCCATTTACTAACTTACTTATATCAGCATGGACTTGTGGATTCCTTTGTTATTTAATATGCTGTGTTATAATCTACTGGTATTTATTTTGATGTACAAATTGCTCCAGATTTGGCCGGGGCGGAGGTGGGGGATGTCTTCAAGGTGGTTTCTGCATCCCTTTGATCCTTGACATGTTCCTGTCCCATTCTTTGAACACTTTCTTTTTGTCTGGCACAAGATATTCTAGCCTCATCATATTGTCCTTTCCCTACTCCAGTCCCGGAAACAACTAAATCTCCCAAGGGACTGGGAGATTTGGTTGTTTTAATGAGAAGGGGCACTCAGAAACAAAAAACTTGGTGCCACATATGCTCATCAGGATGAGGTTGCCTCCAGACACTCTTGGTAGACAGAGCTGTGTGTATGTGTATGCGTACATATGTAGGTAGCCCTCAGTTTATGACAGGACTCCGTTCCAGTGAGGTTCTAACCCAATGACTCCATAGAAAGTTGGTAATGGCTAATGGGAACTACTTGTACATATGTACACATCTACATTTAATGATCCATCCATATATGTCACAGCCAATGAGCTTACATTAACACTTAATTCATTCTAGTTTTTCCCTTATCATATTTGTAACTCCCTTTTCTGATAATGAGAAGCTGTCGTTTTCCTCAATATATTTCCTTTCTAACTCAAACTCCCATGAATAATCAATCTCTTCTTACTAACACATCATCATACAAAAACCATCCTCACCCTGCCAGGGCTCTGACACCATGCACCAAACCATCCTCCCACCCAGTTACACAGGTGCATTCCATGCTTAGCGCCACTGATGGCTTTCAGACTGAATTATTCTGGAGGGAAGGAAGGAAAGAAGGGCAATACATGTCTTTACCTAACTCTATGAACATACAGAATGCAGTCACAAGTGTTTCAATGCCTTTATCTGACAATTCCAGCATTTATGCCAGTTTGGGGCCAGTTTTGATTGCCTTACTTATCTCTATATTATCAGTCGTATTATTTTGTTTTGGATCAGACATTGTGAATTCTACCTTGTTGGGCACTGGATATTTTTTGTATTCCTGTCAGTATTTGTTAGCTGTATTCTGGGATGCAGTTAAGTTACTTGGAGACAGTTTGAGTTTTTCTGGTTTTGCTTCTATGATTTGTTAGATGGGTCTTGAGCAGTGCTCACTCAGTCTAGGGCTAACTATTCCTCACTAGTGAGACCACGCCCTTCTGAGGACTCTACCCAGTGTCCTGTGAATCATGAGCTTTCCACTCTGGCTGGTGGAAACAGGCACTATTCCTGGTCCTGTGTTTTGGGTTCAGGTAGTTTCCTCACATGTATGTACTGACCAGTACTTATCTGAATACCCAAGGAGGACCCTCTGCAACTTTCTCCACTTCCATACTCTGTCCTGAGAACTCTAGCTGCCTTGGTCTTCCTGACTCTGATCCATCTCCTCAACTCAAAGAACCTACTGGGGTTTGTCTCAACTCCTCCCCACTGCACTGTGGTCTGGAAACCTTCTCAAGCCTGTATGTTGAGGTCATTGAAAGTTTCCCCTTACTTGTTTCCTGTCTCACAGGGAACATGGTCCTTCGTTGCCTGACATCTAGTGTCTTGAAAACTGAAGTTTCATATGTTTTGTCTATTTTGGTTGTTGTTTCAGGTAGAAAGGTAAACCTGGTCTCTGTTGTTCCATGTTGAGTGGAACTGGAAGTACTAGTATTGTATATTTTAGATGGCACTTATTTTTTAAAGTCTTAAACTCTCAACCCTCAATAAACTTCTCAAATCAGAATTCAGTGCCAACAACTAGTACAATAAAAATTCCACAATTGTTTCAAATTAGGAGAATATGAAATGATTCTAAGAAATAGTTAAGGGTTTGCCTTTTAGATCCTGACTAGAGAGTAATGTTTAGAAACACTCTTGATTCTATTTTTGATGATTAGGTCAATTTACTTATAAAACATGTTTTTAAAAAAAAATGTTTAGTCATTTTAATGAAAAGCACAATATGCCTATAGCTCTGCATTAGCACTATGTCAGTACATAGCCCTATCCTTAAAGAACTTAGTAGTTTCTCAGGAAGTAAGACATTTCACATGTAAAATGAAATCTCATAGTATTATTAGTGTTCGAATGACTGCTCAGGATAATGAGTAACAAAATGTCATGTCCCAGAATTTATCTTCTTTCTGCTAAGGGACACCAGTAGAGAGAGTTCTGGCTGCTACCCCCACCACCACCCACCCCACGCCACCAACACCCAGGACAGCTTTGAAATACTGCCATTCAGAGAGATTAACATTCCCATCTTGACTGGTTCATTTAGCAAGAACAAAAAGTTTACATGCTGTGGCAGATTCGCTAGATTGGTTCTCTCAATACTTATTTCTGGGGTGCCTTCTTGTACTGCAAAAAAGGAGAAAGCTAAAAATGACTTTTCTCAGACTTCCTTACAGCGGCGGGAGGTCTGGATATGATTTAGGTTCCACAAATCAGATGCATTCATGCAAGAAGTGAATTTGAAACTGAGTTAAGGGAGAGGAGCCGAGCAAAGCTTTCATTTGCTGGGATGGATCGCAGCAGGTGAAGAGTGGCTTTGGAGCTGATGGCAGCCACAGCAGCATGCTACCAGAAACAATGATGAAGGTGGTGGATTCCTCAACTCCTGACTGAAGCTAAGATGATGATACTCTAGAGCACTGGCTCTCAACCAGCAGCTGTTTTGATCCCTAGGAAACTTTTAGCAAAATCTGAAGACATTTTTTATTATCCTAACAGAGTAGATATGATTGGCATTTAGTGCACAGAGGTCAGGGGTGCTGCTAGACATTCCACAATGCATAGGACAAAACCCCACAAATAAAGAGTCATCCTATCCAAAATGTCCACAGTGACTATCCTAGAGGTGGATTTTAGAATGTAGTTTCCTCATTCCTGAAGCTCCTAATCATGGCAGACATTGTCATCCCCCCAGAGGGTCATTTCTGCAATGTCATGCTGACAGTCACTGTCTTTTTTCTTTTAACTTTTTATTGTGAATTGAATAAAGGTTTGCAGACAAGATCATCAGTTTTACATTCAACAAAAAAATATATATATATAATTTCTGTCCTGCTCTAGACAGCTTCAGTTGTCACTATAATTGGAAAAAGAGGCTTGGAGTTTAGTTATTAACTAATAAATGTTGACATTTAAAAAATCATAGTTATTCTATAAATTTTATTTGTGTTTAAAATTCCCTTGGATGATTTAAATTTTGTGTTTGACCCAAATTTATGTAGTTCCTGTGCAGTCCCTTGGCACGGTTGGTCTTTCACACATTCATTAGGGTTCATAAGCAACATCTCTCACTGTCACCTGCCTGATGTCATCCCCACAGCCACAACTCCCTCAAATAATGGGCTCAGCACAGGTTGTAATTTATTTCTTTCTGTCTTCCTTTCCTATGACAAAAATATTGTCATTCAGGTCACTTAATAAAAAACAGGATCATCTCAATTTTCTTTAAACAGCCTGGATTAAGTCAATGGCATATGGGAATGAAGACACTAGAAATCTCTAGAAAATAAACTATAGAGTTGTTGGGGAGAGAGAAAAGTCAAGGACAATTCCTAAACTTCTGATTTGGGTGACTGTATGGGAGGTGGTGCCATTCACTGAGATATGGAAAAAAGGAGGAGTGGACAGCCTTGTATAGCGTTTACAAGGTTTAATGCAAAATTAAATTGCGGGCTTCTTATTGAAAATACAGGGAGAAAAAACAGGGCTAAACCTCCTACAGTCAAGGCATATATCTCCCCTTCTCATTGGCCCACAATCCCAACCCACAGCAGACAATTAATCCACAAGACTATTGTAACCTCTGCACCAGGCCTTGCCATGTTGCCCTCTGAACATGCCATGGCCCTATCAGCCTAGAACTGAGACTGCCCTGCCTTGCGCTGAGATATAACAGGGTGAATGTACCCAAACATGACCCTCCCTGTGTCTATTTATAGACCAATATAAAGAAAACAAACATCCTCACCACTGGACCAATAAACAACATTCTTATCAATGGAAAACATTGAAGTTGTCAAGGACTTCATTCTTCTTGGATCAACTATTAACACTCATGGAAGCAGCAGTCAAGAAATCAAACAACGTAGTACATTAGACAAATCTGCTGCACAAGACATTTTTAAAGTGTTGAAAAGCAAACATGTCAGCTTGAGGACTAAGGTATGCCTGACCCAAGCCATGGTATTTTCAGTAACCTCATATGTATGTGAGGGTTGGACAGTAAATAAGGAAGACCGTAGAAGACTTGATGCTTTTGGATTGTGTTGGAGGAGAATACTGAAAGTGCCATGGGCTGCCAAAAGAACCAACAGATCTGTGTTGGAAGAAGTGCAGCCAGAGTGCTCCTTGGAGGCCAGGATGGCCAAACTTTGTCTCTCATACTTTGGACATATTGTCAGGAGGGACCAGTCGCTGGAGAAGGATATCATGTTTGGTAAGATGGAGGGTCAGAGAAAAATAGGAAGACCCCCAGTGAGATGGATTTGCAAAGTGGCAGCATCAATGGGCTCAAGTGTGGCAACAATTGTGAGGTTGGCCCAGGACCTGGCAGTGTTTCATTCTGCTGTGCACAAGCTCAGCACCAACTCGATGCTAATAACAATAACCACCCAGGCTGAGGTGGCAACAGACACTGATAAAAGGACAGGGAAGGGAAACACATGGAGTGGTAGGCTGAACAGCTGTCCCAGGGCAGGCAGAGAGACCATATGTGAGCCAAGGCTCCAAGCTCCAAGAACATGCTCCATTGTCCCACAGGACTTCACTTCACAAATTTAAAGATGTAACTACCAAGACTTTCAAGGAGCTCTGGTAGCGTAGTGGTTACGAGTTGGGCTGCTAACCTTAAGATCAGCAGCTCAAAACTACCAGCTGTTCTGTGGGAGAAAGATGAGACTTTCTGCTCCTGTAAAGATTTACAGCCTCAGTAACTCTATACATGGTCATCATGAGTTGGAACCGACTCCACAGCACATTACCACCACCACCACTACCAAGACTTTCAAAAGGCCACCTTTGAACATTAAGGATTCCTGGTAGCATAGTGGGTTATATGCTGGGCTGCTAACAAAAAGGTCAGCAATTCAAATCTACCAGTCACTCCACGGGAGAAGAGGAGTCTTCCTGCTCCCATAAAGTTTTACAGTCTCATAAACCCTATACAGGGTCACTATGAATCAGAACCGACTTGACAATACACAACCACCACCACCTCTGAGCATTAAACACAAAGTGCAGGGCCCTTCTGAGTACAGGGCTCTGCTTGTATGCCCATAAAGTCAGACCTGGGAGTGAGTTTCTTAAAAAAGATGATAAATTTCATTATAGACCTAGTGAATTTAAAGAATTCAGGAGCCCTGGTGGCACAGTGGTTAAGTGCTCAGCTGCTAACCAAAAACTTGGTGGTCTGGGGGCAATTCTACTTTGTCCTATAAGGTGACTATCTGTTGGAATCAACTCAATGACAATGGGTCTGGTTTTTGGTCTAAGTGATATTCAACTGGTGACTGCTCATACATCCGACTCAGGGGCCAAGAATGAGGCTAGAAATACCAGTTTGGGAGGCATTAACATATAAATAGTAATTAGATCCATGGGAGTGAATGAGATCACCCAAGCACAGTATTTGTAGTGAGAAAAGGGTGAGTGAGGTTAGAAACCAAGAGGTGGGGGTGTATGTCTAGGGTGTGGGTTAATGCGCCAGACTGCTAAAGCCGTTTGAACTGCAAGGTCAGCAGTTCAATCTCACCACCTGCTCCTCAGAAACCCTATACAGGATCGCTGTGGGTCGGAACCGACTCGACGACACTTAACAACAACAACAGGGAGCACTGGTGGCCCAGTAGTTAAGAAGTCAGCTGCTAACCAAAACATCAGCAGTTTGAACTTATCAGCCACTCTGGCAGAAATATGTGACAATCTGCTTCTGTAAAGATTACAGAATACCCTATGCCTTGGATACCCTATGGGGAATTTCTACCCTACTCTGTAAGGTTTCTCTGAGTTGAAATCAACTCCATGACAGTGGATTTGGTGGGTCAGAGGTGGAGCCACCACAGAGGAGGCAGAAAAGGAAAGAACAGAAAGGAGGGAGGAAATCCAGGCTTGAAAGTATGGTATTCCAGAAGAAAGAAATTGGTCCACTTGACAAATGGTATGAAGAAGTCAAGTTAAAGATGGAAAAACATCTGTTGGTGAATTTAGTCATGAGGAGATCATTGGTGGCTTCTCTAGGAGCCATTTGACTTGAGTGAAGCTAGAATAAGTTGAGGAACATATGAATGAGAGGCAGCAGAAGGAACACCTATGTCAAACTGGCTGTTGTGCCTGTAAGTCAGTACTGACTCATAGAAGCCCTGTATAAGGTTTCAGGAGCAGAAAGTCTCATGTTTCTCCCACAGAGCAGTTGGTGGGCTGGAACTGCCGATCTTGTAAAGAGTTCCAGCCTAAAGAGCCACCGCACGCCCCAAATTAACTGCACAATGCTTTAAACATACCAATTCCTAGAGACTCTTCATCAAAAGATATGATTTGGTAGATATGAGTTTGGACCCAAGAATCTGTATTTTTCAAGGTCCTTAGATGACTCTGTTGTCCTACCAGGTTTGGAAACTACTAATAGAATGGGGAAAAAAACATGAATTGGATTAAAATAGACCTAAGGTCTAAGCCTGATTATGTCACAGTTTAGTTGTATAAACCTGAACAGTAATTATATCTCTTTGAGCCTAAAGTATTTCATTAAAATGAGAGTAATAGTTTCACTGTGCTATAATTACTTTGAAGATTGGTGTGGTACTGTAGAACAAGCAGTGAACTGCTAACCTCAAAGTCAGCAGTTCAAACCCACCAGCTGCTCCATAGCAACCCAACTACATGGCACTTAACAACATACACATACACATGGAGCCCTGGTGTGGTGAGATAAGCACTAGACTATTAACCTCAAGGTCAGCAGTTCAAATCCACCAGCTGCTCCTCAGAATCAACTTGAAAGCTTTTTAAATCTTTGCAGGAGCAGAAAGCTTTATCTTTATCCTGTGAAGAAGCTGGTGGACTTGAACTGCTGATCTTGCAGGTAGCAGCCCAATACATAACCCACTATACTACCAGGGATCCTTCTCTATAAATATGTGCAGATTGATTTAGCTAGGCTTAATATTCATTTGAAAATAGATTATACTACTACTGAACAGCAAAACAGTGAATAAGGAAGACCGTAGAAGAATTGATGCGTTTGAGTTACGGTGTTGCAGGAGAATATTGAAAGTGCCATGGGCTGCCAAAAGAACCAATAGATCCATTTTGGAAGAAGTGCAGCCAGAGTGCTCCTTAGAGGCCAAGATGGCCAAACTTTGTCTCTCATACTTCAGGCATATTTTCAGGAGGGACCTGTCACTGGAGAAGGATATCATGTTTGGTAAGGTGGAGGGTCAGAGAAAAAGAGGAAGATCCCCAACGAGATGGATTGGCCAAGTGGCAGCATTAATGGACTCAAGTGTGGCAACAGTAGTGTAGCTGGCCCAGAATCAGGCAATGTTTCGTTCTGCTGTGCATAAGGTTGCTATGGGTCGGTACCAACTTGATGGCACCTAACAACAACAACTACTGATATTTGGACTCCTGATGTGGCTCTGTGGGTTAATGCGCTGGACTGCAAGGTGGATTTGAGCCACAGGGTTGGCAGTTCAAGCTCACCAGCCATTCTTCAGCAACCCTATACAGGGTCTCTATGAGTTGGAACTGACTCAACGGCTCTTAATAACAACTGATATTTACTGAATATTCTGTGCTAACTACTTCGCATATACTATTTAATATGAAAAAATTATTGCATATCCATGAAACTCAAATTTAACTAGTCGATACAGGGTCAAACCAATTCAGCGGTATATAACAACAACATTATGTGCTAAATCCGTATCTGAAATCTTTATAGTACTGGTTCTTTAGTTAGTTTCATTCATTAATAGCTTTTTATGATCCCCATCAGATTTTTGCCAGTCCCATGTTGAAGGAACCTCCAGGAGAAGTTGCGTTTGCTTTTGTCAGGTGTCTGGGGCACTAACACTAAGTTGTTGTCAGTTCTCACTCATAGCAACTCTACATAGGGTTCCCAGAAGCTGCTGGTGGGTTTGAACTGCTGACCTTAGGTCAGCAGTCCAGTGCTTATTCTATAGCACCACACCAGGACTCCTATAGATATGTGTCCACTTTAAACAAAAATTCCTAGCAGATAATTTTCTGGAACATCCAAAGAGTAGAATTCAGGTCAAAAAGTCTCCTAAGGACTGTCGTTTGCTGTGGAGTGAATTCTGACTCATAGCTACCCTAGATCACTGAGTATAGCTGTCCCCATAGGAGTCTGAACCCACCAGCAGCTCCACAACAGAAAGACCTAATGATCTGTTCCCATAAGAATGACTCAAAACCCAAACCTAACCCACTGCTATCCAGTCCATTCAGACTCAGAGCGATGTTACAGGACAGTGGTTCCATAGGGTTTCATATGGTTTACAGAAAAAGACAGTCTCATCTATCTCCCATGAAGAGGCTGGTGGGTTTGAACCTCCCACCTTTGGGCTAGCAGCCCAATGCTTAACCCACTGCAGCTCCCAGAGTCCTCCAGTAATGATTATGGGTTATAGCCTAGAAAACCGTAAGAGAGAGTCCTATAGGGTCCTATAGGGTACTGTAAGTTGGAATTGACCCCACGACACACAAGACTTTATGGGAGCACTGCACCAGGTCTCTTCTCCCTAGGAGCAAGTGAATAAATTGTACCACCAGGAAAACTTCCAATGGGCTGTTGTTGTTGTTAAGTGTCGTCGAGTTGGTACTGACTCACAGCGACCCTTTATAGGGTTTCCGAAGCTTTAAATCTTATCAGGAGCAGAAAGCCTTGACTTTCTTCCACAGAATGGCTGCTGAGCTCAAACCATGGACTTTGTGGTTTGCAGTCCAGTGCTTATCATATAGAGCCACAGAGCTCGCCTTCAAAAGAGTTAATAGCCATAAAATATTGGGGTTTGTTGTTGTTGTTAAGTGCCATCGAGTCGGGTCCGACCCATAGCGACCCTGTACAGGGTTTCCGAGGGTGTAAATCTTTACGGGAGTAGA
>NW_006408553.1:6983667-6984819 GCF_000296735.1 Chrysochloris asiatica
ACATAGTCCCAGGAAAAATCTATTAGAGCTAATAAACACATTCAGCAAGGTTGCAGGATACAAAATCAATATGCAAAAATGCATTTATTTCTATAAGCTTGCAATGAACATTTCACTTATGAACATAAGAAAACAATTATTTATAAAGCCATCAAAAATAATTAAATACTAGGTTTAAGTTTAACAAAAGAATTGCAAGACGTGTACACTTAAACTATAAAACACTACTAAAAGAAATCAAACAAGCTAAATAAATAGAAAGAAGTCCCATTAGCATGTACATGAGAGTTTCAACCCCATATCCCTAGGGAGAACCTTGGTCCCTGTGTAAAGTGTTTTATCCTCTTCCTAGAATTGCACTGGGAATTCCCAATCACAAGGAGTATTGGGAAACGTAGACTTTGTCAAGCCATTGAAAACTGGCCACATTGTTATTGCTTTTGTTAGGTGCCATTGAGTCAGTTCAGACTCATAGCAATCCTATGTACATCAGAAAGAACCACTTCCTGGTCCCGTGCCATCCTCACAACTGAAGCTATTGTTGCAGCCACTGTGTTACAGCATCTCATTGAGGATCTGCCTCTTCTTTCGCGACCTTCTACTTTACAAAGCATGTTTTTCTCCAGGGACTGGAGAGAACATATCCAAAGCAAGTGAGATGAAACCTTGCCATCCTTGCTTCTAAGTAGCATTTTGGCTGTACTTCTTGAACCAAGGCAGATTTGTTTGCTTTTCTGGTTTTGTTATTATTGTTAAGTGCCATTGAGTTAATTACAACCATAGGGACTCTATGTAGGATTTCCGAGGAGCAGCTGGTGAACTTGAACCGCCGACTTGTAGTTCAAACGGCTTTGCAGTCTGGCGCATTACCCCACAGCGCTACACTAGGACTCCTGTTTTTCTGGTTGTTGTTCTTGTTAAGTACGGTGGAGTCAGTTCCGACCCATAGCGACCCTGTATAGGGTTTCCGAGGAGCAACTGGTGAGCTTGAACTGCTAATCCTGCAGTTCAAATGGCTTTGCAGTCTGGCGCATTAACCCACAGTGCCACACCAGGTTGTTGTTGTTGTTGTTAAGTGCCATCGAGTCGGGTCCGACCCATAGCGACCCTGTACAGGGTTTCCGAGGGTGTAAATCTTTACGGGAGTAGAAA
>NW_006408553.1:6985714-6989675 GCF_000296735.1 Chrysochloris asiatica
TATCATGTTATTTATTGGTCCAGTTGTAAGGATTTTTTTTTTTTTTTACTTTACATTGAGGTGTAATTCATAGAGAAAGCTATAGTCTTTGATCTTCATCAGTCAGTATTTCAAGTCCTTTTCATTTCCAGCAAACAAGGTTGTGTCACCTGCATATCAAAGGTTGTTAATGAGTCTTCCTCCAATCCTGATGCCACATTTTTCAGATAACCCAGCTTCCTGCATTATTTAATCAGCATACAGATTGAATAAGTTTGCTAAAAGGATTCAACTCAGGTGCACATCTTTCCTGATTTTAAACCATTCAGTATCCTCTTGTTCTATTCAAATGACTGTCTCTTGGTCAATGTACAGGTTCCGCATGAAAACAATTAAGTGTTCTGGAGTATCTATTCTTTGTAATATTACCCATAGGCATTAGTGAACAGAGATGAACAGATATTTGCCATTTTGAATCACACAATTATATGGCTTACCATGCCAGTAATGATAAATTGAAGAATAATGGCATCATATTCATTGTCAAACAGAGCATTTCAAGATCTATCATGAAGTACAATTCTCTCTGTGATAGAATAATATCCATTTGCTTACAAGGAATACCAGTAAATACAATTATTATTCAAATACATGTAACAACCACTAAAGCCAAAGATGAGAAACTGATGAATTCTACAAATTTCTTTAGTCAGAAATTGATCAAATATGCATTAATGATTACCGGTGATTAGAATGTGAAAGTTGGAAACAAAGAGGAAGGATCAGTAGGCATAAAATACATTCTTGGTAATAGAAAGAATGCTGGAAATCACATGATAGAATTTTGCAAGACCAACAACTTATTCATTGCAACGACTTTCCTTCAACAACATAAATGTTGACTATACACATCGACCTCACCATATGGAATACACAGATATCAGACTGACTATATCTGTGGAAGGATGGTGAAGAA
The DNA here is from genome assembly GCF_000296735.1 of Chrysochloris asiatica. Classification (NCBI taxonomy): domain Eukaryota; kingdom Metazoa; phylum Chordata; class Mammalia; order Afrosoricida; family Chrysochloridae; genus Chrysochloris; species Chrysochloris asiatica. The sequence continues at coordinate 6,986,670 of NW_006408553.1, forward strand.
GCTCAATATCATCAGGCAAAACAAAGCCATGGGCCACCTGTTGAACGATTTTAAATTATCAAGTGCTCATGTGCAAGTTTAGGCTAAAGCTGAAGAAAATTAAAATAACTCCACAAGAGCCAAAATATGACCGTGAGTATATGCCATTTGAATTTAAATACCATTTCAATAACAGATTTGATGTATTAAACACTAATGACCAAGAACAGAAGAATTGTGGTGTGACATCCAGAATATCATACAAGAAGAGGTTTTGGGGTAAGATGGCAGAGTAAGTAGACACATTGATCCATCCCTCCGCAACAAAGACATGGAAGACCAAATGAAACAGATACAGATGGTGATCCTGGAGCCTTGAGCACCACAGGATAGCACAGAGAGGTAGATTGAGTGCTAGCTGGAAGAAGAAGCTGAGCAGGAGCAGTGAGAAAGAGAAAAAAGAGGCAAACTTTGGGCTGGTGTGGAGTGGCATGGCCATCTTAAGCTTTTGCAAGTGGCTGTTGATACAATGACCTGCAGGCACAGGACTCATGGCTGGAGGTTAGAGACAAGGGTGTGGAGTTCTCCTTGTCCCCATGCTTCCTGGTAACCAGGGCTGTGGCCAATCCCTGCTCTCACCAAGCTAGTAACAAATGGTAGCCCTTCCTGAGCAGCCTCTGCTCTGCCTGAAGTGGGGCACCTGGCAGAGAATCTCTGCTTCTGGAGGTGTGTGAACCTTCCCTGAACTACCCTACATGAACAGTGAGCAGAGAACTAACTGTATTCACATTTCTGGCCTCTACCATGTCCATCAGGAGACAGTGATGAGTGCCTGAGAATACACCAATATATAATCTTCAATTAAGTATAAATACAATGCCACAATGTCTCACAGAAAACAGGCAGTTTCAGTTTACATGAAGAACAAGACACAGAGTGTGTCAAACAAATGACCAAAATACAGAGTTAGAAAATACTAGAAATGGTATGCAGCAAAACTGAACATCAAATATGATGGTGAAATTAAGTAATTTTTTGACAACCATAAATTAAAAGAATTTGTAAAAACCAGATAGACCAACTTTACTGTAAAACATGAGGCATCAACTATTCTGCCCATAGCCCTCTCTATTCAATTGGGTTCGATAATTCACTGCAATGACCACACAGAACTCAGACACCATACTCACAGTTATTAGGGAAGTTAATAGGTTACAATTCAAGGTCATAAATGCTCAAGGCACAGTTGTTCAAGTCAGCTGCTGATAATTCCCATAGGACACACCACTCCACCATAACCCTCAGCCTGAAGGCACTCAGTGCTAGCTCTGTGGGTCAGCAAACCTAGTTCCCCCACTTAAATGCCTAGAGGCACCCCACTCTACAAGCAAGCTTCCTGCCCAAAGTTATTCATCTTGACTTGGTCCATGTGATAGGAAGTCCATGCTCTGGTTCTTGGTTCTGCTGCTTGCTGCTCCCCTGCCACTCCTTCAGTGTCACAATTTCTGTCCCTGGATCAAGGAGGTTCAATGCACAGGGATCTCGGGTCCAAAGGTTGCACTCCACTCCTGGCTCTTCTTCTTCGATAGCAGTGAAATCCTCCCTCTTGCTTCTGAGATGGTTCATTTTATACCCATGCTAGAGTTCCAAGTTTTTACAATGACAATTAATTCTGCTAACATAAACAGCTGAATAATCCTATTCTATCAGTATCTTCTCCTGTCTTCTCTGAACCCAGACCTGTTGTTGTTGTTGTTGTTAAGTGCCACTAAGTTTGTTCCGACTCACAGTGTCCCTGTGTAGGGTTTCTGAGGAGCAACTGTTAAGTTTGAACTGCCAACCTTGTGTTCAAACTGACCTTTTAGTCCAGTGCTTACCCTATAGTACCAGGGCAGAAATGTTATTTGGTTTTAGTCAGAGACTATGGATAGAAGAGACAACAGATAATTCACTACACCATAATTCCAAAAAAAATTTAAAGGGAGTTCTTTAAACAGAGAACCAACAACAGCAGACAATAGCCTGAGACTAACATACGTGAAATATCACCTAGACTCAATCGACATACAAAAGTATTCAAATTAACACAGACCTATAAGGCTGAAAACAGGGAACCAGAGATACAGATACAATGACTACAAAACAAACAAACAAAACAAAAAGCCCACAAAGTAAAAAGAAGGAATAATATACTTATTGAATTTTCAAATGAAGAGGAAATCAAATATGTTTGAAGAAAAAATTAGATAAACAAATATAAATGAAGCTAACTATAATCATAAAATCTGATCAATCCTTACCCCTCATCCTATCCCATCCCTTACCCCTAACACTAACCCTAGTTCTAAACATAACTCTAAGACTAAATGAAGTCCTAGGCCTAGCCTAGACCTAGTCATAATCCCAACCTTAACCCTCACTCCTTACTCCTACCACCCACCTCACTACCCATACCCCCCAAAAAAAACAGTAACAACAGAAAAACAATATGATACATTGGGGGGAAATGCAAAAAGGTCATTAAAAAGACAGGAAAGAAATAAAAGACAAAAATGGATATCAGAAGATGCTCTGGACTTGCTTTTCAATATAGAGAAGCTAAAGTAAAGAAATATTGAAGTAAAAGAGCAAAACAGAAATTTTGAAAGAACAGCTGAAGAAGACAAAGTGAAGTACTATAATGAAATGTGTGAAGGTCTAGAGTTAAAAACAAAAAGGGGAGAATACATTAAGCATTTCTCAAGCTGAAAGAACTGAAGAAAAAGTTCAAATCTCAGGTTACAATATTGAAGGATCCTATGGGCAAAATCCACCACTCGCCTGTCAGTTTGTTGTACTGTGGAGGCTTGTGAGTTGCTATGATTCTGAAAGCTATGCCACTGGTATTTTAAATACCAGCAGGGTCATCCATGGTGGACAGGTTTCAGATGAGCTTCCAGACGAAGACAGACTAAGAAGGAGTGATGAACTACTTCCAAATATTTAGTCACTGAAAACCTTACCTTATGAATAGCAGAGAAACACTGT
>NW_006408553.1:6992288-6996881 GCF_000296735.1 Chrysochloris asiatica
ATGGGCTGCCAAAAGAACCAATAGATCTGTGTTGGAGGAAGTGCAGCCAGAGTGCTGTTTGGAGGCCAGGATGGCCAAACATTGTCTCTCATACTTCGGACATACTGTCTGGAGGGAGCAGTCACTGGAGAAGGATATCATGTTTGGTAAGGTGGAGGGTTAAAGAAAAAGAGGAAAACCCCCAACCAGATGGACTGGCCAAGTGGCAGCATTGATAGACTCAAGTGTGGCAATAGTAGCGAGGTTGGCCCAGGATCAGGCAGTGTTTCGTTCTGCTGTGCATAAGGTCACTATGAGTCGGTACAGACTCGATGGCACCTAACAACAACATGGGCAAAATGGAGTCGTGATGTGGTGCTGTGTAGGATAATCACTAGACCACAAGATTGGTTTGAATCACAAGGTCAATAGTTCAAGCCCATCAGCCACTTCTCAGAAACCTATGCAGGATCACTATGAGTTGGAAACAACTCAACAGCACTTAACAACAACATGAGCAAAATAGTTAATGACACAGGAAGCATCAAAAGAAGATGAAAGTATACACAGAATCACTATATCAAAAAGACTTGTTAGATCTTCAGCCATTTCAAAAGGTAGCATATGATTTAGAACCAACAGTATTGAAGGATGAACTGAAGGCACTGGTGAAAAACAAGGCTCCAGGAATTGACTGAATTAAAATTGAACCATTTCAATAAACTAATGCAGCTCTGGTGGTGCTCACTCATCTCTGCCACGAAATTTGGAAGAGCAAAGATGTCACCAACCAATTGGTGATCCAATGGAATGCAGAAATCATCAAACAATATCATTAATATCACATGCAAGTAAAATTTTGCAGAAGACGATTAAAAAATGGTTACAGTAGTATATCAACAGAGAGCTGCCAGAAATTCAAGGCAGATTTAGAAGAGGACATGGAACAAGGGATATCATTGGTGACATCAGATGAATATTGGCTTAACGCAAAGAATACCAGAAAGATACTCACTTGTGCTTTATTGACTATACAAAGGCATTCCACTGTGTGGATCATAACACACTATGAATAACACTGTAAAGAATGAGCATCCTCGAACAATTCTGCTCATGAGGAACCTGTACACAGACCAAGAGGCAGTCATTAGAAGAGAACAAGTGGATATTGAGTAGTTCAAAATCAGGAGGTATGTGTCAGGGGTGTATTCTTTCACCATACTTATTCAATTTGTATGCTGAACAAATAATCCAAGAATCTGGATTATATAAAGCAGAATCTGGCATCAAGGTTGGATAAAAACTCATTAACAGCCTATGATATACAGATGACACAACCTTGCTTGCTGCAAGAGAAGAGGACTTCCAAAACACTTACTGACGAAGATCAAAGACTACAGTCTTCAGTATGGATTTCACATCAATGTATAGAAAAAAATTCTAACACCTGGAATAACAAATAACACCTTGATAAATGGAGAAAAGATGGAAGCTGCCAAATATTTCATTTTGCTTGGATTAACAATCTATGCTTATGGCAGCTGTAGTCAAGAAGTCAAATAACATATTGCATATCATAAACAAACTTTTCAAAACAAAGACCAGGAAAGAATCCTGAGAGCAGGTTTGAAAAAATTAAAAGTTACCCACAAAGAACCCAAAAGATTAAGTTCTGATTTCCTAGCTGAAACCATACAGGCAAGAAGGCAATGGAATGACAAAACTCTGAAAGAAAAAAACTGCCCACCAATTATCATGTATCCAGCAAAAGTGTCCTTCAAATATGATGGTGAAATTACAACATATCCAGATAAACAGGTAACCTCAAAGACAATTAATGCACCTTCACATCAAAACCAAAATGAAGAAAACTATAAAAATTTAGTAAACATTAAAACAACAGCAATGAAGAGAATGATAGAAAACTCACAAACAAAATTAACTCAGCATAGAAAATTTTCTGTAACAATGAAATCAGCAGCATCACACACACACACACAAAAAAAAAACACTGCAAAATGACAGCAATCAGTTCATACCTATAGATACTTATACTGAATGTAAATGGATTCAATGCACCAGTCAAGAGACTGAGACTAGCAGGATGGATAATAAAATAGCATCTTTCAGATAGAGCAACCGAGGACTCTAGACTATGTAAAGAGAAAGGCTGTGTGCTGGCGTCCAGGAGGCAGGCTTGCAGAATGTGCCCTTTGGTTGTTTAAATGACTATATATTCCTGAGTGTTTTTGTACACATCCCAAAAAAGGGGAATAGAAGCAAATATTGTTGAATTATGATGCACAGAGGGGATTGTAACCATTGCAATGAAATGAAATATGATAGAATGAGTATAAAACCGATGTTCTCCCATGTAAACTATCACTCAGTTCACATTATAAACATTTTACAGAGAAAAGAAAAGAAAATAGGATCTTTCAATATGCTATCTACAAAGACACACTTTACATAGACTAACAATCAAAGATGTAAACAAACATATCAAGCTAATGGCAATTAAAAACAAGTCTTAGTGGTATTATTAATCTCTGATAAAATAGACTTCAAGGAACAAAACAGCATAAGAGACAAAGAAGGATATTATATCATGATTAAGGGGTCAATTGAACAAAAGGATATAACCATAATAAATATGTATTTTTAAATGTCTATAAATTGCTCCTAATAAGAGTCTCAAAATACATAAATCAAACTCAAATAGAATTGAAGAAAGAAATAGGCAACTCTACAATAATAGTAGGAGATGTTAACACACTCCTTTCAATGAAGGACAGATCAACTAGAAAGAAACTCAACAAAAACACAAAATTACTAAACAACACAATCAACCAACTTGACCTCATAGACTTATACAGTGCACTCAACTCAATTAATAGCACATGGAAACAGAAACCCGATACAGGGCATCTAGCTATCAAAAAACTCCAGCTAGGCAGTCAGGAGGCAGGCTTTCAGAATGTGCCCTTTGGTTATTTAAATTATATATTCCTGAATGTTTTTGTATACACCCCCCAAACACACACACACATACACACAAACCAACCAGAGGGAACAGAAACAAATACTGTTGAATGACGATGCACGGAGGAGATTGTAATCATTGCAATGAAACGATGAGTGTAAAATCGATGTCTTCCCATTTAAATGATCACTCAATTCACAATAATACCTTTAAAAAACAAAACACCCAGCTAACATAATTCTTACTAGTAGATAACATCATACTTGTCCCCCTAAGGTCAGGGACAAGACAAGGAAGTACACTCTCACCACTTTTATTTAATATTGAACCAGAAGTTCTAGTTAGTGCTATAAGACAAGGAAAATAAATAAAAGGCATCCGTATTGGAAAGGAAGAAGTTAAACAACAATCTCTATTCACAGATAACATGATCTTGTATATAGAAATACTAAGGAATGCACTGAAAAGCTATTGTTGTTGCTGTTAAATACCATTGAGTCAGTTCCAACCCTGCATAGAGTTTCTGAGGAGCCGCTGGCGGGTTTGAACTGGGTATAAGAACAATATACAGAAATCAACTGTATTTCTACACATTATCAATTAGCTTTCTTTCATGAAATTCAAGAAAACAATTCTACTTAAAACATTTAAAATAATAAAATAAGTAGATATAAATTTAATAAAAGAAGTATAAAATTTATAAAATATTGTTGAAATAAGTAAAAGAGCTAAATAAATGGGAAAACATCTCATGTTCATGATTTAGAAAAAATATTTCTAGATGGTAATCCTAAATTGGTCCAAAAGTCAATAAAATCACTATCAAACTTCTATCTGGCTTCTTTGTAGACACTGGCAAGCTGATCCTAACAATCATGAAAATCAAACAACTTAAAATAGTCAAAACTGAGAGCAGAGTTGTAAGAACACAGTGGGAATACTCACACTTCGCAACATCAAAACTTACTATGAAGCTATACTAATCATGGTAGCTTGGTACATACAGATAGGTATATAGAGCAATAGAATAGAATTTAGACTCCAAAAATAAATGCTTATATTTATGGTCAATTGATTTTCAGCACAAGTGCTAAGAATGTTTAATAAGGAAAGAAGACCCATTTCAATAAATAGTGCTAAGACAACTGAATATTCACATGCAACAGAATCAAATTGGACCCTTACCTCATACCACAAACAAAAAAGTAACCCAAAATCATAAACCTAAATGCAAGAGTTTATAAAATTACAAATTCTTAGAAGTAAAAACAAGAGTAAATCTTCATGACCTTGGATACACAATGGTTATTTCCTACAACTTTAAAACTCTAAGTAATAAAAAGAACCCCAATAATTCAATACACTGAACTATAAGAAAATCAAAAGCATTTGTGCTACAAATGATACTCAGTAAAGTGCAAAAACCATCCATAGAATGGGACAACAGATTTGCAAATCATATATTTGATAAAGGAGTTGTCTCTAAAAAATATAAGGAAATCTTATAAATGAATAGTGTAATGTTTACGAGTTGAGTTGATAACCTAAAGGTCGGCAGTTCAAAACTACCAGCTGTTTCATGGGATAAAGATGAAGCTTTCTGCTCCTGTAAAGATTTCCAGCCTTGGAAA
>NW_006408553.1:6998066-7004203 GCF_000296735.1 Chrysochloris asiatica
ACACTTTAAAAAGTTCCTGTGCAGCAGATTTGCCCAGTGCAATACGTCGTCTGATCTCTTGACTGCTACTTCCGCGAGTGTTGATAGTCAACATCATTAGTCATTGTTGTTGGTTGAGTTGGTTCCGACTTATAGAGACCCTGAGAAGATTTCTGAGGAGCAGCTGGTGTGTTTGAATGCAAACCTTGCGGTTAGCAGTCCAGTGCTTATCCTACGATAAGATTTCCTCTATAATAAAAAAAGATGGACGACAATAATAAGTTTTAAGAAAGATGTGGAGAAATGGAAACACCCATATATTGCTGGTGGGAATGCAAAATGATAAAGCCACTATGGAAAACAGTTTAGCAGTTCCTCAAAAAGTAAAACATCAAGTTACCATATGGTCCAGTAATTTTGCCCCTAGGTATGTACTCAAGAGAATTGAAAATGTGTGTTCACATATAAACTTGTACATCAACAGACATTCATTGCAGTGGTGGTGGTTATGTGCCACTGAGTCGGTTGCAATTCATAGTGCCTGTGTATAGGGTTTCCTAGGAGTAGAAAGCCTTGAGGTTAGCAGCCCACCTCATAATTCACTACACTACTAGGACTCCTTATTCATAGTAGTAGAGTTCACAATAGTCAAAAAATGGAGACAATCCAAATGTCTATCAGCATATGTATCAAGATACGGTTAGAATATGATTCTGCCTTAAAAGTAAATGAAATACTGATTTAGGCTACAACATGAACCAACCTACAAAGCATTATGTTACAAAGTCACAAAAGACCAATATTTTATGCTTCCATTTCTATGAATTGCTCAGAATAGGTAAATCTATAAAGGTAGTAAGGCAATAGTGATTTCTTCAGGCTGGGTGTTAGATGGGAGCTGGAAGGAAGGGTGTGATAGTTAATGGCTACAATTTGTTTTATCCACTGTTGGTGAGTTAAAAGCAGACTCATAGTCACCTTATAGAACAGAACAGAACTGCTTCATAGGGTTTCCAAGGTTGTAAATTGTTACAGAAGCAGATATCTTCATCTTTCTCCCTTGTAGTGACTTTTGATCTATTCATGAGAGCCAGAGTTGGAGTTCTGGTGTGGCGCTGTAGGATAATGCACTGGACTGCAAGGTCTGATTGAACCTCAAGGTCAATGGTTCAAATTCACCAGTAACTCTTTAGAAACCGGATTGCGATGAGTTGGAAATGACTCGATGGCAGTTAAAAACCACCAAGGTGGGTTATTAACATAAAAATGAAAAATACAAGTCAATCCACCTTCTCTGACATATTTTCTGCCATTCATCTAATATCTGATTTATATGAAGGGACTTCAAAAAGTCTGTGGAAAAATGGAGTTTTCCCATGAACCTTTGAGGCCCCATCAGATAATTTTAACCCTGCCAGATACATTGGTAAGTCTATGATACTTAGCCTCACTCACAGTGGTCCTTTCTTTATATGTCTAGGTTTTAACCTGTTATTCAGTGTTTTCAAAATAAGCAATATATTGTTTTGTTTAGGAATAACATAAACATATAGGGAAATCTATTAAAAAAAAAAAAAAAAGTCAGGGAAACTACTAACAGAGGATGGTAGTTACCTAGAAGTTAGGGATGGAAAGATACAAATGTGTTGGAGGAAAAACATGAGTGGTACCAGTACTATTCTATTTATTTGTTTTAGTGTGTATGTGTAAGAGAGAAAGAATTCATGCTTCATATATGTTCACTAAATTATTGTTCTAAAATGTGTACATATAAGTTTTATACACAAATCTATATGTCATATCAGTATGTTTGTTATATTTTACAACAAAGAAAACTTCCTTTTAAAAGAAAGTAATAGTATAATCATTACAGCTCTTTGTTGTTTACTATTTGCATGGAATACTTTTTAATCCATCCTTTCTTTTTAACCTATATGTGCCTTTAGGTTTAAGGAAGTCTCTTGCATTGTTGTTGTTGTTGTTGTTAAGTGCCATCGAGTCACTTCTAGGCCCTGTCTAGGGTTTCCGAGGAGCAGCTGGTGAGCTTGAACCACCGACCTTGACGTTCAAACGGCTTTGCAGTCTGGCGTATTAACCCACAGCGCCACACCACAGCTGTCTTTTATAAGCAGCATATAATTGGATCATGATTTTTTTGTTTGAGGCTTTTGTTTTTGTCTTTTTAAAAATTCGTTATTTTTTCTCTGCCTTTTAATTGTTACTGAAAGACTTTGCGATTGTACTAGCTGTTTCTTATATGTCTTGTATCTTTTTTGTTTTTAAATCCTCCAATAGTGCCTTCTCTTATGTTTGATTTTTTTCAGGTATACCATTTTGATTCCCTCATTTCCTTTTGTGTGTGTGTGTGGATTTTTAAGTTATTTTCTTTAGTTATTCAGTTATTCTTCATTTTCTTAGCCATTTCCTATAAACTACAGAGATTATAGGTAATAGCCTAATCTTATAACAATATAGTTTGCATTGATACAAATTAAAGTTCGATAGTATATACTAACTCTACTCCATTCAACTCCATTCCACCCTTATGTATTTCTTTTCACAAATTGCACTTTTATCCAATGTGTACCTGTTAACATAGATTTCAAACTGCTGTTTTATGAATTTGTGTTTGTGATCATATATGAAACAAATAGAAGAATTGCATACCAAAATTATAATAATTACCTACGCAGTTTGCTTTACAAGTCACTAAAGGGACAATATTAATATTAGACAAACTATATTATAAGATTTTATAATATTAGATTGTTGTTATTAAGTGATGTTGAGTCAGTTCTGATTCATAGTGACCCTATATAGGGTTTCCCAGGAGCAACTGGTGAGTTCAAACATCTGACTTTGAACCAAGGTTCAAACCAACCTTGTGGTCCAGTGCTTATCCTACAGCACCACACTTGTTGTTGTTGTTGTGAAGTGCCATTGAGTCGGTTCCAACTCATAGCGACCCTGTATAGGGTTTCCAAGGAGCAGCTGGTGAGCTTGACCCACTAACCTTGCAGTTCAAATGGCTTCGCAGATTGGCATATTAACCCACAGCGCTAGGACTCCAATATTAGATTGCTGTTGTTGTTACGTGCCATTGAGTTGGTTCCAACTCATAGCAACCCTGGATAGGGTTTACAACACTTTAATTCTTTGCGGGAACAGAAGGCCTCATCTTTCTTCCACAGAGTGGCTGGTGGGCTCAAACTACCGACCTTGTGGTTTGTAGTCCCGTGCTTGCTGTATGGAGTAACCGTGCAACCCAACATTACATTGTTGTTGTTAAGGGCTGTGGAGTCGGTTCCAATCCATAGCGATCCTGTATAAAGCTTCTGAGGAGCGGCAGGTGAGCTTGAACTGCCGACCTTGCAGTTCAAATGATTTTGCAGTCCAGCACATTACCCCACAGTGCCATGCCTAGACAATACTGTTGTTGTTGTTGTGAAGTGCCATCGAGTTGGTTCTGACCCATGGCGACCCTGTATAGGGTTTCCAAGGAGCAGCTGGTGAGCTTGAACCACCGACCTTGCAGTTCAAACAACTTTGCAGTCTGGTGCATTAGTCCACAGAGCCACATATTAGACAAAACAGATTGCAGAAAAAATGTGACAAAGACTAAGAACAGTTTATATTGATAAATGGGTCAATTCATCAAGATGATATAATAATTAAAAACATATGCATCAAACAGTAGAGCCCCAAAATATATGAAGGAAATATTAACAGAATTGAAGGGAGAAGTAGATATTTTTACAATAATTGCTGGAGACACTTTCAACAATGTATTGAACATTAAGAAGATTCCTAAGAGGGGAAAACAGCCTGAAACAATACTATAAACCAACTAGATCTAACAAACACATATATAAGAGGGCTTCAAAAATTCATGAAAAAATTTCATTACCTTTTAATTCCATGTTTCTAAAAACTATTTGATGAACCCCTCATATATGGAAAATAAACAGCATGCCCTTAAACAATCAATATGGCAAAGAAGAAATTACTTTGAGACAAGTACAAACAAAATCACAACATGTCAAAACACATGGGATACAGTAACAGCTGTAAATGCCTACATTAAAAAAAGATTCAAGACTGGTGACAGAGCTTGGTTTGTGAAATATGTAGTCCTGGTATGGCAATGTAGGATAAGCACTGGACTTCTTACCTAGAGGTCGGTGGTTCAAACCCATCAGTCATTCTTTGGAAACACTATACAGGGTCCCTATGAGTTGGAACCAACTCCATGGCAGTTAACAATAACAAGCAAGCTCCATGAAGTCCTGGTGTGACACTGTAAGATAAGCACTGGACTCTCTTGTGATACAATAGTGAATAATTGTTATCAGCACTGATTGTGAGGGTTAGAAATGTAAAGGCAGACATTTTATAACAAGGAGGGGAGTGATTAACTTTCCAGCCTAGGAGCGGAGGTCCCTAGGACCATCAACAAAGAAGAGTGGAGACCGGGACCCTACCCAGAGAAGCAGTGATGCCTGAGATGGAGGCAGAGACGATGACGTGGAGCACTGGAGTGGCTGGGGACTTGGGGACTTTAGATCCAAGAGGAACTGTGTGCTGAAGGGGAGGAGGGGGGGAACAGGATTGCAGGGGCTTGTAACTATGGCAATGAGAGACAATATACGATAAAATGAATGTAAAACTAATGTTCTCCCATGTAAACTATCACATAATTCACAATAAAACATTAAAAAAAAAAAGATTCAAACCCACACATTAACCTTATACATTAAGAAAAATTAAAATAAATAAAAGAGAGCGAACAAAGTAAACACAATGATAAGATAATTAAGGAAATAATAAAGATAAAAGCAGAAATAAAAATAGAAAATCAATGAAACCAAAAGTTAGTTCTTTTAAAAAAATCAACAAAATTAACAAACCTTTACCTAGTCTAAGAATAAAATTAGAAAAGATAACGAATAACTAAAATCAGAAAAAAAGTGGAGACATTACTACAGATCAGTAATCAAAATCATCCCAGTGAAGAAAAGCCCAGGATCAGATAGTTTCACTGGTAAATTTTTCCAAATATTTATGGAAAAAAATTATTACCAATCCTACTCAAATTATTCTAGAAAATAAAGAAGAAACAAATAGTCCTAATACATTCTATGAGTCCTGGATTATACAGATAAAAAAGCCAGAAAAAGATACCACAAGAAATGAAATCTACAAATCAATATCACTATAGATGCCAAAATCTTCAATAAAATATTAGTAATCCAAGCCCACCATGATCATTTAGGATTATTTTGGGAATGCAAACTTGGTTTAATATACAAAAATCAATCAAAGTTAGTCACCATATTAATAAAATAAAAGAGAAAATGTGATCATTTCTTTAGGTACAAAAATGGCAACTGTTAAAATTAAACACAATTTTTTAAAAATTAAATTTAGACTGCTAGCAAGATGGCAAACTAGGCAGATGCACTACACAAACCCTCTACAACAAAGACACGAGAGATCAAATGAAACAGACACAAATGAAAATTCTGAAACACTGAACTTCAGAGGAAAGGTTAGAGACAGAGTGCTTGATGGGAGGAGAAGCTGAGCAGGGACAGCAAAGAAGACTGACTAGTGAACAGCTGACCAGAAGAGGCACAACCTCTTGAACTTTTGTGAGCAGCTTTGACAGAGAAGATTCACACAGGAGATGGGAAAGGTGGAATTCCTTCTTTATCCTGATGCTCCCTTGGCAACAAGAGGTGTGGCCAGCTCCCATTCTCATCCATCCCCAGGGAAGACCCTGCTCTCCAGGATTCTGACCTATGGGTTTGTGAACCACACCAGTGTGCTGTGGGGGCCAGCTGCATCCCTCTGGTGTGCTCATTTGCTGCCTGGAGTCAAGCAGGATCAGCTCCAGACCTACAGGAACCGCAGAGCCACCAGACCAGTATTTAGCCAGTCACCCTGCACGCAACTTCCCTGTGGTCCTAAGAGACACTGAAACCAGCTCCATCAAGGGCCTTCATAACTGCTTCCAGACTGAACATAGATAAAACCGAGGTCTATAAGCACTCCACCTAGGTCCAGGAACTCTGCTGTCACATCCCTCCCACACCCACCTCTTGAGTTCCTGGACTGACAGGAACCCCCGGAGTTTTTTCCTCTCAGGTCCAAAAGCT
>NW_006408553.1:7004583-7017640 GCF_000296735.1 Chrysochloris asiatica
CTAAGTTCTGTTTTTAAATTTTTTTCTTCTTTTTATTTTCTCTCCTAATTTTCTCTTTTATAGCTCCATTTCCCTGTCAATTTTTTGTCTTTATAGCTATTACACTTTTTGCTGTCTGCCTTTATTTCTTTTTTCGCTTTATTGTTTTCTCTTTTCATTGTTCGTTCCTTGTTTTTTTTATTCTGTTTTGTTTTCTTATGTACGTAAGACAGGGGCTGTCTCTTTGTCACCTTACAAGAGATAGCATCCATGCCCATACAGCCCAGCCACAACCTCTGTAGCTCCACCCACTGGGAAAGACTCCTATACCACCTGGTGAACAACAGATAGCAGCCAACACCAGACAAACCCAATCTAAACTGAGGTGCACAAATAGAGAAGAACTGTGTATTCCATTCTCTAACTACACTCATAAGAGACAGTCGGTGGCAGCCCATGAACATATATCAACATAAATCATCAATTAAATACAAATATAGCAATCCCACAATGCCCAAAGACAACAGAAAATTTTAGCTCACATGAATAAACAAGAGAGAATGACTCAAACAAATGACCAAGATGCAGAGCCAGAAAATGTTCCTGAGGAAAAAAAGGTAATTAACTGAAAAAGAATTCAAAAGAATTATATTTAGGTACCTTCAAAAACTGACAGAAAGATACAGGAAAGCAAGGAAAACACTACAAGGACAAACAGATAAAATAAATACAAATTTTGAAACAACACAAAACCTGAAATTAGAAATCCAGAAGATTAACACTAAAATATCAGAAATTGACAATACGTTGAAAGAGCAAAAGAGTAGATTTGAAGTTGTGGAAGCCTGAATTAGCTTGAAGAAAAATCTCTCAATACTAGTATACTAGAACAATCAGAAAAAATAACAAAAAATCCAAAAAATCCTAAGAGTTATGTGGGACATCATGAAGAGGGACAACTTACAGGTAATCAGAATTCCAGAATAGGAAGGGATAATAAAAATTATTTATGATAATGAGATATGATTATGATAATAATTGTTATGATAATGAGAAAATTGTTAAAGAGTTATTGGAAGAAAACTTTCTTAATATTATGAAAGATGAGACAATAAGCATACAAGAAGCTGAATGAACCCCAGACAAAATAGATCCCAAAAGAAAATCACCAAGACATATTATAATCAAACTTTTCAAAACCAAATACAAGAAAAGAATTCTGAGAGCAGCTCATAAAAAATGACAAGTTACCTACAAAAGATAACCAATAAGATTGCGCTCTGATTTCTTAGCAGAAACCATGTAGGCAAAATGGCAATGGGATGACATATACAAAACTCTGAAATAAAAATTTAAAAAAATTGCCAAACAAGAATCATATACCCAGCAAAGCTGTCCTTCAAATACAATGCAAAACTAGGACATTTCCTGATAAACAGAAATTAAAGGAATTTGTAATGACCAGACCAATTTTACAAAAAAATTCTAAAGGGTGTTCTTTGGACTGAGAACCAACAACAGCAGACAACGTTCTAAGATTACCATACATGATAATACCACCCAGACTCAAAAATACTTAAAAAAAAAAAAAAAAAAAAATCATTTAAAGTAAAACAAACTGAAAATAGGAAACTAAAGATATAAATTTACAATGCAATCAACTACAAAGCAAAAAGAGGGAATAGTATAGATACAGAGCTTCCAAATGGCAAGGAAGTCAAGTAGATTTCAAGATAAAACAGATCATTTTAAATGCAGAAAAAAATTAATAAATTAGTGGTTAACCTCAAAGAAAATTAATACACCTTCACATTAAAATTATAAAGAGAAAAATCAGAAAGATTTAGTAGACATTAACACAACAGAAAGGAAAACCCACAAACAAAATGAACTCAGCATAGAAAATTATGTGGAACAAAGAAACAAGCAGCAACACACACACACAAAGCCAATAAAAAACCACACACAGGAAAATGACAGCAATCAGTTCATACCTATTGATAATTGCACTGAAAGTAAATGGATTAAATACATCAGTCAAGAGACATAGAGTGCAGGATGGATAAGAAAACAGGATCCTTCGATACACAGTCTACAAAAACATACCAAAGAGATGGAAACAGCCTAAATGCCCATCCACAGAACAGGTAAGCAAACTTTGATACATACACACAATGGAATACTATGAATGTTGAAGAATAACAATGAATCTGAAAAACACCTCAAAACATGGATGAACCTGGAGGACACTATGCTGAATGAAATTAATCAATCACAAAAGGACAAACATTGTATGAGATCAATGTTGTATAAAGTGTTCTTGATAAAAGAAACAATCTGGACAAAAAAAAAAAAGGTCCATGCATTTGACTTTATGTATATTGGTTTTCCCTGTCTACTATTGTAAAATAGATATATATGTGTGATGGAAATGAATGTTGGGAATTATGATTACAGAGAGCTTGTAAGCTGGCCTTCAGTCTATGATTGATTGGATTTGCAAAAAGGGGAGTTCATATTTGCCCAGAGAAACAGGCTTCTTGTAAAGACGTTGTAGACTATGGGGCTGTCTTAGGTTGGGTATTCTAGAGAAGTAAAACAAGTGAAACATATATATGTGTATATATAAAAATAGAAGCATATTATCAAGGAAATAGCTTACAGTTGTAGAGTTCCAGATCTCCAGTGGGAGAAAGAAGTCCTTCCCCATAGAGTTTATGCCTGTATTAGGTCTCATCACCATGGGAATAAGCACATCTTGACATCTAAACCATGTGAATCTTGGTCTAGTTGACACAGTATCCTAACTATTATTATAAGAGCCTTAGGAGGAATCCTGAGCCTACTCAGAACCTTCAGAGTTGGGACAATTGCACTTGAAAAGGCATGCAGACCAACCCAGAACTGCTGGAAGAACAGAAGATTCTTATTGAAAAGAAAGACCGCCAGAAAAAAGGCAGACTATCTGGTTTATTGAGTTTAAGTAGGCTGTTTGCTTTGGAGGCATCAAGGCAAAAAAAACCCTGCTCATCAGAGAAAACCCCATTCTAGGACTGAAAATAGGAGTCCTGGTATGGCACTGTAGGATACGCACTGGACTACAAGGTTGGTTTGAACCACAAGGTCCGCAGTTCAAGCTCACCAATAGCTCCCAAGAAATCCTATACAGGGTCACTATGAGTCAGAACTGACTCAATAGCACTTAACAACAACAACAGGACTGAAAGTTAAAGGGAAACCCATGAGCAGTCTAGTATGCTCACTAGTGACCACCTGGATGTTCTTGTTATGTAGAATTGAGGGAAATGCAGCAATGAAGACACAGGATGAATTTGGACATGTTCCATTGGTACCCATTAACCCTGATGAGAGAAAGAAGAGGAAGGGCTGGATGGTCTGAAGTTTATGAACTCCTGAGCCATGGGCACTGACCTAGCCCCTGAGGACCAGAGTTGAGAGTGAAGAAGCTAGCTTGTCTGAAGTACAGGGAGGTGTGTTTGAATTTCCAGACTTGCAGCTGGTACACATTGCAGCTTGGATGGTTAGGGCTGAGCTGACCAGAACCTGACCAGATGAAGATAAAATTGTTTGAAACTATGAGCAAGTGTAAATTGCTACAATTTTTGCTTATGGATGCAATTGCTCAAAATTCCAACTGGAATGGAAAATTCTTCATATCAAGAAACATGCTTGTCTACTCAGTGTACTGGGTCAATAGGGACCGGCAATTGTAAGTAATTGCAAGCAGGATTAACTGTGATTGTCACAATTGTAATTGTGGAAGATGTGTAACCAAAGGGAAAGAGTAGTTAATCTTTCATTTCAGGAACAGATGATCCCAGAACCACCCAGAAGGAAGTGCATGGGTGGAGCATGAGATTCCTATCTAGAAAAGTGGTGACAGCAGAGAAAGTAGAAGAGGCAGTGATATGAGAGACAGATCAGCTGTGGTCTGTAGGCCCAGGGACTAAGACTCTGTGCCTAAGGTTAGGAGGCTGACTTGCAGAATGTGCCCTTTGCACATGTGTTTTGTTTTGTATGTGTGCATCAAATATCTTTGCTTTGTTCATTTGTGAAATATAAGATGTAAATAGGAGTCACAGAAGATGATGGTTCTCAACATTTTTATTTAACATTGTATAAAAGTGTCTAGCCAGTACAATAAAGTAAGGGGGGGAAAGGAAGATGGGAAAGGAAGAAGGGAAACTGTCCTTATTTGCAGATGCTATCATATAGAATGCAGGAGAAAGATGTGACTTTCTGCTTCTGCAAAGGTGTAAAACCTCAGAAACCCTATATAGGTTAGCTATGTGTCAGAACTGACTAGACAGCACTTAACAACAACAATATCATATCGAAACTTTAAAGAATAAACACGCACACATCTGCATAAATTAAATGATTAAGATGTTGTTGTTAAGTGCCTTTAAGTGCGTTCTACTCATAGTGACCTTGCATTGGGTTTCCAAGCAGAAAGCCTATCTTTTTCTATAAGAGTGGCTAATGGCTTGAAGCCCAGGGCTTATAATACAATGAAGCATCAGGATTATAAAACATTATAATAAAAATTTTACACCAATCTAGATGAAATGGACAAATTCCTGGAAACATACAAATTACCAAAACTGATTCAAGAAAAAATAGAAAATCTCAATAGACCTGCAAAAAGTAAAAAGTAGTGGTTATGTGCCGTGGAGTTGGTTCTGACTCATAGCAACCCTGTACAGGGTTTCTGAGGCTATAAATCTTTACAGGAGCAGAACACCTCATCTTTCTCCCATGGAACAACTGGTAGTTTTAAACTGCTTACCTTGCGGTTCTCAGTCCAATTCGTAACCACTAACCTGGTGTGGCGTTTTGGGCTAATGCGCCAGACTGCAAAGTCGTTTGAACTGCAAGGCTGATGGTTCAAGCTCACCAGCTGCTCCTTGGAAACCCTATATAGGGTCACTATGGGTCGGAATCGACTCGACGGCACTTAACAACAATAACAACAACAACACTATCAGAGCTCCTTAAGTAAATAGTAGTCAGTATTCAAAATCTTCCCAATAGAGAAAAGTCCAGGACCAGATAACTTCACTGGTGAATTCTATGAGACATTTAAAGAAGAATTAATACTAGCTCTTCTCAAAATCATCCACAAAATAGATGAAACATTTCCTGATTCACTTTTTAAGGACAGGAATACTCTGATACCAAAGACATAAAGATATCAATCACAAGGAAAATACAGATCAATATCCTTTTGGATTATAGATATAAAATTCAACAAAACACTAGAAAATAGATTCCACCAGTATATTTAAAAATTTATAGACTAGGACCAAGTGTGATTTATTCCAGAAATGCAAGGATAGTTCAACATAAGAAAATCAAACAGCTAATATACTAGATAAATAGCATAGTATCCTGATATGGTATCCTGTAGAATAAGAACTGGACTGCTAACTGCAACATTGGGAGTTCAACGCACCAGCTTCTCCTTGGAAATCCTACCCCGGGACTCTATGAGTTGGAACCAACTAGATGGCACTTAACAACAAAAGTAGGATGAAGGAAAATCCACATGATTATCTCAATAGATGCTGAGAAAGCATGTGACAGAATACAACAACCTTTCATTATAAAAATAAAAACAACAATTAGCAAACTACGAATAGAGGGAACCTCCTTAACATGATAAATGGAATTTATGAAACATCTGCAACTAACATCATACATAATGGTGAAAGACTGACTGCTTTCCAAGATCAGAAACAAAATAAGAATGTGAATGTTTATCACTGCTATTTTATACTATACTGGAAGTCTTGTCAGAGAAATTAAGCTGGAAAAAGAAGCCAAGGCATCCAAGTTAGAAAGGAAAGGCATAAAATTCTTTCTATTTTTAGGTGACATGATTCTATATATAGAAAATCTCTCAAAATACACACATACACCAAATACCAGAGCTCATAAATTCAGCAAAGTTTCAGGGTACTGAAAAGACAAAAATCAGTTGTATTTATATATATCAGTAATAAATAATTTGAAAATAAAAACTTGAAGATGTCATTTATAAAATCATGCAGAATAGTAAAATTCCTAGGAAAAAATTTAACCAAGAAGGTAAATTACTTGTACTCTGAAAAATACAAAACTGCTGAAAGAAAAACTAAATAAATTTAAAGACATCATATCCATGGATTGGAAAACTGAATATTGTTAATAAAATACACCCCAAAACAATCTACAGACTCAATAAAATTCCTATCAAAATTCCAGTGGAATTGATCCGCATATTTATATGAAACTACAAGGGGTCCTGAATAGCCAAAGCAACATCAAAAAATAAAAATAAAGTAGAAGATTTATAGTTCCAGCTCAAAACTTACTACAGAGTTAATGTAGTAAAGACATAGTGATACTGGCATAAATAGCTACATATTGACAAAAGGAATAGATTATGAGTTCAGAAATAAACCCAGACATGTATGGTCAATTAAGATTTTACAATAATACCAAGACCATACAATAAGGATGAGAATAGTCTCCAACAAAGAGTACTGGGACAACTAGATACTCATACGCAAAAGAATGAAGTTAGGCTACTTACCTAACTCCATATATAAAAATTAATACAAAATGAATCATTAACCTATAAAAAGACCTAAAAATGACAAAACTTTTAGAAGAAAACAAAGAGGTTAGTCTTCATGACTTCAGATTTGACAATGGATTCTTAGATTTGACACTGAAATCACAAGCAATGAAAGAAAAAAGAAAAAGGTAAACTCAAACTGCTTGTGCATCAAAAGACATTTTCAAGAATGTGAAAAGACAACCTACAGAATGGAAAAAATTATTACAAATCATTTAACTGATGTGGGTTTAATATCCAGAGTTCCTAAAGAACACTTACTACTTAACACCAAGAAGATATAAACAGCATTCTTCGCCATCATGTGAGTGCTGCTACGTTCTATCTTCACTATGTCTTCTCATAAGACTTTCAGGATCAAGAGATTCCTGGCCAAGAAAGAAAAGCAGAATCGTCCCATTCCCCCAATGGATTTGAATGAAAACAGATACAACTCCAAGAGAAGAAACCGGAGAAGAACCAAGCTGGGTCTCTAAGGAGTTGCACATGTGATAACACAGCACATAATATACCCCGGTCCTAGCACTACCATTGTTGTTGTTGTTAAGTGCCATCGAGTCGGTTCCGACCCATAGCAGCACTACCATATCAAGTTCAATTTGCCAAGATTTGATCAATTGAACATGCTTTGTAAAACTTCTGGTTTCTTCCTTTATTTTTATGCGTCTGCATTTAAAGACATCTAATAAATATGTGAGACCTTCGGTTTGGGGAAAAAAAAAAAAAGAAGATACAACAGCTGAAATTTTTAAATGGACAAAATACTTGAATAAATGTTTCTCCGGAGAAGATATACAAACATCCAGGAACTGCACAAGTAAATATGCTCAAAATCATTGATCTTTAAAGAAATGTAAATCAAAACCAAAATGAAATATCACTTCCCGTCTGCTAAAATGGCTTTAATCAAGAAAATGGAAAATAACAAGTGTTGATGAGGATATGGAGAAACTGGAATCCTTGTACATGATCCAATCACTTTGGTAAACAGTTTGGCAGTTCATCAGAAAGTTCAATGTAGAATTAGTATGTAACTCAGAAAATTTGATTCCTAAGAGAAATGAAAACATGCCTATACAGAAATTTGTACACAACTGTTTATAGTAACATTACTCATAGCAGCCAAATGGTGGAAACAACCTAAATGGCCAACAGCAGATGAATGGATAAAGAAAATGTAGTATATACATTGTTGTTGTTGTTAAGTATTGTCAATGTTGTTGTTAAATGCCATCAAGTCAGCTCCAACTGATAACTGCCCTGTATAGGGTTGTCAAGGAACAGCTGGTGAGTTTAAATTGCAGACCTTGTAGTCCAAACTGAACTTGCGGTCCAGTGCTTTATCCCACAGTGCCACATCAGGACTCCAGTATATACATTGTTGTTGTTCTTGTTTAGTGCCATCAACTCAGTTCCAATCCATAGTGACCTTGTATAGGGTTTCCAAGGAACAGCTGGTGAGCTTGAACCACCGAACTTGCAGATCAAATGACTTTGCAGTCTGACACATTAGTCCACAGTGCCACACCAGGACTCCAAGTATAAACATGTTGTTGTTGTTAGGTGCCATCAAGTTGGTACCAACTCATAGCGACCTTATGCACAGCAGAACGAAACACTGCCCGATCCTGGGCCAACCTTACTACTGTTGCCACACTTGAATCTATCAATGCTGCCACTTGGCCAATCCATCTTGTTGGGAGGTCTTCCTCTTTTTATCTGATCCTCCACCTTACCAAACATGATATCCTTCTCCAGCGACTGGTCCCTCTTGACAATATGTCTGAAGTATGAGAGACGAAGCTTAGCCATCCTGGCCTCCAAGGAGCACTCTGGCTGCACTCCTTCCAAAACAGATCTATTGGTTCTTCTGGCAGTCCATGACACTTTCAATATTCTCCTCCAACACCATAACTCAAATACATCAATTCTTCTATGGTCTTCCTTATTTACTGTCCAGTTTTCACATGCATATGAGGTTACTGAAAATACCTTGGCTTGGGTCAGGTTCACCTTAGTCTTCAAGATGACATCTTTGCTCTTCAACACTTTACAAAGGTCTTATTGCAGCAGATTTGCCTAATGCAATATGTTGTTTGAGTTCTTCACTGCTGCTTCCATGAATGTTGACAGTTGATCCAAGAAAAATGAAGTCCTTGATAACTTCAGTCTTTTTGCCGTTGATACGAATGTTGTTTATTGGTCCAGTGGTGAGGAATTTTGTTTTCTTTACATTGAGATGCAATCCATACTGAAGGCTGTGCTCTTTGATCGTCATCAGCAAATGTTTTAACATACAAGCCACAAAAGAAATAAAATACTGTTACATGCTACAACTTAGACAAAAACCTAGAAAATATGTTGTGTGAAAGGAACCAAACTTAAAAGGCCACATATTGAAAGATTGTTTTCATAGGATCTAGGGTAGTGTAGTGGTTATGAGTCAGGCTGAACCTCAAAGTCAGCAGTTTGAAACTACCAGCTGTTCCGGGGGAGAAAGATGACACTTTCTGCTCCCGTAAAGATTTACAGCCTCTAAAACCCTATGCGGGGTTGCTGTGAGTAGGAATTGACTTCACGGCACACCACCACCACCACCATCCAGAGTAGGTAAATCCTTAGGGACAGAACACATGTTAGAGGTTACCAGAGGGTAGCAGGAGAGGGAATTAAGGAGTCATTACTAAGCACATATAGGACATTTTTATGAGGTGATGAACAGGTTTTAAAACTGCAGAGAAGTGGTGATGCACACTATTGTGGCTACACTAAGTACTACTGAATAGCACAATTTAAAACTATTAATTATAATGTTATGTGAATTTCACCCCAATTTTAAAGGTCACAGGCATTTTCTCAAAAGTCTTTTTTCTTAATTAAGGATTCACAGATATTTAAGCCAGGCTTTTGTTTTAAGAATTTAAATAGTCCTTCTAGAATTTATTTTTAATTATCTAAGTAATTCAAGAATTTCTGGGAGCGCAGTGATTACAAATTGGGCTGTTAACGTCAGGGCCAGAAGTTTGAAACTACCAGTTGGTCTGCGGGAATAAGATGAGGATTTCTGCTCCCATAAACATTTACAGTCTCGGAAACCTTGTACAGGGTTGCTATGAGTAGTAGTTCTGTACCACAGTGAGCAACAGGAGATGAATCTAGAGGAAGACAGGAGCAGATTATAAAGCTTTTATACTAAAACAAGCCTGCACTGCAGGGAGGTCTTTAAACCTGAATGCAGAACCTTGTGTGTGGCTAGTGACACTCATGCCTAAACCTTTCTTCATCAAAGTGTCTGGGATAAGCCGGAGTACACAGCAGAGCCGCAGGAGTAAGTAATGAGCAAGATCCTGAAGTCAAATCACAGCAAATGCCCAAAGCTCTGAAAGCAGATAAAGTTTTTTTTTTTTTTTATACTGTTTTATTGTGAATTATGTGATAGTTTACATGGGACAACTTTAGCTTTACATTTATCCTATTGTATATTGTTTCATTGCCATGATTACAATCCCCTCCATGCATCATCAATCAACCAAAGGGTACACACTGCAAGCCTTCCCCCTGATCATCAGCATACAGCCCCTCTCCCTCTCTGGGTCTAGAGTCCTCAGCTGTCCATCTCTCCACATCATCATCTCTGCCTCCATCTCTGGCATCACTGTTTCTCTAGGTAGGGTATCACATTCCACACCAGGCCTGCAAAGTCAACTGCTCCCCTCCTTTTGCTACAAAACATCTACCTTTACATTTCCAACCCTCACAGTCAGTCCTGGTAGCAATGATTCACTATTGTACCACAGGAGTGCTATCCTCATCTCCTTTTATCAGTCCTTCCCAGACAGATTGGATACTACTCAATGGAGATTCTACCTTCCTCCATGCCCTCTGGATCTAGGCTCCCTCTTGAGAGCTTGTAAGCCAATCACTTCTTGCCTTTGCAGCCACCCCATTTTGGGTAGCAAATGTCTAAGTTACTAATCCCTGTCTACCCTGTGCATCAAGGAGGTGAGAATGATCCTAGCTGGAAGGATCAGTAGTTAGAAAATATGGCCTTGGTGATAAAAATGATGCTGGAGATCCCATGATAGAATTCTGCAAAAGCAATGATTTGTTCATTTCAAATACCTTCTTTAGACAGCATAAGAGATCATTATACCTATAGAACTCACCAGATGGAATACACAGAAATCAAATTGACTACATCTGTGGAAAGAGACGATGGAAAAGCTCCATATCATCAGCCAAAACAAGGCCAGGGGCAGATTGAGGAACAGAGCATCATCAATTGCTCATATGCAAGTTCAAACTGAAGCTGAAGAAAATGAAAACAAGTCCACAAGATCCAAAATATGACCTTGAATATGTCCCACATTAATTTAGATATCATCTGAAGAACAGATTTGATACACTAAACACTAAAGACCGAAGAGCAGAAGAGTTGTGGGCTGACATCAAGAACATCATACAGGAAGAAAGCAAAAAGTCTTTAAGAAGACAAGAAAGAAGGAAAAGGTCAAAATGGATGCAAGAAGAGACACTGAACTTGCTTTCCAGTGTAGAGATGCTAAAACAAATGGAAAAAATGAGGAGGTCCAAGAGCTGAACAGAAAATTTCAAAGGTCAACTCAAGAAGACAAAGTCAAATGTTACAATGAAATGTGCAAAGATCTGGAGTCAGGAAAGCAAAAAGGAAGAACACCCTCAGCATTTCTCAAGATGGGGTAACTGAAGAAAAAACTCAAGCCTAGATTATCATTACTGAAGGATTATTGAATGATGCAGAAAGAATCAAAAGAAGATGGAAGGAGTACACAGAGTCACTGTACCAAAAGGAAATGGTTGATGTTCAACAGTTTCAAGAGGTAGCATAAGATCAAGAGCCAATGATACTGAAGGAAGAAGTCCAAGGTGCACTGAAGGAATTGGCAAAGACCAAGGCACCAGTAATTGATGTTATATAAATTGAAATCTTTCAAGAAAGTGAGTCCGCACAGGAGGCACTCACTCAACTATGCCAAGAAATTTGGAAGACAACTATCTGGCCAATTGATTGGATGAGATCCATATCTGCACCCATTCCAAAGAGAGGTGACCCAATGGAATGCGGAAATCATCAGACAATATATTTGATGTCCCATGTGAGTAAAGTTTTACCAAAGGTAATACAGAAACGGCTGCAAGCATACATTAACAGAGAACTTCCAGAGGTTCAAGCCAGATTCAGAAGAGGACATGGAATGAGGGATATCATTGCTGATGTCCGATGGGTCTTAGCTGAAAGCAGAGAATACCAGAAAGATGTTTACCTGTGCTTTATTGACTGCGCAAAGGCTTTCGAGTGTGTGGATCATGACAAGTTATGGATAACATTGCGAAGTATGAGTATTCCAGAACACTTAATTGTGCTCATGAGGTATCTGTATATGGACCAAGAGGCAGTTGTTCGAACATAACATGGGAACACTGAATGATTTAACATTAAGAAAGGTGTGTGACAAGGTTGTATTCTTTTTTTAATGTTTTATTATAAATTATGTGATAGTTTACATGGGAGAACATTAGATTTACATTCATCCTATCATATATCATTTCATTGCCATGATTACAATCCCCTCCATGCATCATCAACCAACCAAAGGGTATACCCTACAAGTCTTCCCCCTGGTCGTCAGCACACAGCCCCTCTCCCTCTCTGGGTCTAGAGTCCCCAGCCATTCCTTCTTTCCACATCATCTGCCTCCATCTCTGGTGTCACTACTTCTCTGGGTAGGGTCCCACATTCCGCTCTTCTCCCTTGATGGTCCCAGGGACCTCTGATCCTGGACTGCAAAGTCAACCAATCCCCTAGTTTTGCTACAAAATGTCCACCTTTACATTTCCAACCCTCACAGTCAGTTCTGATAGCAATTACTCACTATTGTGCCAAATGAGAGCAATCCCCAACACCTTTCATCCGCCCCACCCAGACAGATTGGATACTACTCAGTGGAGATTCTACCATTCTCTGCACCCTCTAAGCTTCCTCTTGAAAGTTTGTAAGCCACTCACTTCTTGCCTTTGTAGCCCCCCATTTTGGGTAGCCAATGTCCTAGTTACCCATCCCTGTCTACCCTGTGCATCGAGAGCGTGGGAATGATCCTTGCTGTAAATATTTGTTCCCTCTTTTGAGCTACTGCATACATAGGTGTAGCTCAAGTTCATCAAATTGTATCAGATTTCATTTTTCCCCTCTTCTTTCTTCTTCTAGTTGAATTCTGATCACCTAGCCATTGAAGCCAGGTCAAGTGGGTATTATATACAAGTGTGGGTGTTCTTGTGCATATGCCACTTCTTATCCACTGGATGCTTCACTCTCCACTCTAGTCCTCTGTGGCTATGTCACTGACTCTGGGCCTAGGAGTCCCCAGGTCTTGCCACACTGCTGGCCAACCAGGTCTC
>NW_006408553.1:7018828-7021008 GCF_000296735.1 Chrysochloris asiatica
TTGCTGGGGTGAGATGACATCTCATTGTTGTTTTGATTTGCATCTCTCTAATGGCTAGTGATCATGAACATTTCTTCATACATTTGTTGGCTGCCTGGATCTCCTCCTTGGTGAAGTGTCTGTTCATGTCCTGTGCCCATTTTTTATTGGGTTGTCTTTTTCTTGTAGAGGTGTTGTAGTTTTCAATATATTTTAGAAATAAGTCCCTTGTCTGATGTATCATTGCAAAAGATTTTCCCCCCATGCTTTGGGTTCCCTTTTTACTCTTCTAGTGAAGTCTTTTGATGCACACAAGTTTTCTTCTTGCTGGAAGTCCTCAAAATCGTTGGTTCTTGATCATAGGGTACTTCTTGAAATCTTTGAACATTGACCTGTTCTTTTTAGTCTAGTGATTCTGTATGTTTCTTTCAGCTCCTTTTGATGCTTCTTGCATCATTGATATTTTGCCCATCACTGTCATAGTTAAGTGCCATCAAGTGAGGTCTGACTCATAGCAACTCTGTATAAGGCTACCAAGGAGCAACTGGTGGGTTTGATCTGCCGATGTTTTGGTTAGTAGGTCAGTGCTTATCCTACAGTCCCATACCAGGACTCCATTATTGAAACCTGAGACTTGAATTTTTTTCTTTAATTCTTTCAGCTTGAGAAATGCTTAGACTGTTCTTTTTGATTTTCTAGCTCCGGTCTTTGTACATTTCATTATAATACTTGACTTTGTCTTCTCTAGCTGCCCTGTGAAAATTTATGTTCCGCTCTCTTACTTCATCATTTCTTTTATTATTGCCTATTACTTGGCTAAAAATTAAACAACAGGGTTGAATTCAGTTCCAGACCTGAAAGTTAATCAAGCACTTTAGTCCTGGAGTACCATCAATTTCTATCTGACCCATAAGCCCAGTCCTTTTTCTTTTTTTATGATTTTGAATGTTGTTGTATATCCCCCACCCCCCTATTCTATCCAGGACCTTCTAATGTGATCCCTTTCTGAAAGCTGATAGTGGTAACAAGGCACCATTTAGTTCTCCTAGTCTTAGTGCCATAGAGACTGATGTTCATGTGGTTCATTAGTCCCTTGGAATAATTCTTTCCAAGTGTCTTCAATACTCATCATTCTTCTTTCCTTTGGACAGGGAGAGACCAATAATTGCACCTTAGATGGCCAGTCATGAACTTTTAAGAACCCAGTCAGTACTCACAAAAATAGGATGTAGAACATTGTTTTTGTGGTGTGTGCTATAGCAATTGACCATGGTGTCCCCCAAGATTATGGACATGAGAAAACAAACAAGATAGTGGATTGGGTAGGCATGCAGTAAGAAGCTCTGTCGGGAACAACACAGAATACTGGACCAAGCACACTCAGGGGATGGTGCCAGAATGCGCAACCACATATAAAGGAATATTTACAAGGTTGGAAGGCTTATAGCTAGGGAAATTTGTAGCAGAAGCAAGAAATTCTGTGCTTTCTAATTCAAGATGCTCAGCTGCTCCCAGAGCCGCCATCTTAGGTGAGAACAAATGGGGGAAGGATCAGAGCAGCCACCTCCATTCTGGTGACTAGAGGGGATGCCTGAGTGAGTGGACACCCCACCCCAATCCCCGGAGGCTTCTACTATGCAAGCACACAGATCTCCTCAAAATTTAAAGGCACAGTTTCCACTTAAAACGGCAATGCAAAACGACCACAGTCAGCCCTGAACTGTTTATCACTAGGCAAAAAGCCTGAGCAAGGTCAATGGAGCGGGACAGGCAGACTAAAAAGGAAATAGGCCAAAAATTAAGTTCTGAGTTATGTCACAACAACCAACAGTGGCATCTTAAAATTTCTTAGGAGGAAGAATAAAAAGAGAACCCATATCCTGATCACATCTACCTTGAGGCTGTCAGAAAGCATAAAAAATACTAAAACACACACCCATCTAAGTATTAAGGACACAGATAACTCCTGAATATGTCCAAAAAAAAAACAGAAATGGATGACCAGATTAGAACATGTCCAGAAATGAGATAAAGTGACTGAGACAAATGAGCTGGAGGTAGACCTACACTCCATACTTGAAAGAGGGCAGGCTTTGGAAATGCCTGAGAAGGAATTCAGAGAAATGATTATAAAATGTACCAAAACACTATACAATGGAGTTAAGAAAAATAAGGAAGAAGTCAGGAAAGCACTACAGGAA
>NW_006408553.1:7022213-7024447 GCF_000296735.1 Chrysochloris asiatica
TGAAGAGGAGAAATAATACTAAAATGCTTGACTGTCTTATGAATATTGGTTTCCCTTGCCTACTATTGTAAAATAGACACTTGAGTGGGATAGAAATGAATGTTGGAAAACTTAATTATAGAAAACTTGTAAGTCCTTCTTTAGCCTATAATTGATTGGGATACCTAAAATGGGGCTAGAACTTGCCCAGTGAAAGAGGCTCCCGGCAGAGCCTTTGCATGGTACAAGACCATAAGTGGGATCCTGATCCCCATCCAGAATCTTCTGAGGTGGGAAATTTCCACTTGAAAGACAAGCAGACCAGTCTGGAGCAGCTAGAAGAATAGAAGATACTTCTTGAAAGAAAGACCAGCAGGGAAAAATCAAAAACAATAACAGCAATCCAATTGACTACTACAAGAACAAGCAAGTTGTTCCCTAGGGAGCCATCAAGGCAAGTGGTCAGGTCCCCTCAAGGCAAACCCTCTTCCAAGACTGAAACTCAATTGGAATACACTAGCAGGCAGGTGGTCCTGCTGCTGACCACATTGGTCACCAATAAGGGGAAGAGGGAGAAAAACAGCACTGAAGTTGTGAACTAAGTCTGACCACATTCAATAGACTCCTGTTAACCTGGATTTAGACCTGGTTAGCAAGCAGTATGATGAGATCTGGGGTCTCCAGGGCCCAGGGGCAGGGACTAGAATGGAGTGTGAAGCATCTAGCTGATGTGAAGTGAGGGGAGATGCACAAGAACACCCACACTTGCAGGCAGTACCCATTTTACTTGGCATCAATGGCTGGATGATTAGAACACGACTAGAGGAAGAAAGAAGGGGAACCAAAAAAAAAAAAAGAAAGAGTAACCCACTACAAGTGGATGAACTTGGCCTATGCTTGTGGATGCAGTGTGACAAGGGAGCAGACAAACCTCTACATTTAGGATCATTCCCAGCCCCTTGGTCCACAGGGTCCACAGGAATGGAGAACTTAGACATTGGCTACCCAGAGTGGGGGCACTACAAAGGCAAGAAGTGACTAGCTTATAAGCTCTCAATAGGGAACCTGGTGCCACAGGATACAGGGAAAGGTAGGATATCCAGTGAATTGTCTCCAACCAGTCTGGATGGGGTTGATAAAAGGTGAGGGGGAAAAGACTCCTGTGGTTCAATAGGGAATGATTGCTATCAGATCTGACAGTGAGTGTTGGAAAAGTAAATATAAATGTTTGGTAACAAGAGGAGGAGAGTGGCTGATTTTGCAGTCCAGGAACGGAGATCCCTGAAACCATCAAGGGAGATAAGCAAAGTGCATGACCCTGTCTGGGAGGCAGCAACATTAGGGATGGAGGCAGAGATGATGACAGGGACAGAAGGAGTGGCTGGGGACTCTGGACTCAGGGAGGGAGAGGGGCTGTGTGCTGGCGGTGGAGGGACAGGCATGTGGGGTGTACCCTTTGGGTGTTTATTTGATGATGCATGCAGGGCAGTGTGATCATTGAATTGTAACAAATTATCACAGGATGAATGTAAAGATAATGTTGAGCCATGTAAACTAACGCATAATTCACAATAAAAACTTAAGAATAAAAAAAAAATGTTTTAATTAGCCTGGGGGAAAAAAAAACGTGAATAGAGAGAAATACTGTTAATTGATGGTGCATGGAAGGGATTATAATCATTGTAATGAAGCAAGGTGTATGATTTGTTGAATGTAAAACTGATGGTCTGACCTGTAAACTTTCACTCAATTCACAAGAAAAATCTTTTAAAAAAAAGCTAGTAGGATGAAAAACAAACTAGTAAAAAACTTTTAGGGGTAATAAATATGTTCATTGGAGACCCTGGGTGGTGTAAATGCACTAGACTGCTAACTGAAAGGATGGAGGATGGAATTCACCCAGAGGATCCTTGAAGAAAGGCCTGGTGATCTACTTCTGAAAAATCAGTAGTTGAAAACCTTACAGAGCAGTACTACTTTGACATACATGGGCTAGTCAAGAGTTGGAATAGATTTGACAGCCATGGTTTTGTTCATTAAAAAAAATATGTTCATTAGTGATTATTTCATGGATACATATATAAGTCAAGACATACCAAATTATACCCTTTAGATATATGTAGTTTATTGTCTGTCAATTACACTTCAATAAAATCGATTTTTTTTACTTTTATTTATTTTTTAATGTTTTATTGTGAATTATGTGATAGTTTACATGGAAGAACATTGGTTTTGCATTCATTCTATCGTATATC
>NW_006408553.1:7026187-7041222 GCF_000296735.1 Chrysochloris asiatica
TAAATATTTTAAGTCCTCTTCACTTACAGCAAGCAAGGTTGTATTATTTGCTTATCTCAGGTTGTTAATGAGTCCTCCTCCAATCCTGATGTTATATGTTCTTCATATAACCCAGCTTCATGGATTATATGCTCAGCATACAGGTTGAATAGGTATGGTGAAAGAATACAAACCTGTCGCATACCTTTATTAATTTTAAACTATTCAGTATTCTCATATTCTGTTTGAACAACTGCCTCTTGGTCCACCTACAGATTCCTCATGAGCACAATTAAGTGTTCCGGAATACTCATACTTTGCAATATTGTCCATAGCTTGTCATGTTCCACACAATCGAGAAAGCCTTTGTGTAGTCAATAAAGCACAGGTAAACATCTTTCTGGTATTCTCTGCTTTCAGCCAAGATCCATCAGGCATTAGCAATGATATCTCTCGTTCCATGGCCTCTTCTGAATCCGGCTTGAACCTTGGGAAGTTCTCTGTTAATGTATGCTTGCAGCCATTTCTGTATTACCTTTAGTAAAACTTTACTCACATGGGATATCAAAGATATTGTCTGATGATTTCTGCATTCTTTTGGGTCACCTCTCTTTGGAATAGGCACAAATATGGATCGCTTCCAGTCATTTGGCCAGATAGTTGTCTTCCAAATTTCTTGGCATAGATGAGTGAGTGCCTCCTGTGCGAACTCACTTTCTTGAAATATTTCAATTTTTGGTCCATCAATTTCTAGTGCCTTGTTCATTGTCAATTCCTTCAATGCACCTTGGACTTCCTCCTTCAGTATCATTGGCTCTTGATCATATGCTACCTCTTGAAATGGTTGGACATCAACCGTTTCCTTTTGTATATTTCTTCCATCTTTTTTTGATGCTTTCTGCATCATTCAATAATTTGCCCAGAGAATGCTTCAATAACAAAAGTCGAGGCTTGACTTTTTCTTCAGTTTAACTAGCTTGAGAAATGCTCAGTGTGTTCTTCCCTTTCGGTTTTCCGACTCCAGATCTTTGCAGATTTTGTTGTAATATTTGACTTTATCTTCTCGAGCAGACCTTTGAAATTTTCTGTTCAGCTCTTGTACCTCCTCAGCATCTCTACGCTGGAGGCAAGTTTCAGTGTCTCTTCTTGCATACATTTTGATCTTTTCCTTCTTTCTTGTCTTTTTAATGACATTTTGCTTTCTTCCTGTATGATGTTCTTGATGTCATCCCACAACTCTTCTGGTTTTTGGTCTTTTGTGTTTAGTGATCAGATCTGTTCTTCAGATGATCTCTAAATTCAGGTGGGATATATTCAAGGTCATGTTTTGGCTCTTATTGTCTTGTTTTCATTTTCTTCAGCTTCAGTTTGAATTTGCATATGAGCAATTGATGGTCTGTTCCACAATCTACTGCTGGCCTTGTTTTGACTGATGATATGGAGCTTTTCCATCATCTCTTTCCACAGATGTCAATTTGATTCCTATGTAATCCATCTGACGAGGCCCATGTGTATAGTCATCTGTTATGCTGTCTAAAGAAGGTGTTTGAAATGAACAAATCATTAATTTTGCAGAATTCTATCATGCATTCTCCAGCATAATTTCTATCACCAAGGCCCTATTTTCCAAGTACCGATGCCTCCTCTTTGCTCCCAACCTATGCATTCCAATCACCTCTAATGATCAATACATCTTAATTGCATGTTTCATCAATTTCAGATTGAAGAAGTTGGTAGAATTCTTCTATTTCATCCTCACTGGCTTTAGTGGTTAGTGCGTAAATTGGAATAATAGTGGTATTAACTGGTCTTCTCTGTAGGCACATGGATATTATCTTATCACAGACAGCGTTGTGCCTCATGACTGATCTGGATATGTTCTTTTTGACCATAAATGCAATACCATTTCTCTTCAGTTTGGCATTCCCGGCATAGTAAACCATGTGGTCATCAGATTCAAAATAGCCAATACCAGTCCATTTCAGCTCACTAATGCGTAAGATAGAGATATTTATGCATTCCATTTCATTTTTGACAATTTCTAAATTTCCTAGATTCATACACCCTACATTCAGTGTTATGATTTTCAATGGATGTTTACAGCTGTTTCTCTTCATTTTGAGTTGTGCCCCATCAGCAAATGATGGCTCCACAGGTTTTACTCCCATAGGCTTTACTCCATTCACGTCATCATGGTCAACTCTACTTTGAGGAGGCAGCTCTTCCCCAGTCACATTTTGAGTGCCTTCCAACCTGAGGGGCTCATTTTCCACCACTCATCTGTCAGTTTGTCATACTGTGGTGGCTTGTGAGTGTTGTGATTCTGGAAGCTATGCCACCAGTACTTCAAATACCAGCAGGGTCACCCATGGTGGACAGGTTTCAGATGAGCTTCCAGATGAAGAGAATCTAGGAAGAAGGAGTGATGAATTACTTTCAAATATTTAGTCACTAAAAATCTTATGAATATTTGTGGGTATACTCCCATTATCCCCTCTATACCCATTTAGTCTGAGTGTCTATCCATTGTTTTTGTTAAGTGCCAGCAAGTTGGTTCTGACCCATAGTGACCCTATATATGGTTTCCAAGGAGTGACTTGTGGGCTTGAACCACTGACCTTGTTCAAACCATCTTTGCAGTTCAGTACATTAACCCACAGCACCACATGCATCTCTCCATAGATCACCATTATTGCTATTGCCGGACTGTGTATATAACAGTATTTACCTCTGTTGTCTTTCATTCTTCCCCTCCTCCCCATGTTTTCCCATGTCTCCATCTTTATTTTACCAACCTCCCTAAGAATGTATATTACCTTCCTCTTAACTCAAGTTAACACCAGTCTACCCTCTAGTTAGTGAAATTATACTCCCTTCCCTCACACTCTGGTAACCATCAAAGAATGCTTCTTTTAGTGTAAGAACATTTTCTTGACATTTTACTACAGTGGTCTCAGACATAATTTTTTTTCCATTTGTTGACTGATTTCTCTCAGCATAATTTCTTTCAGATTCATTTATGTTATGAGGATTTATACTACTTTTGATAATTGCCAAATTAGGCAATGAAAAAAACTATCAGAAAGAAAGAGAAGATTTGGATAACACATTAAGAAGCTTGATCCAATGGCTATATAAAGAATGTTCTTTTCCAATACCACATTTTTTAAAGCATAGTGGAATATTTATGAAATTGATCATATGCACTTGGTCATAAAGCAAACTTCAACAAGTTTTAAATAATTAAGATCATGCACATCATGTTCTCTAACCACAGTGCAATTAACTTTGGAATAAATAATAAAAAGATAATCAGAAAAAGTCCCTATATCTGAAAATTAAGTAATATAACTCAGAATAATTCAGAACATATTTAGAATTTGAAAACTATCCAATCTTGTTGGTGCTGTTGTGTGCTGTTGTGTATATTACAACTCACAGCCATCACAAGCGACAGAGTGGAACTTCCCCACAGGAGTTTTCTTGGCTATCATCTGTATGGAAACAAATTGCCTGGTTTTGTTCTTGTAGAGCCACTAGGTTAGTGGGAAACACCAACCTTTTTAAAGTAGTTCCATTAAACCAGTGAGACTGCCTGGTTAAATCCTTGTTTTAGTAAAGGAGAAAAGGTAAAATAAATATACTAAGTATTCACTCAAGAAGTTAAAGAAAAATAAATCCACTGAAAATGAAATATGAACGATTGAGCAGAAATTAAGGAAGTAAATATGAACACACAGTAGAAAGGGTCAACAAATCCAGAAGTAGTTACTTTGAAAAGATTCATAGTACTGGTGAACTTTTGTCAAAAATGTTCAAGGAAATAAAGGCAAGAAGGCAAAAATAGGTGATATTAAGAATGCAACGGGAAACATAATTACAGATGCTACAGAGATTACATGGATCATAAAATGATATTATAAGCATCTACCTGAGAACAAAAATGAAATCAATTATCATAAAAATGTTACCAAATCTCAAAAAAGAAAGAAAACCGTAAGGTTTTCTTCATACTATGTAAGTATGAAGAAAACACAGGCCTGAATAGTTACTTACACACTTTTAAGTTTTCCTAAACATTAAGGTATCAATAATTATATTTTATAAAATTACCCAGAACTCTGTTGGGTCTTTATCTTACTCAGCTTACTTATCTTATCAGCTCATTCTCTGACTTGTGGTTCTTTGGACTTGAGCCAGTGGGCTGCTCTATTACCTGGGAGTTATCAGCAGTCTTACCTGACAGACCTGCCTGCCTGCTGTCTTCCTTCATCAGCTCTACACCTACATGAGTCAGAAGCCTCAAGCCTGACATCTGACCTATGGACTTGGGACTTGTTCATCTTTGCAATCGTGTCAGCCGTTCCTTGATATAAACCTCTTTACATATACATATATAAGCTTTACTGGTTTTGCTTCTCTAGAGAACCTAAGATCAAGGCTGATCACATCAGATCACATCATAAAGTAAGTGATTACATTAAATTTCATCTCATCATAGGGAACTACTACACTATAACTACTAAACTTTTGAGAATCTTGGCATAGTCAAAGTGTCACTAACCCTTAACTTACACACACCACACACACACACACATACATATATATTTGTTGTTGTTATTAAGTGCCATTGAGTTGGTTCTAAACCATAGCGACCCTGTATAGGGTTTCCGAGGAGCAGCTGGTGAGCTTGAACCATCAACCTTGCAATTCAAATGGCTTTGCAGTCTGGTGCATTAACCCACAGCACCACACTAAGACTTATAAATACACATACATGTATATATACAGAGAGAGAGAGCGAGACTCCTGGTGTGGCACTGTAGGATAAGCACAAGACCACAAGGTCAATGTGAACTGTAAGGTGGCAGTTCAAACCCACCAGCTACTCCTTGGAAACCCTATACTGGGTTGCTATGAGTTGAAAATGACTAAACAGCACTTAACAACAACATAAACAAATAAATATTTATGTATATATATGTGTGTGTGTACAGGAATCCTGGTGTGGTGCTGCAGGATAATGCACTTGATCGCAAGGTCAGTTTGAACCGCAAGGTCAGCAGTTCAAGCCTACCAGCCGCTTCTCAAAAACCCTATACAGTGTTGCTATAGGTCAGAACCAACTCGACAGCACTTAACAACAACAACAATATATAAAAATATAAATATATTATATATAAATATATATAAAATCATTGTGGCTCTATAGTATAAGCATTGGACTGTGAACCACAAGGTTAGTGGTTCAAGCTCACTAGCCACTCCACAGGAGAACGATGAGGCTTCTGCTCCCACATAGATTTACAGCCTCAGAAACACTACACAGGGTAGCTATTAACAACAATAAATCTAGCACATAGGAGGCCTGGTGGTGTAGTAGGTTACGTGTTGGGCTGCTCATTGAAAGATCAGCAGTTGGAATCCACTATCCACTCCACAGGAGAAATATAATGGTTTCTGCTCCTGTAAAGATTCTAGGAAATCCTATACAGGCTCTCTATGAATCAGTATTATTTGATGGCAGTGTGTTTTTTTATCCAAACACAGAAAAAGAGGGAGTTCTTCATTCCCATTTTAAGAAGTCAGCATAACTTTGATACCAACACAAGTAAGAAATAGTATAAAAGACAGGAAAATTATAGATTAGTTTCATTCATGAACATAGTCTCACAAGCCCCAAATAAATTACCGATATATATAATCCTGCCATATATTTTTTTAAAAAGATATTATATTTGGATGAAGTTGTGCCTGTCTCAGGTTGATTTAACATTAGAAAAACAATCACTGCAGTTTATTATTTTCACAAATTAAAAGAGAAAATCAGCAAACATGT
The DNA here is from genome assembly GCF_000296735.1 of Chrysochloris asiatica. NCBI lineage: Eukaryota > Metazoa > Chordata > Mammalia > Afrosoricida > Chrysochloridae > Chrysochloris > Chrysochloris asiatica. Next base: position 7,032,006 of record NW_006408553.1, read on the forward strand.
TACTAGTTGTAAGAAAAGTATTAGCTATTTGAGTATATTAAGAACTCTTAGTAATGTGAAAATAGAAGGGAAGTTTTTCATCCTCGTAAATATCATCCTCAAAATACCTACAGCAGTCATCATTCTCAATTTGAAAGCATTCTTTATAATAAAAGAACAGGACACTAACAGGATGCTAACAGTTACCACACAAATTATAAAGGAAAGGAATGGCACATTTGTGTTAAGTAACAAGAACTTTTGTTCACAAAAAGACACCATTCAAAAACAAAGAACAAAAAGCTAAAAACTAGAAGAATATGCCATAAGTATGACTCAAGTATGACTGACATGTAAGGAGCTCTGGTAGCGTAGTGGTGACGAATCGGGCAGTGAACTACAAGGTCAGCAGTTTGAAACTACCAGCCGTTCTGCAGGAGAAAGATGAGGCGTTCTGCTCCCGTAAAGATTTACAGCCTCAGAAACCCTGTGCAGGGTCGCTATGAGTCGGAACCGACTCCACGGCACTTAACAACAACAACATGACTGACATGTATCAGTACCCAGAATATATAAAGAATTCTATCAAGTCCTGGTGTAGTGCTGTGGGATAAAACACTAGATCTCAAGGCCAGTTTGAACTACAAGGTTGGCTGTTCAAACTCAACAGCTGCTCATTAGAAACCCTATGCAGGGCAATTATGAGTCAGAAAAACTTAACGGCACGTAACAACAACAACAACATATAAAGACTAATAAAAACATAGGCAACCTAATAAAAAAAAAAAAAGGCTAAAGACTGGATTAAGAACTTTAAAGAAAAGAAAATGCCAATGGTCAGTAAATCTATGGGAGAAAAATAGTCATCCTTACTAGTCCTGGTGTGGTGATGTGTGGGTTAATGCATTGGACTGCAAGGTCGGTGGTTCAAGCTCACCAGCTACTCCTCAAACCAACTGTAAGGCACCTAGCAAGCAAAGCAATTAGTACTCAGGCAAATGCAAATTAAAGTATTACAAATAATAACAATAACAAGAGTAAACATTTATAATATAAAAATTATGTAACATGGACAGTTTTTGCTGCTATTAATTATGTTGTTGTTAGGGGCTGTTGAGTCATTTTTGACTCATAACAACCATAGGGTTTCTGAGGAGCAACTAGAAGATTTGAACCATCAATCTTGTGATTAGCTGTTCAGTGGTTATCCTATAGCGCCACACGAGGACTCCAACTTAATTAGTGTTGTTATTATTGCTAAGTGCCATTGAGTTGGTTCTGATTCTTAGTGACAGTGTAAAGGGTTTCTGAGGGGTGGTTGTTGTTGATCTTGTGGTTAGCTGTCCAGTGCTTATCCTACAGTGCCACCAGGATTCCAAACTATTTGTTGTTGTTAAGTGCCATCGAAGTGGTTCCAACTCATAGCGACCTCGTATAGGGTTTCTGAGGCTTTAAATTTTCATGCGAGCAGAAAGTCTCATCTTTCTCCCATGGAGTAGCTGGTGGGCTTGAACTGCAGACTTTGTGGTTCACAGTCCAGTACTTATTGTATGGAACCACCTCATTCTCTCAGATTAACTATGTTGTTGTTGTTAAGTACCATCAAGTTGGTTCCGAATCACAGCAACCCTGTATAGGGTTTCTGAGGAGAGGCTGGTGAATATGCATCGCCGACCCTGTGACCCAGTGCTGATCCTACAACGCCATGTCAGTGACTTTTAAAATCTTCACAACAACCCTATGTGGTAATATGGTAGACATTAGTGCTAGTCACTACTATAGCCTGCATAAGAAGGCTTGTTGTTAGGTGCCATCGAGTCCGTACCAACTCATAGCAAGCTTATGCACAGCAAAACACTGCCCGATCCTGGGCCAACCTCATTACTATTGCCATGCTTGAGTCTATCGATGCTGCCACTTGGCCAATCCATCTCACTGGGGGTCTTCCTCTTTTTTTCTAACCCTCCACCTTACCAAACATGATATCCTTCTCCAGTGACTGGTCCCTCCTGACAATATGTTTGAAGTATGAGAGATGAAGTTTGACCATCTTGGCCTCCAAGGAGAACTCTGGCTGCACTTCTTCCAAAACGGATCTATTGGCTCTTTTGGCAGCTCATGGCACTTTCAATATTCTCCTCCAACACCATACATCAATTCTTCTGCCGTCTTCCTTATTCACTGTCCAGATTTCTTCGCATGCATATGAGGTTACTGATAATACCATGGCTTGGGTCAGGCGCACCTTAATCCTCAAACTGACATGTTTGCTCTTCAACACTTTGAAAAGGTCTTGTGCAGCAGATTTGCCCGATGTAGTACGTTGTTTGCTTTCTTGACTGCTGCTTCTGTGACTGTTGATGGTTGATGCAAGAAGAATGAAATCCTTGACAACTTCTATCTTTTTCTCTGTTGGTAAGAATGTTGTTTTTTGGTCCAGTGGTGGGGATTTTTGTTTTCTTTACATTGAGATGTAATCCATACCGAAGACTGTGCTCTTTGATCATTACCAGTAAATATTTTAAGTCCTCTTCACTTTTGGCAAGCAGACTTGTATCATCTGACTATCACAGGTTGTTAATGAGTCTTCTTCCAATCCTGATGCCATGTTTTTCTTTATATAACCCAGCTTCTTGGATTATTTGCTCAGCGTGCAGGATGAATAAGTATGGTGAAAGAATACAACCTTGTCACACACCTTTCTTAATTTTAAACCATTCAGTGTTCCCATGTTCTGTTCGAACAACTGCCTCTTGGTCCACCCACAGATTCCTCAGGAGCACAATTAAGTGTCTGGAATACTCATACTTCTCAATGTTGTCCATAGTTTGTCATGATCCACACACTTGAAAGTCTTTGCATAGTCAATAAAGCACAGATAAACACATCTTTCTGATATTCTCTGCTTTCAGCCAAGATCAGTTGGACATCAGCAATGATATCCCTCGTTCCACGGCCTCTTCTGAATCTGGCTTGAACCTCTGGAAGTTCATAAAAAGACTTACTAAGTCCTAAAGTCAGGTAGTATAAGTCTTTCAAATTTTTTCTCTTTCAAAGTTGTTTTTCAATTCTGTGTCTTGCATTTCCATGTGAATTTCAGAATCTGCTTGCCATTTTCTATAAGCACAGCCTCCGGGATTATGATTGTGATTACACTCAGTATAGATCAATTAGGGATAAACTGACATTTTAATATTATTGAGTTTTCCAACCCTGTAACAAACTTTAGATTTTCACTTATTTGTAGTTGCTGTTGAGTACCACTGAATCAGTTGCAACCCGTAGCAACCCTGTATAAGGGTTTTCAAGGAGCAACTTGTGAGTTTGAACTGCTGACCTGTGGATAGCAGTCCCGTGTTTATCTTACAGTGCCACCCCAGTACTACTTCACTTATTTTGTTGGTGTTGTTAAGTGCCGTCGAGTCAGTTCCAACCCATACCAACCCTGTATAGGGTTTCCTAGGAGCAGCTGGAGAGCTTGAACCGCCGACCTTGCAGTTCAAACAGCTTTACAGTCTGGTGCATTAACCCAGAGCATCACACCAGGACTCCTTATTTAGGTCATTTAATTCACTCAACAATATGTGTTAGTATTCAGTGAATACATTTAAAAATCAGATTCCTAAATATTTCATATTTCAATGGTATTTTTTAAAGATATTGGTTTGTATATTTCAATTTCCAATAGTTTGTCATTGATGTTGTTGTTAAGTGCTGTTGAGTCAGTTCTGAATCATATCAATCCTGTATAGGGTTTCCAAGGAGTGGCTGGTGAGTTTGAATCGACTTTTCAGTCCACTGTCCAGTGCTCATCCTTTAGCACTAGAACTCCAGTTTCCAATTGTTGTTGTTAAGTGACGTTGAGTCAGCTCTGACTCACAGTGACCCTGTATAGGGTTTCCAAGGAGTAGCTGGTGGGTTTGAACTGCTGACCTTGTAGTTTGCAGTCTAATGCTCATCCTACAACACCACACCAGGAGTTTGCCATTAGTATGTAGAAATACACTTGATTTTTGTGTACTGATTTTATATCCCACAATGTTGATATACATACCTATTAATTGTAGTAGTTTGTAGATTCCATAGGATTTTTTAGATAAATGATCATGTCATCTGTGACTAAAGACAGTTTTATTTCTTTCTTTCTAATCTGATATATTTTTTTACTTTTCTTGCCTTGTAGCTCTGGGTAGAACCTAAGCGAAATGTTGAATAGAACCAGTGACAACATAAGTCTTTGACTCATCTTGTCTTAGGACAACTTCAGTCGTTCATCATTGAGCATTATGATAGTTGTTGTGTTTCCAAAGATGCCCTTTATCAGTGTGAAAACTATTCCTAGTTTTTGGAGAGATTTTACCAGGAATGGATGTTGGATTTTATCAAATGCTTCTTCTGCATTTAATGAGATGAGTACATAATTTTTCTTTTTCAGTCTATCAGTACAATGGATTATATTATTTTTTAAAATTATGTTGATTAATTGTTAATGTGAAACCAATATCGCATGCCTGGGATATAGCACTTAGCCATCATATATTATTCTTTTAATATACTGCTGAGTTCAAATTGCTAAGACTTTGAAAGAATGTTTGTATCTATATTCCTGAAGGATATTGGTCAGTAGTTTTTTCCTTATAATGTCTTTGGTTTTGGAATCAGAGTAATGCTAACCTCATAATGCTAATAATACATTGAGTAGTATTTCCTCAACAATTTGAAGACAAGTTTGTGTACTGAAGTCATCTCTGCCTCAAGTTTCTTTGAGGGGGCTCGTTTTAGATCATAAACTCTATTACCTTAGTAGATACAGGATCATTCAGGTTATCTGTTTCTTTCTGTTTGTCATTTAGTGGATTGTGTCTTTCATAGAATTTATTCATTTAATCTGTCAAATTTAACAGCATTATGTTGTTCTTTTCATGAGTGTAGAATCTATGGTGCTGCCTCTCCTTTCATTCCTCACATTGTTAATTTGTGTTTCTTCTATTTCTTGGGTCAGTCTTCTTGGAACTTAGAAATTTTATTATCTTTTCAAAGAACCAGGCTGTGTTTCTACTGATTTTCTCTATTGCTTCTGTGCTTTCCATTACATTGTAGCTCTTTATTTCTTCCTCCTCTTCTTCATCTTTATTATTTCCTGTCTTCTTACTACAAAGTGATTTGCTCTTCTTTTTCTAGTTGCTTAATATGGATGCTTAGTTAATTTATTTGAGATGTTTCTTCCCTTTTTTGATAGAAGAATAGAATGCTCCAAATTTCCTCCTGGAGTCCTTGTGTGTACTAAATTGCTAACTGCCAAGTGATTCAAACCCACCAGTCAATCCTCGGAAACCCTATACAGGTTTACTATGAGTCAGAACTGACTTGACAGTACTTAACAACAACTTTCCTCCTAAGCATTGAGTTAGCTGCATTCTCCACTAATATGTTCTTTTAAATCTTTGAACTTTTTATGTTTCTGTTGTTGAGAATACACATAGCAAAACATATATCAACAGTTGCCATCTCAACAGTTTCTACATGCAAAATTCAATAACATTAATTACACTCATCAAGTTGTGCCACCATTCTCACCCTCTTTTCCTGAGTTGTTCCTCCCCATTAATATAGACTCACCAATCCCTAAGGTTCCTATATAATTGTTCAAGTGGCTGTTGTCAATTTGATTTCAGATAGATATTTTTAAAATATGCATAATGCTCCAAGCAGACATTTTTTACTAGTTAAGCATTAGACAAATCTTGAGGTATTTTTATTTTCAATCCATTTATTTTCTTAAATTTCTGCAACCCATGTGTTACTTTAAAATGTGTTGTTTAATTTTTAAATATTTGTTGATTTTTCAGATATCTTTCTGTAATTAATATACAGTTTAATTCCGTTTGGTCAGAGTCCATAGTTCATATGACTTTAATCCTCTTAAATTTATTAAAACCCATTTTATGACCCAGGATGTGGTCTATCTTGGTAAATGTTTCATGTGCATTTATAAAAAATATGGCTCCTTCTGTCCATGGGTACAATAAATGTTGTTCTATGAACATCAATTATTTCACACTGATTGACAGCAACGTTGAACTACTCTGTATCATTACTCATTTTTTTTATCAGTTATTGACACAGGAGTGTTGAAATCTTTAACTAGAATTGTGGATTTATCTATTTCTCCTTTCAGTTCTATCAGATATTACTTCAGTATTTGAAGGTCTGTTATTAGTTCTATAAACATTTAGGATTATTATCTCCTCTTGATGAATTGATCCTTTTACTAGTCTGAAATATTCCTTTTCATTCCTGGTAATATTTCTTGTTCTAAATCTATTTTATGTGATATTAATAGAATCTCTTCCACTTCTTTTGATTAATGCTTGCATGGTATATCTTTTTTCATTATTTTACTTTCAATCTATTGTCTTTATATTTAAAATGTATTCCTTGTCGTGCTCGTTGTTGGGTGCCATTGAATCAATTCTGACTTATAGCAATGTCATGTGACAGTAGAACTGCCCCAGAGGTTGCAGCAGAACATAGACAGGGAACTGTCAGAAATTCAAGCCCGAATTCAGAAGAGGACATGGAGTGAGGGATATCATTGCTGATATAAGACTTACCTTGGTTGAAAGCAGAGAATACTAGGAAGATATTTATTTATGAATATGGGGATCCTAGCAAACTATGGACAATATTTTGAGGAAAAAGAATACTCTTGAGGAACCTGTATATAGATCAAGAGGAAGTAGAACAGAACAAGGGGATACCTGAATGGTTTAAAATTAGGAAAGGTGTATGCCAGGGTTGTATCCTTTTCGCATACTTATTTAATTAATGTCTCAGAAACCTCATATAGGACCGCTATGAGTTAGAATCGACTCAGTGTTAGTAGAAATTTAATCTGCAAGCTGAGCAAATAATTCCGAGATGCTGGGCCACAGGAAGAAGAACTCAGAATCTGACTGGAGGAAGGCTCACTAACAACCTGCAATATGCAGATAATACAACCTTGCTTGCTGATAGTGAAGAGAACTTGAAGCACTTACTGATGATGATCAGCCTTCACTATGGAGTACACCTTAATGTAAAGAAAACAGAAATCTTCATAACAGGAATAATAAATAGCATCATGATAAGTGGAGAAAAGATTAAAGTTGTCAAGGATTTCATTTTACTTGGATCCATAATCAGTACCCTTAAAAGCAGCGTTAAGAAATAAAAAATGTACTGCATTGGGAAGATCTACTGCAAAAGATTTCTTTAAAGTATTCAAGAGTAAAGGTGTCACTTTGAGGACTAAGGGGAGTCTATTTTCAATTGCCTGTGAAAGCTGGACAATGAAAAAAGAAGACTGGAGAAGAACTCATGCATCTGAAGTAGGGTGTTGGCAAAGAATACTGAATATACCATGGACTGTCTGAAGAACAAACAAATCTGTTTTGGAAGAAGTACAGCCAGCATGTTCCTTAAAAGCAACAATGGTGAAACTTTATTTCTGAGACTTTGGGCGTATGACCAGGAGGGACTAATACCTGGAGAAGGACATCATGCTTGGTAAAGTGGAAGGTTAGCAGAAAAGAAAATGACACTCAATGAGATGGATTGACACTATGGCAGCAGCAATGGGCTTAAATATAATAATTATGATCATCTCACAGGACTGGACAGTGTTTAATTTCATTGTACATGGGGTCGCTGTTTCAGAATCAACTTGATGGTACCTAAAGGAAAACATCTTGCTCTTAGTTTTCTATTGGTCTTATTTATTTATTTAAACTTTTTGGTCCTCCCTCTTTTGTTCTGGATTTACTATTTCTGTGATTCCAGTGTGTTTCTACTATTGTTGTAGTAACTATTTCTCAATTTTACTATCATTAATTTTTTTATAAGTTTTTATTGTGAGGTTTACATGGAAGAATATCAGTTTTACATTCATCCTGTCATATTTCGTTTCATTGCAATGATTACAATCCCCTCATGCATCATCAAATAACCAAAGGGTACACCCCACAGGCCCGCCCCCTGGCCATCAGCACACAGCCCCTCTCCCACCCTGAGTTCAGTGTCCCCAGCCGCTCCATCTGTCCACGTAATCTTCTCTGTCTCCATCCCTGGCGTCTCTGCCTCGCTGGGTAGGGTCCCGCTCTCCGCTCTTCTCACTTGATGGTCCCAGGGACCTCTGCTCCTGGGCTGCAAAATCAATCACTCCCCTCCTTTAGTCAAAAAACATCTACCTTTATATTTCCTACCCTCACAATCCGTCCTGATGGCAATTATTCACTATTGTACCACAAGAGTCTTATCCCCATTTCCTTTTGCCAACCTGGTCGGTCCCAACAGATTGGAAATCATTCAGTGGAGATTCTACCTTCCCCCGCCCCGTCTGGAACTACGCTCCCTCTTGAAAGCTTGTAAGCCAGTCACTTCTTGACTTTAAAGGACTCCCCCCTCCGCCCCCATTTTGGGTAACTAATGTCTAAGTTGCCCATCCCTGTCAACCCTGGTACCGAGGGGATGGGAGTGATCCTCGCTGTAAAGATTTGTTCCCTTTTTGAGCTACTACATCCATAAGTATAGGTAAAATTCATCAAATTGTAGCAGGTTACTCTTTTTTTAAATTTCCCTCTTCTTTCTTCTTCTAGTCGAATTCTGATCATCCAGCCATTGAAACCAGGTCACGTGGATACTATCTGCAAGTATGGTGTTCTTGTGCATCTCCCCTCACTTCATATCAGCTGTACAATTCACTCTTTGTTCTACTCCTCTGTGGCCATGTCACTGCCTCTGGGCCCAGGAGTCCCTGGGTCTTGCCATACTGCTGGCCATTTAGGTCTCCACCTGGGTTCACAGGGGTCTACTGAATGTGGTCAGACTTAGCTTGCAACTTCATTGTTGTTATTCCCCCCTCTTCCCCTTATCGGTGATCAATGGGGTTACCAGCCAGACCACATGGCTGCTCATGTATTCTCCCTGACTCTCAATCTTGGAAGGGAGTTTGCTCTGAGGGGTCCTGAACCATTTGCCTTGATGGTTTCCAGGTGAACAGCTTACTTGTTTTTATAGTAATCAATCAGACTGCTGTTATTGTTTCAGATTTTTCCTGCCGGTCTTTCTCTCACGAAGTATCTTCTGTTCTTCTGGGCCCTCCAGACTGGTCTACTTGTCCTTTCCTGTGGAAATTTCCTATCTCAGACAATTCTGGACGGGGTTATGGATTCCATCTATGGGCTTATGCAATGTAAAG
>NW_006408553.1:7041915-7045522 GCF_000296735.1 Chrysochloris asiatica
ATCTTCCCCTTCCTCCCTTCCCTCCTTCTCTCATCCCATAAATCCTGGTGATCAGCAAATTATATAAGTTTTTTTTCCCCCTTTAGGATGTGTTATTTTCCTTAGTTATTTATTTTAGTGGTTGCTTTAGTGTTTACAGCTCATGTAGTCCTGACTTGTGACATGTTTAGGTTACAATGAACCTCACTTATAGCTGTCAGTGTATCTGGAATATTGCATCTTCTTGAGAAGGAGTCATAGGAAAATGTGTTCAGAGGATATGGAAAAAATTGCTGAGTTGTGTGAACAAGCTCCAAATATTTGATAAGGAAAGTATAAGAGGGGAAAATCAGTGAAAAAAAAAATCATCCATATGCAAAACTGCTGAATTTAGAACTTGATATTGCTGATGTGGAAGAGCACAGATGAAGAAAGGGAACTGACAGATCAGAGCTTAATGACTTTTGAAGAGGAAATAAATGCTGAAGAAAGAGGAACGAAAGAAGCTACATGGATTAGCTGAGGTTTTTTCTAAACTAAATCAGGGGCTTCATTTGCTTGAAAATATAGACCCAAACATTGATTGCTTTGCTAGATAGGCATTGGTAGTGAGCGTAGTGGTTATGAATTGGGCTGTGAACCGCAAGGTCAGCCAGCAGTTCAAAATTACCAGCGGTTCCGTGGGAGAAAGATGAGGCGTTCTGCTCCCGTAAAGATTTACAGCCTCGGAAACCCTGTGCAGGGTCGCTATGAGCCAGAACTGACTCCGCGGCACTTAACAACAACAACAATATGAAGAAAAACAAGAAAAGAACCACATAGATAGCTCTCACTAACTTTCTGACTAGAAATGACATCCCCATTCTCAGGTATAATTCATAATTCAGATGAGAATTCAGAAACTTCCAGGCAGTTATTACTGAAACTGACAAAATGACAACCTCATCCAACTCTTTGTCATCATTAAATTTTTCTGATTTGTGTATTTTGGGAAGTATGTATACATGTATTAAAATACATCTCTAAGTTTATATGTGATGCTTGCAACCCTCAAAGACAAATATGGATCAGATTTATAAAGATACTGATAACAAAAGACAGTAATGAAAACTAACCAAAAAAGAGACGCATTCAACTTTTGTTAAAATTGATTTATGATGGAATTATCTAGATGGAATCTTGTCATATGTCAGGAGTTATGTTACATCTTAAGTTCATCATAGTCTACCTTCTGCTCCCGTAAAGATGTACAGCCTCAGAAACCCTGTACAGGGTCGCCACGAGTCAGAACCAACTCCACGGCACATAACCACCAACCACCACTACCTTCAAGTACCATGCCACTGCATGAATAGTGCAGAATCTTACAACAGTTACTTATATTCCCAAAGCAACCCCTTCATCATCCCACAACCCATTTTACTTCTATATAAGTTATAAACCCCACAATATATTGTTACTATTAAATAACAGTTGCAGAGAGATCGCTTTAAGGTGTTCCTGACTGAAGCCACAGTATTTTCAATCGCCTCATGGTGGTGGTGGTGGGTATGTGCTGTGGTGTCAGTTCCGACTCATAGCGACCCTGTACAGGGTTTCTGAAACTGTAAATCTTTATGGGAGCAGAAAGCCTCATCTTTCTCCCGTGGAACCGCTGGTAGGTAGTTTTGAACTGCTGACCTTGAGGTTAGCAGCCCAACTCATAACCACTGCACTACCAGAGCTCCTTAATAACCTCATATGCACATGAAATTTGGACAATGAATAAGGAAGACAGATAAAAGAATAAATGCCTTAGAGTTATGGTCTTGGCGAGGAATATTGAGAAGAACAGACAAATCTGTTTTGGAAGAAGTACAGCCAGATGCTCCTTACAGGTGAGGATGGTGAGATTTCATTTCTTGTGCTTTGGACATGTTGACAGGAGGGATCAGTCCATGGAGAAAGACATCATGCTTGGTTAAAAAAAAAGAGAGAGAGAGAAAGACGCTCTATGAGATGGAGTGACACAGTGGCAGCAACACTAAGCTTAAATGTAACAATAATTGTGAGGATGGCCCAGGACCGGGTAGTATTTCATTCTATTGTGCATAGGGTCTCTATGAATAAAAACAGACTCAATGGCATCTAACAACAATAACACATTATATAATATAAACATGTAAACATATAAATACTCATCTTAGAAAGAAATTTAAAACTTGTCCTTTACATGGATTCACATATTTTCCAATTCCAATGTAAATTTCTTTCTAAAGAAATTTCTTTAAAACTTCCAGAAGTTCAGATCTACTGGTGGTAAACAGTTGATATTTCTAAGTTCTACATTCTACCTACCTATCTACCTACCTACACACCTACTTATCTACCTATCTACTTCCCTCTTTCTCTTCCTCCCTCCCTCCACCACTTGTCTGTCAGTTTGTTTTACTGTGGTGGCTTGTGTGTTTCTGTGATGCTGGAAGCAATGTCACCAGTATTCTAAATAACAGCAGGGTACGTACATGGTGGACAGGTTTCAGTTGAGCTTTCACACTAAACCACACCAGGAAGAGGGAGAGATGAACTACCTCTGAAGGTTAGCCACTGAAAACCTTAGGAATAGCAGTGGAACACACAGATAGCACCAGAATACTGAATATTGAAACATGATGAAGAGCACCAGAATGCTGTACAATACAGTGCCAGAAGATGAGCCCCTCATGTTGGAAGGCACTCAAAATATCACTGGGGGAAGAGTCATCTCCTCAAAGAAAAGTTGACCATCACGAATGGAGTCTAAACCAGGGATGGGGAATGGTCAGCCTTCAGGCCATATTAGGCCCTCAAAATAATTTGATCTGGTCCTGCCAAGGCAACTGCAGTTCCAGCCATCACATTGTTGTGATTGTTACGTGCCATGGAGCCAGTTCCAACTCGTAGTGACCCTGTATGATGGGTTGGAACTGTCACCCTTGTGGTTCACAGTCCAGTGCTGATCCTATAGCGCCACACCATAAGTCATATTGTTGTTGTTAAGTGCCATCGAATTAGTTCTGACTCTGACGTCACATTGTTGTTGTTGTTGTTGTTAAGTGCCATCAAGTTGGGTTCTAACCCATAGCGACCCTGTATAGGATTTCTGAGGAGCAGCTGGTGAGTTTGAACCGCTGACCTTGTAGTTCAAACGGCTTTACAGTCTGGCACATTAACCCACAGCACCACACCAGAACTCCCAGAAGTCATGTTAGGAGTGAGTTAATTAAATGTTTGACCAAATATAGCATGCTAATTTTTAATTTGATAATTTTGTATGGTCCATGAATGAGGTTATAAATTTTGGCCAAAAAAAGGTTCCCCAAACCTGGTGTAAGGCTTTCAGGACCTTCATTTGCTGATGGGGGTCAACTCAAAATGAGGAGAACAATTGTAAACATCCATTAATAATTGGAACATGATATGTACAAAGTATGAATCTAGAAAAATTATAAGTTGTCAAAAATGAAATGCATCATGTAACATCAATATAGCAGGAATTAAGTGAGCTAAAATTGACTAGTATTGATCATTTTGAATCTGACAATCACATGTTTTACTATGCCAAGAATGACAAATTGAAGAGGAATGGTGTCACATTCATCATCAAAAA
>NW_006408553.1:7049262-7053283 GCF_000296735.1 Chrysochloris asiatica
GTCGCTGGAGAAGGATGTCATGCTGGGTAAGGTGGAGGGTCAGAGAAAAAGAGGAAGACCCCCAACCAGATGGATCAGTCAGGTGGCATCATTGATGGCGTCAAGTGTGACAGCAATAGTGAGGTTGGCCCAGGATTAGACATTGTTTCGTTCTGCTGTGTATGGGGTCACTATGAGTAGGTTCCGACTCGATGGCACCTGACAACAACAACAACAAAAGCCCATGGTCTAAAAATTAAGCTTTCATGTGTACTTTGGAGTCTTGGTATGGTGCAGTAGGATAAACCCTGAACTGCTAACCACAAGGTCGTTGGTTCAAATCCACCAACTGCTCCTCAGAAACTATATACAGGGTCACTATGAGTTGAAACTGACTTGATGGCACTTAACAACAAAAATGTGTACTTTAACATTCAAAGGAGGGCAGATATTTTTTTGAAGAGGATACAAAATAGGTGGTCATGTAGAAAATAGTTAAGATGGCAGTTATAAATCCAAATACAGCAATAATTATATTAACTGTAAATGGGCTAAAACTATCTGTTGAAACCGGGACAGAACCACCATCCAATTTGGATTGAACTGTATTTTGCATAAAACTTAAGTTATCAACTGCACTGTAAGGGAAGCTTTTCCTAGGGTAAAATATGGAAGGAGGAAGTAAACTTTAACTGCTAGCACTGGAGAACTGAAAGGAGCTCTGGTAGCATAGTGGTTATGAATTGGACTGCTAACCTCGCGGTCAGCAGTTCGAAACTACCAGCTGTTCCCCGGGAGAAAGATGAGACTTTCTGCTCCCATAAAGATTTACAGCCTCGGAAACCCTGTACAGGGTCGCTATGAGTTGGAACCCACTCCAAGGCACATAACAACAACAACAACAACTGGAGGACTGAACTTGGAGGAGTTAAAGTGGAGCTAAAACAACTGTCCTTTCAGAGTTGCAAATTGTTTTCTAACTTGCACAAGATGAGGACTTTAATCTGTTTTTGTTGCAAACCTTTTACTGTGAGAAGACCCCCTGAATGTGTTATTTAGTTATGCAAATGTAAAGCAAAGATTCTCTATGCAAGCTGTTTGAAAAGCTAAACAGTGTTTTGTTGTTGCAAACTGTAAATCTTGCTACTGTGTAGCTTAAACTCTTTTCAAAAGGATAGTTTATGGCTAGTTTTTTTCCAATTTACCCAAGAGGAAACACAACTCATCTCTATTATTTTTCACCTGAAAATCACATATTTTAGTTTTACATGAAGAACATATTGTTTTCTTATATTAATATGATTTTATCTGTCCTCTTTGGGAAACAATAACTGCACTGTAGGATAAGCACTGGATGGCTAACTACTAGCTACCCTGTAAGGGTCACTATGAGTTAGAACTAAATCAACAACACTTAACAACATTCTCCTAAAAGACAATGTGTCTTGTTTACCTACACGTGCTTTTTTTTTTATTATTATAAAGAGTCCCCATTTTACCTAAGAATATTTTTATCTGATCCAGTTAGGATGGTTGTTGTTGTTGTTAGTGCCATTTAGTCGGATCTGACCCATAGCGACCCTGTATTGGGTTTCTGAGGAGCAGCTGGTGAGCTTGAACCACCGCCTTTGCAGTTCAAATGGCTTTGCAGTGTATTAACACCACAGCGCCACATCCTTTCTAATAGGTTACTTTTTGCCCCCAGCTTTCTTCCCTAATATAGGGATGGGGCTTGCAAGTAGGTGATGTACAGAGGTGGTTTAGTAAAGCTGTCTCTCCACATTTATGTTATCAATGTTAACGTCAGAATGTTGTGTTGACTGGACTACCATCTGAAAATATAACACGTTTTTATGGTCTAGACAGTCTGTTTTGTGAATAAGGCTAAGGATTAAATGCAGACAAACTATAGAGACAAGAAAAGTATGGGTTGGGGTATAAACGACGCAGGACTTGAGGCGGGATGAAAATACCATCTCTTTCTTGTTGTTGTTGCTAAGTGCTGTTGAGGTGATTCTGACTCCTTGTTGTTAAGTCCCGACTCACAGTGACCCTGCACAAGGTTTCCAAGGCTGTAAATCTTTATGGGAGCAGAATGTCTCATCTTTCTCCCACGGAACAGCTGGTAGTTTTGAACTGTAGACCTTGAGGTTGGCAGTCCGACTCTGTATAGGGTTTACAAGGAGTGGCTGGTGAGTCTGAACAGCCGACATGGCTGTTCAAATTGACCTTTTAGTCCAGTGCTTGTCTGATGGCAACACACCAGTCCTTACTACCTGTACAAAGGAGCCCTGGTGGCATTGTGGGTTAGGCTAACTAAAAGGCCACCAGTTCAAACCCACCAGCTGCTCCTAGGGAGGAAGGTGAGGCTGTCTGCTTGTGGAAACATTTACAATCTTGGAAACCCTACATAGAGTAGCTGTGAGTCAGAATCTACAGGATGGCAGTGGGTTTGGTTTTGGTTTGACTACCAAGCAGTGCTTCATTCTGTTGTGCATAGGGTAGTTATGAGATGAAACCGACTGGATAGCACCTAACAACTTGTACAAGTTGTGTATCTAAAGTTACAAAGAAGTATAGAAGAGCATTAATCTGGGAACATATTAATAAAACAGATAAGATTCACACATTGAGTGACAAGTGGATAGGGCAAATGTTCAACACCACAGTAGTTCAGAAAAGGAAGTAAACATCAAAGTTAAGGCAGTATGTCAGAGGGTGGGCTTTAAAAAAGGTTAAGGCTGAGATTAAAAGATGTGAACTTCTAAACAGGAGGCACAACGGAGATAAAGGCCTACTAGCAGGAATACATTTCCACACAAACTTAAGCATTTACTATGTCTTTTCATTTATCATTTACTGTCTTTTCAGTGAATGCAGGGGGGAAAAAAAGTATGACTCAATCTCTGCCTCAAGGAGTTTAAGTCTAGATGAGAGACAAGACAAAGAAACATACTAGCACATGCCAGTTAGTAGAGGGCAGACTTTGCTATAAAAAGTGCTAGTTCGTGGATCAGGCATAAATGCAGACAAAAGTAATTTTGCATAGAGCATGAATAGAACACAGACTAAGACAGATCTAGGCTTCAAATTCAGGTGTGTGCCTGTACTATCTATTTGACCTTGGGCAAATTACAGGACCCGAGTCTGCGCTGTTTTCTATACAAGTGGCTTTACTAAGATCTAACAACTTTCAGTTGTTGTGGGGAGGATGAAATGAAGTCATTGTGGTGAAAGGACTTGACAGAGTTGTCTAAGTTTCTACTCTTTCCCCTTGCCATCTCATCTACTCTCCTTCCTACCAGTAGGGGTGAGATGTCTGGGGTGAGCAGAAAGAAAAAGATGTAGGGAGGCTACTTCCTCATTTTCCTCCCCTCCCCCGACCTCAGGTTCCGGGAGAGTCACTGTGGAAGTGGGTGAAGACACAGAAGTGGGGGTGGGGAGGGAGGACCTGCTAACTGTAAACACAGACGCCACCAAGAATTCCGATCCCGTCTGGCTACCGGATTTCCGTGCCACCCACCTATGGCCCTGCTCTCAGTTTCCTCAGCTGTATAATGGGAATACACCGTCTCCTTCTTTTCCTTCGCTTGCGACTGACCTAAACGCCTGAGAAAGGCGAGAAGAAGCCCCTAGTTGTTGGCCTCTGGCCCCCATCAAGTCCTCCTCCTACTTTGGCTTTGGCCTTTTGTACCGGCCCCACGTGACCCGCTAGGCCGGCTCTTCCCTTCTGTCCCGCCCCACCCTCCGGCCTTTCCTGGCTCCAGGCCTAGCTCTTCCCGCTCCTCGGCCGCCCCCCTCCCGCGCGCCCCTTCCCTCCCCCTCCCCCTCGCCTACTCCCAGGCTGTTCCAGAACCCTCCCCCAGGCAGCCGTTCCCTCGCGACGCTTCCCCTCCCCCCGCGGCTGTTCCACCGCCACGCCTCCCCTCCCCCCGGCCGGAGCTCACTGTCTCCAAGATGGCGGCCGTGTCAGTTTGGGGCATCTCCGCGGTCCGGCCCGGTGCCCCGGGATCCCGGCTCTCTTCTCCCCCGGTAAGTAGCC
>NW_006408553.1:7053383-7056695 GCF_000296735.1 Chrysochloris asiatica
ATGGACCTCACCAAGTGGGATGCACAGAAATCAAACTGACCACATCTGTGGAAAGAGATGGTGGAAAAGCTCCATATCATCAGCCAAAACAAGGCCAGGGGCAGACTGTGGAACAGACCATCAATTGCTCATATGCAAATATAGACTGAAGCTGAAGAAAATTAAAATAAGTCCGTGAGAGCCAAAATTTGATACTCAACATATCCCACCCAAATTTAGAGCTACTCTCAAGAACAGATTTGATGCATTAGACACTAATGACCAAAGACCAGAAGAATTGTGGGATGACATCAAGAACATCATACAGGAAAGCAAAAGGCCATTAAGAAGACAAGAAAGAAGGAAAAGACCAAAATGGATGCCAGAAGAGACTCTGAAACTTGCTCTCCAGAATAGATATGCTAAAGCAGATGGAGGAAACAAAGCAGTAAAAGAGTTTAAAAGGCAGCTTGAGAAGACAAAGTCAAGTATTATGGTGAAATGAGCAAGACCAGGAATTAGAAAACCGAAAGGGAAGAACAAGTTCAGGATTTCTCAAGCTTAAAAAACTGAAGGGAAAATTCAAGCCTGAACTTGAAATATTGAAGGATTCTATGGGAAAAATATTGAATTATGTAGAAAGCATCAAAAGTAGATGGAAGGAATACACATGGCCAATGTACAAAAAAGAAATGATGTTCAATCATTTTAAGAGGTAGCATATGATCAAGAGCCAAGGGTACTGAAGGAAGAAGTCCAAGCTGCACTGAAGGCATTAGCAAAAAACAAGGCTCCAAGATTTGATGGAATACAAATTGAAATCTTTCAACAAACTGATACAACAATGGAGACACTTACTCATTTATGCCAAGAAATTTAGAAGACAGTTACCTGGTTCACTGACTAGAAGAGATCCATATTTTTGCCCATTCCAAAGAGAGGTAACCATACAAAATATGGAAATCATCAGACAATATCATTAATATCACATGCAAATAAAATTTTGCTCAAGATAACTTTGAACTACCTGCAACGGTGCATTGACAGGGAACTGCCAGAGGTTCAGATGAGGATGTGGAACAAGGGCTAGCATTGCTTGCGTCAGATGGATTTTGGCTGAAAGCGGAGGACACCAGAAAGATGTTTAACTAGTGTTGTACTGAGTATGTAAACACAACTGTGTGGATCATGACAAGCTATGGACAACACTGTGGAGAATAAGCATTTCGGGACACTTAATTGTGCTCATGAAAACCTGTACATTTAGACCAAGAAGCAGATGTTCAAACAGAACCAGTGGAAACTGCATGGTTTAAAATTTGGAAAGGTTTGTACGAGACGTGTAGTTTTCCACCATACTTGTTCAATCTATACACTGAGCAAATAATCTGAGAAGCTGGATTATATGAAGAAGAATGTGCCATCAGGATTGGAGGAAGACTTGTTAACAATTTACAATATGCCGATGATACAACCTTGCTTGCTGAAAGTGAAGAGAACTTAACATACTTACTGGTGAAGATCAAAAACCACAGCCTTCTTTATGGGTTGCACCTCAATGTAAAAAAATACCTTCAAATCCTCACCACTGGACTAATAAATAACATGATAAATGGAGAAAAGATTGAAGTTGTCAAAGACTTCATTTTGCTTGGAACCACCATCAACACTCAAGGAAGCAGCAGGTATGAAACCAAACGACGTATTGCATTAGGCAAATCTGCTACATACGACCTCTTTAATGTGTTGAAGAGCAAAGATGTCAGTTTGCTGTCAGATCTGACTTGGTTGCACATATCCGCCTCTATCTATGTATCTATGTATGTATGTATGTATGTATGTATGTATGTATGTATGTATGTATCTATCTATCTATCTATCTATCTATCTATCTATCTATCTATCTAATTTTTAGAGTAGTTTCAGGCTTATAGAACAAATGAGCAGAAAGTATAGTTTCCATATACCATTTCTTTCCCCTACACAGTTTCTTCTATTATTAACATATTGCATTAATGTGTTTTACTTGTTAGAACTGCTGAACCAATACTGATATATAAAGCCCATAGTTTACAATGGAGGCTCTCTTTGTACTGTACAGTTCTATGGGTTTTGACAAAACATAATGTCAAGGTATCAACCATTACAGTACTGGGCCGTATTGATTCACTGTCCTTAAAACGCCCTTCCCTTTTTCTTGAGTCCCTGGTAGACACTAATTTTATTATTATTTTTTAAAACGGTTTCTATGATTTTACCTTTTCCACAGTGTGATATGGTTGGAATCATGCAATGTGTAGCCTTTTTAAACTGGCTGTTTTCACTTAGCAATGTGATTCCCTCCATGTTTTCTCATAGTTCGATAGTTCAATTCTTTTGAATACTCCATTGTTTGAAGGTAAAGACCCTTAGTGGTGCCAGCTGCTTGGTGGCAGAAAGTCATGCCACTAAGCTTCTGTAAAGATTAAACTCAAAACTCACTGCCATGGAGTTGTTTCGAGGCTGCAAATCTTTACAGGAGTAGAAAGTCTCATCTTTCTCTTGCAGAACCATTGGTGGGTTTAAACTACCAACCTTCAAGCTAGCAGTCCAGTGCTTATCCTACAATGACGTTAGGATAAAAATTACAGCCTAGGAAACCTTATGGACAGTTCTATGATTCAGAACTGATGTTACAGCAACAGATTTGTGTGGATGGACCACACTTTCTTTAACCATTCAGTGTTGTTGTTAGGTGCCATTAAGTTGGTTCCAACTCATAGACACCCTATGCACAACAGAACAAAATACTGTCTGGTTCTGGGCCATCCTCACAATTGTTGTTATGATAGAGCCCATTGGTGATGTCACTGTGCCAATCCATCCCGTTGGGCGTCTTCAGTGTTAGTTTTTGTTTTCTGAAAAAGTCTTTAATTTGCCTCCATTTTAGAATATATTCTAGGTTGACGTTTTTGATCTTTCAATAAAGATGTTTCTTCATTTTATTCTTGGTTGCATTGATGAATCTTATTGTAATGCTTGAAAGTATTTTGCTAAATGAAATGTCAGTCAGAAAAGAACAAATATTATATGATCCTACTTGTGTGAAATACCTAGGATAGGCAATTGTATAGAGACCAAAGTTTACTAAGGATTATTAAGGGGAGTTGGAAAGGCGAGGAAGAGGGTGGCTCATTGCTTAAAGAACACTGAGCTTTTGTGAAGAATGATGGAAACATTCAGAAATGAATAATTGGGAAGGTTGAATAACATGACGGATTTAATTTTACTGAGTTGTACATGTCAGAAATGTTAAAATGGCAATTGTTTTGTTACATATATATATATATATAT
>NW_006408553.1:7065255-7076807 GCF_000296735.1 Chrysochloris asiatica
GGAGCCTCGGGCTGGGCTGTGCCGGGGAGTCCGCTCTCCCTCGGGGACGCGCCCACCGCCCAGCCCGACCAGCGCCAGGTCGCTGGCCGTCCCCGGCCCTGCCCCTTCTCCCCGCGCTCCCTGGCGTCCACTCTCTGGGCTCCGACCGAGTGCGCGTAGATCTGAGCGGGGCTGAGGCGGCAAGTGGGGGTGACAGGCTGGCGGGTGTTGTGGTGCGGAGGAGGCAGCACGTGTGGTGTTGTGTCTGTCGGGCTGTCAGCCCCGGCGCTGGGAGGGGAGGCGGCCGGCTGCCTGTCAACCTTCGGCCGGTCTGGACGCTAGCTGGCCGACCTGTCAGGCTCTGGGAGAAGCCTGCGAGCCCCTCACGCCTCCGCGGAACCGGCCTCTGGAGTTTAATGTTTGGAGGAGCTGCGAATGGGCGATCCATTGCTCTTAACTCTTTCACGTGATTTCATTGTTAACTTATTCCTCGAGTTCTGTTCGGTTCTCTAATGGGAACGGCGAAGCAACTTATTGGCAAACTGCAAGGCTGTGCCTATCAAGTTTTTTTTTTTAAAGTTTCGAGCTCTTTAAAAAGTGCGCGTAGATGTGTTTGGAGTGGGGAGTGGGGATGGAGGAAGCAGTCTGAAGCAAGTTGCTTCTCTCAAACCCGCTTCTGTACTTTTAGAGAGTTAAGGTGCAAGTCTGTAGGCTCTTTATTTTCTGAAGACGTGGAAACTGATGAAAATCTCGACCGGAGAGACAATGACTAAACTGTCATTCATTTTTAAACATTGGGAGCTCAAACTATTCAAACGTTCCCAGCATCTTTAACTCAGGCGTTAGTTTTTAATTTAGTTTAGCGGTAATGTGTATATAATAAACTTTAAGTATTACTATGATTTCTGACCTCTTGAGACCCTCACCAAAATAAGGCATAGCTCTCTTAGGGGGCTTCCTTTTAGTCAGCTAATTTAAAAATAAGTCTTGGCTCAGGCTTGAGTGTTTGTTTCAGTCTTTTCTTTACTATCCGAGTTAACTGTACTCTCTCTTAACTAATGTCTTTTAGTTTTCCTGTAGATTTTAGTTTTACTCAAAGAAAAGTTACCATGGAAGCCATTTTTCTAACATTGTTTTTGTCGTAATGTAAATGCTCCCGGAGGACAAGAACAGAGTAATTTTTTTTTTTTTTTTTAAAGCTTGAACTTAAATTTAGTTTTTTGAGGCAAAGAAGTTATTTAGAGTCAGAATTCATTATTATTGTTTCTTTACTTTTATCTGCCAGATGCTTGTGTGTGAAAGATGATTCAGTTTAATTCTAGAGAGAGGATTCTTGTTAATGTTTTATGCATTGATGTTCATTCAGTACAGCAATCTGGAAGTCTTGAATTCATGTCTTTATGAGATGTGACTCCTCTTTAGACTCACAAACAGTAATAAAACGTCCCCCCACCCCATGTTGTTGTTGTGTGCCGTGGAGGAGTCAATTACGACTCATAGTGACTCTGTACAGGGTTTCTGAGGCTGTAAATCTTTATTGGAGCAGAAAGCCTCATCTTTCTCCCGCGGAACAGCTGGCAGTTTCGAACTGCTGACCCTGAGGATAGCAGCCCGATTCGTAACCACTACGCTACCAGAGCTCCTTAAGTAATATGTGTATTTGACTCCAGGGACCCAGGGTCTTTTTCTTTTAGTTTCTGTATCTGTACATTGTTTAAGAACAATTTGACAGTTGTTATTCCTTTCAGTATATGGATCTAGTTTTAGTTAGGAGGAACTATAAGCATTTAATTCTTGGTTGTAGTGGTTATGTGTTGTGGAGTGGGTTGCAACTCAAAGCGGCCCTGTACAGGTTTCTGAGGTGGTAAATCTTTACCGGAGCAGAAAGCCTCATCTTTCTCCCACAGAACAGCTGGTAGTTTCGAACTAATGACCTTAAGATTCGCAGCCCTATTTGTAACCACTACAGTACCAGAGCTCCTTATGTAATTCTTAAACGTTTGAGTGAAATTGGATTATTTAAAAAATTTTTAAGCATTGCTATTTTCAATGTTATTTTTGTTTCCATTTGGAATGCCTAAAGTAATATTGTACTTAAAAGATGACCTTAGTTTGTGTAAATAATATTTGTGGGTTTTTTTTTTTTTTTTTTTTTAACATATAAAGTAGTTAAACTTCTCATTGACTGCTTGTCTTTTTGTTTTTACCCAATCTGAATGCTTGGAGTTTTGAAAGGTGAAAGATTTATTGTTACTTTCATTGCAGGATTCTTTCTACTAATCCAGCTACTTGTTGAAGTGCTGAATAGTTACTTCTTGGGGAAAGATGTGAAGGAGGAGTTGCAGTCCATAGACTGGTGAGCAGAGATTGCTGAGGACAGAAAAGCTAGCACCTTTCTGGTTAGACATAGCCTAAGGTCATTCATGGAACATCTCATCTTGTTTTCTAATTACTCACCTTTTTGTCCTTTCTATTTTACCTCAATGGTTTACATACATGTTTGTTTTGGGATGCTTATGGAAATGTCTTGAAACTCCTACAGGTGCTCAGTAAACACTCGCTATTTACTTGACTTGAAAAAGTAGGATATTTCACCCAATAGCTTATTTCCAATGAGCCCCGATGGAAAACTAACCTTGTTTTAATTGTTTTTCAGGCATAAGATGTGCATTTTTTTAAATGTGAAGCTGGGAATGAGATGTTCTTGAATCCTTACAACTTTTTGAAGAGACCCATGTGTGGTGCTATAAAGAAATTTATTGGGAAGTGTGAAGACATTTCAAATAACAGGTTGTTTTGGTTACTAAAATAAAATCGAGAGGCATTCTATTTTGTGAAAGGAGGAAAGACTCAGGCCAGAAAACGTGTATGCTATGGTTAACTGTTTCCTAGCCTCCGAGAATCTTGTTTTCCATGGTGTGAAACTTACTCAGCATCAGGATAAGGGATAACGACTCTATGGATATACAGAATCCTTCACCATGGTAAAACTCGCTAACCCGCTGTACACGGAGTGGATTTTAGAGGCCATCAAAAAAGTGAAGAAGCAGAAACAGCGTCCTTCAGAGGAAAGGATTTGCAATGCAGTGTCTTCATCCCATGGCTTGGATCGTAAAACTGTTTTAGAACAATTGGAGTTGAGTGTAAAAGATGGAACAATCTTAAAAGTCTCTAATAAAGGACTTAATTCCTATAAAGATCCTGATAATCCTGGGCGAATTGCACTTCCTAAACCTCGAAACCATGGAAAATTGGACAATAAGCAAAACGTGGATTGGAATAAACTGATTAAACGTGCAGTTGAGGGATTGGCAGAATCCGGTGGCTCAACTTTGAAAAGCATTGAACGTTTTTTGAAAGGTCAAAAGGATGTGTCTGCGCTATTTGGAGGCATTGCTGCCTCTGGCTTTCACCAGCAGTTACGATTGGCTATCAAACGTGCCGTTGGCCACGGCAGACTCCTTAAAGATGGACCTCTTTATCGGCTCAACACTAAAGCAACCAATGTGGATGGGAAAGAGAGTTGTGAGTCTCTTTCTTGTTTACCTCCAGTGTCACTCCTTCCACATGAAAAAGATAAGGTAAGAATGGTATATGCATCAAATTTCATAGTACTGATTATATAGGATGCTTCATGTTCATGTTCCTGGGAAGTTATATTTGGTCAGGCTTTCTGTTTGGGAACTTTTGGAGTGGTTAGTGATTTTTTTTTTTTTTAATTTTTATTGTGAATTTAGTGAAGATTTACAGACAAGATCATCAGTTTTCCATTCAACAAATAACACAGTTTGCATCATCTCTGATATTGTCATCCCTTCTATGTCATCCCACTTCCTCCCTGTGGTTTATTATTGGTGAGTTCTAGATGTGAGAACTCAATGGATGGTGATTGTTTCTGATGCTTTGAAATATTTTGTACATAAGATTCAAATACTGTATATTAATCTAGCTAAAATAATGTTTTAAGATTAGAATTAGTAAGGAACATACATTAAAACTTAAAAAAATACTTTTTATTGTGAGTTGAGTGAAGGTTTACCAGGCAGATCATCAGTCCCACATTCAATAGATTCTACACTTTGGGTCATTATAATGATTGCAATCCACTCCAGGTACCATCAGTTAGCAATATTTACCTCTATTTACTCACCCCCCCCCAACCTCCACACCCATCCTCTCTGTAGCCATCATAGAACAACATTAAAACTTTTAAGTAAGATTTTTATAGTACATTGTTACTGGAAGTTAATGAGCAGCCAAATACTGAAGACTTGAATTTGAAACAATCAGCTGACTCTGTGGGTTATTATTGTTATTATTTTTCCATTTTCCATTTCATTAGACAAGAATGAGACATTCTCATGATCAGTAGTTGTTGCCAAGTAAACCTAGCTATTCTTATTTTTGCTATTTGTATACTATGTTTGCAGTATGATGAAGTATCTTAAATGTTACAATTTCTGGCAACTGTAATTACAAGGGTCTAGAATATATGGTAATTCTGTATTAGTAAATTTGAGAGAGCTGGAAGTGGTGCACAGGTGGTATACCTTACTTTGCTTCATGTTTTATGCTGTTAGTTTGTATCTTAGGTTGTTTTGTGCATTTGAAAGTAAGTATGTCTTAACAGTAAATTCTGGTCTTTAGAGTTTTAGGGATGAGAATTTTTTTAGTAGCTAGTTTTTATATTGATCTGTGTCCTAGCTATAAATATAACTGGTTGAAATTATGATTTTTGTGAAGAGTGGAAGTACTTTAAAATTACTAAACACTTTAAACCACTTTTGTCAAGTCAATTCTGATTCATAGCCACCCTATGGGACATAGTAGAACTGCCTGCCCCATTGGGTTTCTACAGATATAAATCTTTAGGGAAGCAGACTGCCACATCTTTGTCCTGCTTAGTGGATGGTGGCTTTGAACCACTTATCTTTTGGTTAGCAGCCAAGCACTGTAACCACTGAACCTTCAGGGCTTCTTACCATACGTTTTAGCACACACCAAAGCAAGGCTTGGTGGTGTAGTGGTTAAAGTGTCCGACTGTCAGCCAGCAGGTCAGTTGTTTGAACCCACCAGCTGTTCAACTGGAGAAAGAGGTGTCAGTCTGCTTCCCTGAAGATTTAAAACTATGGAAACCCTATGGAGCAGTCCTATGTCCTACAGGGTGACTATTAGTTAGAATTGACTCAGTGGCAGTGGGTGTGGTTTTGGATTTTCATTTTTGTTGCTGCCATGTGCTGTGGAGTTGGTTCCGACTTATAGCGACCCTGTACAGGGTTTCCGAGGCTGTAAATCTTTACGGGAGCAGAAAGCCTCATCTTTCTCCTGTGGAACAGCTGGTAGTTTTGAACTGCTGACCTTGAGGTTCGCAGCCCGATTTGTAACCACTACGCTACATTCATCCACATTAATAAAAATATTTGTTCGTTTTGTTTAAGACCATGTAAACTGCTCCTTGTATGAGAAGACTGTAAAGTTAACAGTGAGTGCATTTTAAAATATTTAGGATTTGACCTAAATTTATTATTAGTTAACAGCCCTTCAAAATGACTGCCTGTAGGTTTTGTAACAATGGAAAATTATAGTATTCTTTGATGGACTGTTCAGACATCTGTTTTAGAGTTCGAGTTATCCTGTATAGGGTTTCGGAGGCTGTAAAGCTTTATGGGAATAGAAAACCAAATCTTTCTCCAGCAGAAGACTTAGTACATTAGAGCTGCTAATCTGCTGGTTAGCAACTCAGCTTGTTATCCACTATGCTACCGGAGCTCCTTCCTCAATACTGGTGTGTTGCAGAGTCGGTTCTGACTCATAATGACCCTGCATAGGGCTTCCGAGGCTGTAAATCTTTACGGGAGCAGAAAGCTTCATCTTTTCTCCTGCGGAACGGCTGGTAGTTTCGAACTGCTGACCGTGAGGTTTGCAGCCCGACTCATATCCACTGTGCTTCTGGAGCTCCTTTAGTATGGATAATAATACTGATAATACAAAATGATCTGACAGAGTCATGAATTGATAGAGCATCCCATTCATAAAATGTTCAAAATAATTTATTAAGACTGGGCAAGGAATTGGTCAAAATGGGGAAGTAACTAAAATGTTCTGTTCTGTAGTTCAGTGCTATATGAACTTTTTTAAGAACTGCTTCTTGATCACATTTGACTGAAGTTAAATAAAATATAACAAGTTGATTCCAACAACTGTTATCAAATGATCTAACAGGCTAGCTGCTTGGAGAAACAGGAATTTATATTTAGACAAATTTAGTGCCAAGCTTGTGAATTGGATATTGTAAGTTCTTGTTAAAATGCCTTGGGTGTTGACTTTTATAATTCTATTCCTTGAATTAGATATTTTGATTAAAAAAAAAATTAGCCATAAGTAGAATGTCAGGTGTGCATATTTTTAAAAGGGTCAAAAAAGGACAGTGTAGGATAAATTCAAATAATAAAGTCTTGGGATTTTGCTTTTGAAAGGGACCTTGAAAATCATCAGGTCTAACAATCCATATTTTGCAGTTGAACTGAGAACCTTTGCTTAGGCCATTGCATTGCACCTTTGCATTAAAACTTTAATCCAGTAGAGATCTACTGGTTTGCTTCAGTTAAACAACTCAAGTGTTGATGTTGTTTGTAAGTGCTGTTGAGTTGCTTCTAACTCATAGCCATCCTGTATAGGGTTATCAAGGAGCAGCTGGTGGGTTTGAACTATCATCCTTTTGGTTAGCAGTCCAGTGCTTACCCTACAGCACCACAACAGGACTCAACCAGTGTTGATATGTTACTATATAAGTTACCTGAGGCAACTAAATTTCAAGTATACGTTTGGGAAAATTGAGTTTCTTTCAGTTGGCTTCATGTATGTATAGTGATCTCATTGGAAAACTAATTTCACGATAATATCCATGAAATTCGATTTGATGAAATGTGCTCTATATTTTAATATGGAGTCTTATTTTAAGTAGTAAATTTTCCAGAGTGACTTTCCCCAAAGATATAAAAAGCTCACATTCAGAATCATAATATAGTGAACTCTGAGGTGAGGAGTTACTCCCTTCCTGAACAGATGTCTTTTCCTTTTATTGTATTCTCTATGCATGCTTTCTTTCCTCTCCTTCAAGCTACCCAGAATTGATTGATTAGTTTTTTCTTTTGAACCTGGTTTCCTCACCCCACTCCCCAGTACCCAAAATTCCAGAATGTTTGACAGTGATGGAGAAAGAGAAGGTGTTGGTAGAACTAGTTTCACTTTTGTTGTTGTTGTTATTAAGTGCCGTCCAGTCGATTTCCACCCATAGTGACCCTGTATAGGGTTTCCAAGGAGCAGCTGGTGAATCACCAACCTTGCAGTTCAAACGACTTTACAGTCTGACATATTAGCCCACAATGCCACACACCAGGGCTCTTTTAGACTTCAATTAATTCTACAAATAGTTATTGAGGACCTACTGGTGTGGGACTGTAGGATAGCACTGGACTGCTCACCGAAAGATCGGAGGTTCTAACACACTCTGCTTGAAACTGAAATTGTGTTATCTTTTCTGAACTACTATATCCACTGGGTCAACTGTATTGATGAAATTCAAGGACAATATGGAATGACCTGAGCAAGTGCCTCTTTACTTTTTGTGTATCAGTTCTAACTAAACTTTTGTAATACTAACCTTTGGAAGGAACTACAGAACTATATGTTAGATTTTTAGCTGCTGAGTGGTTTTTGTTCTATTCAGGGAGGTAAGTAAGCTATGTAGCGAGATTTCCAAAGGCGTTTTTGTGAAGGTACTTGAACTTCTCCTTGGAAACCCTATACAGGGTCCCTATGAGTTGGAACCAACTTGACAGCACTTAACAACAACAAAGTATGAAAGAAACTATACCGGATTCTGTGATTTTAAAGATTCATGCATGTTATAAGGGAAATTTCTGAGTGAATTTTAGGGAGCTCTGGTAGAGTAGCGGTTACAAGTTGAGCTGCTGACCACAAGATCAGCAGTTGGAAATTTCCAGCGGTTCCGTGGGAGAAAGATGAGGCTTTCTGCTTCTGTAAAGATTTACAGTCTCAGAAACCCTATACAGGATTCCTGTTGGTCAGAGCCTACTCCAAGGTGCTTAACAACAACAACATAGCTTAATTGTGATTTTATTTATTTATTTAACATACGTTTGCTTTGTGTCAAGCATTACAGTAAAGTTGCACATATTCACGCATTTAATTCTCATAACAACTGTATAATTACAGAAAAAAAAAACCAAACCACCTTTATTTTATAGAGTAAGAAACTGAGGCCAATAATATACCCAAATCACACAGCTAACAGGTAGCAGAGCTTGGATTTGAAATCTGGCTGTTTGACTCTTTGTAGTCTTTGCAACTACTTATTGTCTCTTGAAAGTTGTATGTATAAATAAATGTGTATTATTGCACTCGTGCAGAATTGTGAACAGAATAATTCTCTATGTCCACTTCATAGTACACTCTGTAAATGTAAAGGGCACATCCCACACACCCCCTTCAATGTTTGTGCCCTCTTTTCTCTTCTTATCATGGAACGAATTGCAAAACTGACTGGACCAGTGATAAATGTGTTACCAGCCAAAGATTATGACTAATTTAGTTTTCTACACCTGAGGTTCATAAAAAAGAAAGAGAGAAAAGTTTAATCTCCATACCATTTTGTTTTATCTTTTTTTAAGGTAATTTTGGAGTTAATTTTCATTTCAATTGTTACTAACATTTTTGTATTTGTAGTTCAAGGATGTTAGGAGAGTGCTTTCACTTGAATTGTGGAATGGATGAAAGGATAAGTGTGTAAGTGGCTTAAAGTGCAACTTCCTCTTAGCAAATTTCTTTCTTTTAAAAGTTTTATTGTAAGATAATTTGTCCATTTACTTCATTTATTATTCATCTGGCAATTTTACCATGCTACCAGGATTTCTGGTGTGGCGCTATGGGTTAATGCGCCAGACTG
Organism: Chrysochloris asiatica; assembly: GCF_000296735.1. Taxonomy (NCBI): domain Eukaryota; kingdom Metazoa; phylum Chordata; class Mammalia; order Afrosoricida; family Chrysochloridae; genus Chrysochloris; species Chrysochloris asiatica. The sequence continues at coordinate 7,074,203 of NW_006408553.1, forward strand.
CAAAGCCGTTTGAACTGCAAGTTGGTGGTTCAAGCTCACCAGTAGCTCCTTGGAAACCCTCTAGAGGGTCACTATGAGTCGGAACCAACTTGACGGCACTTAACAACAACAGCAACCATGAACATGCATTTAGGATTTAGAATCTGGGGAGGATGGGGGTTAAGGCAGACAGCATAGAGATGTGAAATAAATTATTTTGGGAACCCTTTCTTATTTTAGTTCATGAAATAGAACTTTTTTTTTTTAACAGCCACTATTTTTTTCATAATAATTAGGAATGTAGCTCTGAAACATAATTAGATGTTTCTTGGGTGAGGCTAATTATTATTTGAGATTATGATGGTCCATTAGAAAAATTATCTTTAGCAACTATGTTTCTTCACCTACTCAGAAATAGTTTTCACCTTGATTTCAAGCTTCCTAGTTCATTTTTCATACTTTTGCAGCTTTAAAGATAAAATTATTACAGAATTTACTTACGTGAATTTATAATTTATGCTCCGTATTGGTAGTCTAGAAAAATATACTCTCTTGTGGTAATCAGCAAAATCATTAAAGTGTAGTTATCCTGTGCAGTAGTATTTTAGGACAGAATTGTAATTTGCTGAAGCATTCATTTGGAAAGGGAAGAGAAGGTATTGTCAATTAATGTTATTGTTTGGGTTATTACCCAGCTGGGTAACTTGGAGTAGTAGAAAGATCAGTGATAAATCTATATTGCCTTCTGTTATATATTTTCATAGAGTAAACTCTTTATGGTGGTGGTAGTTATGTGCTGTGGAGTCGGAACCGACTCATAGTGACCCTGTACAGTGTTTACGAGGCTATGAACCTTTACGGGAGCGGAAAGCTTCATCTTTCTCCTGCGGAACAGCTGGTAGTTTCGAACTGCTGACCTTAAAGTTTGCAGCCTGATTTGTAACCACTACACTACCTAGAGTTCAAATTATTTTGCTTTACTGGAATTTGGTATTTTAAATTTGTAGTGTAAATGGGACTTTGACAGAAACTTACATTTTTGATGTAGACATGACGATTAGAATGGAATGTGGTTTTCATGTTAAAAATGATACTAAGGACTGTGCTTTAAAAAAAAAAAAAAAAAAAAATCATGGATCCTGAGGGATTTGCCTCCCATACCCTCCATATGAAGTTTTGATTTAGCTATTTGAAAATGGCCTCGATAGTAAACTTGGTTGGCATTTTATATGTTATAATAGTGGTATTATATTAAAAATTATTTACATAAACTTGGTAATGTCAATTTCAGATAGCATTTTGCTATAATTTTGTTTAAAAGGCAATGAATGATAGTTGTCAGTGTTTTTAGATTCAGGGATGTGTTTAACTTTGACAGAATGATTGTTCACTTAAAACAGCAACAAAAACTGAATCACAAAAGATGCAACAAAAAAAGTAAAAAAGAAATAAGTAAATAAATGGGGGGAAAGCTGTCTGTTTATTGTATATTAAGATTCCTTTGTGAGAACATGAAAGCAAATATATTGTGTGGTTTAAAATCAGGAAATGTGTGCGCAGGGTTGTATCCTTTTAGCATATTCTATATGTTGAGCAAATAATGTATGAAACTGGGCTATTTGAAAAAGAACATGGCATCAGAATTGAAGAATCATGAACAACCTGTGACATGCAGGTAATGCAACCTTACTTGCTGAAGTGAAGAGGACTTGAAGTACTTATTGATCAAAGACTATAGCCTTCAGTGTGGATTACACCGCATTATAAAGAAAACAAAAATCCTTACAACTAGACCAGTAAGCAACAACTTGATAAATGGAGAAAAGATTGAAGTTGTCAAGAATTTAATTTTACTTGTACCTACAATCAGCACCTGGAAGTCAAGAAATTAAATGAATGTGTTGCATTGGACAAATCTGCTGCAACAGACTTCTTCATTGAGTTCAAAAGCAAAGATGTCACTTTGAGAACTAAGGTGCACCTGACCCAACTCATGTCATTTTCAGTCGCTTCGAATACATATGAAGGACTCCTGGTGTGGCGATGTAGGATCAGCATTGGACTGTGAACCACAAGGTTTGCAGTTCAAACCCACCAGCTGCTCCTCAGAAATCCTATACAGGGTCACAATGAGTCAGAAGTTAACAGCAACAACAGTAACAACATATGCATATGGAAGCAGGATAGTGAATAAGGGTGGTCAAAGAAAAATTGATGCCTTTGAATTATGGTGTTGATTAAGAATATTTCAATAAATCTGCCTTGAAAGATATACTGCCAGAATGTTTGTTGGATGTCAGAACTTCATCTTATGTACTTTGGACGTGTTATCAAGAATGACCAGTCCCTGGAGGAAGGACATTGTGTTTGGTAAAGTAGAGGGTCATTGAAAAAAAAGATGCTCAGTACGATGGATTAACATAGGGCTGTAGCAACAAGGGCTCAAACATAGCAATGATTGTGAAGATGACACAGGATTGGGCAGTGTTTAGTTTTGTTGGTGTCGCTATGATTTGGAACTGACTTGACAGCGTCTAACAAAAGAACAAGGGAGTTTAAAAATTTCATTGATAATAGAATTAGAAGATGATGGACTTTACCCCATAAACTTTGAAGCTTCCATATA
>NW_006408553.1:7076927-7089217 GCF_000296735.1 Chrysochloris asiatica
TTCCGAGGCTGTAAATCTTTACAGGAGCAGAAAGCCTCATCTTTCACCTGTGGAACAGCTGGTAGTTTCGAACTGCTGACCTTGCAGTTCGAAGCCCGATTTGTAACCACTATGCAACCAGAGCTCCTATAGATATATGTGTGTGTATGTGTGTATAATTTGCTGTATATATTTGTAGTCCTGGTATGTGGTATTGTGGGATAAACATTGTTAATCATAGGTTGGCAGTTCAAACCCACCAGCTACTCATCGGAAATCCTATACAGGATTGCTGTGAATCAGAATCAACTCAGCATCACTTAGAGACAACTGCAACATTTATAATTTGTTGTTGTTAAATGCCGTCAAGTCGATGCCAACCCATACCAACCCTGTATAGGGTTTCCGAGGAGTGACTGGTGAGCTTGAACCGCTGGCCTTGTGGTTCAAACCAACTTTGCAGTCCAGTGCATTAACCCACAGTGCCATACCAGGACTTCATTTATATTGTTGTTGTTAAGTGTCATTGAATTGGTTCCGACCCATAGCGACCTTGTATAGGGTTTCCGAGGAGCAGTTGGTGAACTTGAACCACTAACCTTGTAGTTCAGATGGCTTTGCAGTCTGGTGCATCAACCCACAGTGCCACACCAGGACTCCAGGACTCCATTTATAGAATATATAAACTTAAAACCTATTGCTGTCTAGTTGACTCTGACTCACAGTGATCGTCCAGACAGAGGGGAACTGCTAGAGTTTCTGAGCAGAATGCTTCATCTTTCCCCTGAAGAGCAGCTGGTAAATTTAAACAACTGACCTTTGAGTTAGCAGCCCCTCATTTAATCCATGGTGCTACCAGGGCTCCACTAGAGTGTGTGTATATGTTTTTAAGTGCCTTCGAGTTAGTTCCAACTTGAACTCTGGTAGTGTAGTGGGTATGAATCGGGCTGCGAATCGCAAGGTCAGAAGTTCGAAACTACTAGCTGTTCTCTGCGGGAGAAAGATGAGGCTTTCTGCTCCTGTAAAGATTTACAGCCTTGGAAACCCTGTACAGGGTCACTATGAGTCGGAACTGACACCACAGCACATCACTGCCACCACCATAGCAACCCTGCATCGGGTTTTCGAGGAGCAGTAGGTGAATTTGAACTGCCGACCTTGCCGTTGAGTACTTACTTATCTTGCACTGCCACAGCAGGAATTGACTCTCTGGCACTTAGCAACAACAATATATAATGCTTGTATAAAGTATATATACTATATTGTTGAAACAGACTTGATAGCACACAATAACATTCAAAACTTTAACTATCACATACTACTGAAATTTTTCTTAAATTTGAGTTACTAACAAATCATTCTTTTTTGGGCTGCCGTCTAACAAATTGATGAAATAAAGGGAAGAAATTAATGACAACCTTGTTGTTGTTAAGTGCTGTTGAATTAGTTCTGACTCATAGCGACCCGGTACAGGGTTTCTTAGGAGAGGCTGGTGAGTTAGAACAACCGACCTTGCAGTTCAGACTGACTTTGGAGTCTAGCACATTATCCTTTAGCACCACACCAGGACACCATAAAGTAATTGAAGAATAGAGATTTAGAATAGCTAACCATCTTGATTTCCTTTCTTCTTTTGTCCTATATCAGTAGACTAAGGGAATGTAAGCAGTTGCTTATTGAAACTTATTAATAGCTAGAATTTGTTGAGACCTAGTAATGGGTTTCTACTCAGGATGGCTGTGAGTAGGCAGCAATGGTGTTTCAGTGATGTGCTTGGATATTGGTCTCAGTATATGGTTAAGTTCTATAGGCATGGTGGTAGTTACGTGCCATTAGAGTTGGTTCCAACTCATAGCAACCCTGTACAGGGTTTCCGAGGCTGTAAATCTTTACGGGAGCAGAAAGAAGTCTCATCTTTCTCCCGTGGAACAGTTGGTAGTTTCGAATTGCTCACCTTGCTGTTTGCAGCCCCATTCGTAACCACTACGCTACAGTTAGCGCCTTTCTATAGGTATAATATCTATTTAATAATGATTAATAATATCCACTTTTTCATGACGATGTCTCAAAAAAAAAAAAAATCCATATGGAGAACAAATGTAAAGAAATGCCAAATAGATTACATTTCTTAATCTGGGTTTCTATTTAGTTTGTTTGGGCATATGGGCCATATTCTTTAATGTTGCGTTTACCTGTAATATTATGAAAGTGAATGCTGTGTTAAATGCCCTTGACTAGGTTCCTGACTCAGTGTCCCTGTAAATCTTTGCGGGAGCAGAAAGCCTCATTTTTCTCTCTTGGAGTGGCTGGTGAGCTCGAACCACCAACCTGGTGGTTCACAGTCCAGTGCACATCCTACAGAGCCACTGTGCACCCTGTTAGATATTGTTGTTAGGTGTCGTTGAGTCTGTTCCAACTCACAGTGACCATATGCACGACAGAACGAAATATTGCCTGATCCTGTACCATCCGTACAGTTGTAAAGCTTGAGTCCATTGTTGGGGGTCTGCCTCTCTTTTGCTGACCCTCCTCTTTACCAAGCCTGATGTCCTTCTCCAGGCACTGGTCCCTCCTGATAACATGTCTGAAGTAGGAGAGAGATGTCTGGCCTTCCTAGTTTTTAAGGAGCATTCTGTCTACTTTTTCCAATACAGATTTATTTGTTTTTCTGGCAGTCCATTGCACTTACAATATTCTTCTCCAACACCATAACTCAAATGACATCAGTTCTTCTTCGGTCTTCTTTATTCATTATCCATCTTTCACATGCGTATGAGATTATTGAAAAATACCATGGTTTGGGTCAGGCACATCTTAGTCCTCAAGTTGACATCTTTGCTCTTGAACACTTTAAAGAGGTCTTGTGTACCAGATTTGCTTAGTGCAAATACATCATTTAATTTTTTGACTGCTGAGCTTCCATGAATGTGAATAGTGGATTCAAGCAAAATGAAGTCATTGACAACTTCAGTCTTTTCTCTGTCTATCATGGTGCTATTTATTGGTCCAGTGGTGAGGATTTTTGTTTTCTTTACATTGAGGTGCATCCCATATTGGATATTATTGTTGCTGTTGTTAAGTACTGTTGAGTTGATTTTGACTCATAGAGACCTTGTATAGGGTTTCCAAGGAGTGGCTGGTGAATTTGAACCATTGGCCTTGCAGTTCAAACCGACCTTTCAGTGCAGTGCTTATCCTACAACACCGCACCAGGATTCCATATTAGATGTTGTTGTTATTATTAAGTGCTGTCGAGTCATTTCCGACTCAGCAACCTTCTACAGGGTTTCCAAGGAGCAACTGGTGGGTTTGAACTGCTACTAACCTTTTGGTTTGCAGTCCAGTGTTGATCCTACAGTGCCACACCAGAGGTTCACATTAGATATTTGTTGTTGGTAAGTGCCGTCGAGTAAGTTCCTACTTATAGTGAACCTATATAGGGTTTCCAAGGAATAGCTGGTGGGTTTAAACTACTGAACTTGTGGTTCATAGTCCATTGCTGACCCTACAGTGCCATACCAGGGGTCCATGTTAGGTATTATTGTTGTTAAGTGCCGTTGAGTTGGTCCAACTCACAGAAACCTTGTTTAGGGTTTCCGAGGAGCTACTGGTGAACTTGAGCTGCCTACCTTATGGTTCAGACTGACCTTGCAGTCCTGCGCGTATTAACCCACAGCCTCGCACTAGGACTCCATAGTAGATGCTGTTGTTGTTCAGTGCTGTTGAGTTGATTCCGACCCATCGTGACCTTGTATAGGGTTTTCAAGGAGAAGCACCAGCTCGCAGTTCAAACGACTTTGCAGTCTGACACATTAGCCTACAGCACCACACCAGGACTCCATAATAGATATTGATGATGTTGGTATGTGCTGTGGAGTCGGTTCCGACTCATAGCAACCCTGTACAGGGTTTCCTAGGTTGTAAATCTTTATGGGAACAGAAAGACTCATCTTTCTCCCGCGCAACAGCTCGTATTTTCGAACTGCCAACCTTGCGGTTCACAGCCCGATTTGTAACTGCTATGCTGCCAGAGCTCCTTATATTAGATATTGTTGTTAAGTGCCGTCGAGTCGGTTCCGACCCATAGCGACCCTGTACAGGGTTTCCGAGGGTGTAAATCTTTACGGGAGTAGAAAGCCTTATCTTTCTCACGCGGAGCGGCTGGTAGTTTCGAACCGCTGACTTTAAGGTTTGCAGCCCGATTCGTAACCACTACGCTACCAGAGCAATACCAGAGCAATAATGAAACACCCCTCTAAACCTACTCAAATAGGTAAAATTTAAAAAAAGATCGTACATAGCAAGTATAGGTAGAGATGTGGAGAAACTGAGAATTTTCATACATTTCTGGTATGTAAACTGGTACGACCACTTTAAAAAACAGTATGCCAGGTTTTTTTTTTGTGTTTTTTTTTTTTAATTGAACATTTACCTAGAATGTTACACAAGTGAAATGAATTATCATCATATGACGATGTCACGTAGATGTGCCTAGAAGCTGTAATATTCATAATGGTCCTAAACTGAAAACAATGCAAATATCCATTAACTGGTAAACTAATAAATAATGTGTGGCATATCCATGTAGTGGGATACTCATTGTAAGTGCTGTTGAGTCAGTTCAGATTCATAGTGACCTTATGTAGGTTACTGAGGAGTGACTGATAGGTTTCAACTGCCTACCTTAGCAGTTCAGTGCTTATTCTGCAGAGCCATACCAGGTGTTACTACTAAGTAATAAAAAGGAATGAACTAATAAATAGACAAAGCAATATTGATGAATTTGAAAATAATGAGCAAGTATACTAATTGAAAGAAAGTAAAAACAACAAATACTGCGAAAACTCATTTTATATAAAACTCTAAAAATTCAAATTGACTTGTAGTGGTACAAAACAATCTGTGATGGGGATGGGAGAGAATCAGGGAGGGACAAATAGATATGATATGGAAACTGGTATTAGATAATAGAAACTGCTCATATATAATGAAAGCAAATAGATAAAGGAAACTGATGAATCTTGAAAAGGACTTCTTGAAGTTGTAAGTAGCTCCTTGACATTGCTTTTTTTTTTTTTTTTTCAATTGAAGAACTGGATTTTTTTAGAGCAGTTTCTAGGTTTATATTTATAGATAAACTGCAGAAAATTGAGTTCCTATTCACTCTAACACAGATTGTCTTGTCTATTAATACCTTGTATTCGTATGATACATTTGTATATTATAAGGTCCAAAGCTTACTTTAGGGTTATGTAGCCTTACAGATTTGACAAATTCTTAACATCTTTTAGGTTTTTTTTTTTTCTAAAAAAAGAAAAAAATGTATCTTTTACACTGACTTGATTCTTAACCATGTGAAGAAACGGAATCCAGGTATGAAGTCTGCTGGTTAAAATATAATTAAAAACAAAAAAATTAATTTTCAAGTAAACAGGTGAGTTAATTAAAATTGAAATCTCTGATGTTAATTGTTTTAAAAAAAGAAACAAGTGCATGTTAAATATAGGATTATTAAGAGCCCCTTTCTGGTAAAATTGTTTACCAGTTGTCTACTCAGGGGTGGAGTCAGTTCACAAAGGATCTGCAGCAGATGAATTAGACCCCAGTACTCAAAGCGACTTTACCCTTCTGCTTGCCCCAGCTGGAGCAGGATTAGGATTCATTCAGATGCAGCTGGTTCCCAGAAAAATGAAGGCTGTTCCTTCTGGTTTTTTCCTTTGACAGGAAAGTCATAGTTCCCAACAGATGGCTTTCATCAACACTATGAAATTTTAGTCCAAAGAATTACTTTCAACTTCATTAGGAAACAGGTGAAGAAACAGTTCATAGTACAGCACTATTTTGTTATAGTTTGAAATTAAGCATAGAGATTACTGTAGTATACCATTTAGATGTGTAGAATGCTGTTCTAGGTTAAAATAGTTTTTAACTGCCACAAATTAAAAAAACAAAAACAAAACCACAACCTACCAAGAAAAAATACGCCTGGTAGTAGTGTTGATTTTGGTATACTTTGTAGTTGAATTATGTTATGCTTTCAAAATATAGATACATTTGTGGGGAAAAAAACAACAAAATGGATTGATCGGTTTTGTAAAATTTTTTAATAGTAGTAATCTTGGATCACAATGATTCTCATCTTATTTTGCAAATGGAGGAAGTAAGGGCCAAAGAGATTTAAATGTTTTTGTCCAGTGCTACACAGCAAGTTAATAATGACATATGGGAGAAGTAGTCAGATCCTTTTTTATTCTGAGCTTTTTTTCATCATTCCATAATACTGCTTATAGTTTGAGAGTGATGAGAATATAATGTAGTTAGAATTCACTTCTTTAATGAAGGCTATAGAATAAACCCTGCTGTAGAGTTTTTTTTGTGTGTGTGGTTTTATAAACCACAAATAGTAAATCTACTCATTTAGGTGTTTGAAAATGACTATACATTTAGAGTTGAAGCAATTTTTAGAAGAAGACTGCTTTTGTTTGACCCAATTAGAGGAATCAGAAAGTGCCCCCGCCTCCCCTTCTTTCTTCTTTTCCTAAATACTATAAGCACAATATGTTGAGCTACCTTAATGTTGGGAGGAAAAAAATACTGGTTACGAATCTGGCTGTGAACTGCAAGGTCAGCAGTTCGAAACTACCAGTTGTTCCATGGGAGAAAAATGAAGCCTTCTGTTCCTGTAAAGATTTATAGCCTCGGAAACCCTGTACAGGGTCGCTGTGAGTTGGAACCGACTCCGTGGCACATAACCACCACCAAGTTTAGAAACTACCACTTGTCTGTCAGTTTGTCATACCGTGGTGGCTTGTGTGTTGCTGTCATGCTGGAAGCTTTGCTACTAGTATTTTAACCAGCAGTATCACCCAGGGTGGATAGGTTTCAGCAGAACTTTTAGGCTAAGATAGATTAGGAAGAAGGAGAGGTAGACCAGTTCTGAATGCTTAGCCACTGAAAATCTTAAAATAGTAGAACATTGTCAGATATAGTATCAGAAGATGAGTCCCTTAGGTTGTAAGGCACTCAAAATATGACTAGGAAAGAGCTGTCTCCTCAAAGTAGACTTGACCTTAATGATGTTAATGGAGTATATCTTTTAGAACCTTCATTTGCTGATGTGGCTTAACTCAGGATGGGAAAAAACAGCTGCAAACAACCATTGATAATCAGAACATAAAATGTATGAAGTATCAATCTGGGAAAACTGGAAGTTGTCAAAATTAAATGGAATGCCTGAAGATCAATATCCTAGGCATTAATGAGTTGAAATGGACTGATATTAGCCATTTTGAATTGGACAGTCATGTGTTTTACTGTGCTGGGGATGATAAATTGAAGTGGAATGTTGTCACAGTTATTGTGGGGGAAAAAAAAGCATCTTTAAGCATAATGCTGTCTGTGATAGGATAATATCTATATGCCTATGCAAAGGCATTTGACTGTGTGGATCCTAACAAACTGTGGAGAGTATTGCAAAGAATGGTATCCCAGAACACTAGGAACCTGTACATAGACCAAGAGTTAAGAACAAGGGTATCCTGAAAGGTTTAAAATCAGGAAAGGTGTGCCCAAGGGTTGTGTCCTTTCACCATACTTCTTCAATCTGTATGCTGAGCAAATAATTCCAGAAACAGAATTATATGAAGAACTTGGCATCATGATTGGAGGAAGAGTCATTAACAACCTGGGATATGCAGAGGACACAACCTTGCTTGCTAGACTTACTGATGAAGATCAAAGAGTACAGCCTCCTGTATGGATTGCATCTCAATGTAAAGAAAACAAAAAAACCTCACCACTGGACCAATAAATGACATCATTATAAACAGAGAAAAGACTGACATTATAAACTTCATCTTACTTGGATCCACAAATCAACACTCATGGAAACAATAGTCAAGAAATCAAAAAACAGATTGTATTAGACACATTTTCTGGAAATGACCTCTTTAAATTGTTAAGTTGTAGACCCAGGCCATAGTATCTTCAGTAGCCTCATTGCATGTGCAAATTGGACAATGACTAAGTAAGACAGAAGAATTGATGCACTTGAATTATGGTGATGGAGAAGAATATTGAAAATACCATGGACTTCAGAAGAACAAATAAATATGTCTTGGAAGAAGTGCAGCCAGAATGCTTTGTAGAAGAAAGAATGTTGAGAATTTGTCTCCTGTACTTTGTACAGGTTGCCAGGAGGGACAAGTCCCCAGAGAAGGACATCAGATTTGGTAAAGTAGAGGGCCATTGAAAAAAGAGGAAGACTCCAAGGAGTTGGATAGGCACAAAGGTAGCAGCAATGGGCTCAAGCTTAACAATGATAATAAGAATGATGCAGAACTGGTCAGTGCTTCGTTCTGTTTTGCATAGGGTAATTAATTATGAGTCATTTGACTCAACAGCACCTAACAACAACAGCAATAGAGATGACTTCTGAGGGACTTGAATATTGTCAGAATTTTGAAATTCCTGAGAATGAGGCATAGTAAAGCACACCCCTTTCTATTAATGAAGCCATTCTTACCAAAGGCATTAAATATGGGTGGATCAGGAGTGTGTAGTCTGGCATTTGCTGTGTATACATAGTGTCTTGATTTGGGAGGAAGGTTGTAATTTTACCAGTTAAATATTACAGGGAATGGCAGCAGAAAGCAGGTCATCTTTGTCCATCTTAGTTTTTATGACTAACAGTTCATCAGTGAATTAATTTTACTTTATCATAAAATTTAGCAAATACATTAGAATAGTGGCAAATATGGACTCCTGGTGTGGCGCTGTAGGATCAGCAGTGAACTGAGAACTACAAGCGCGGCGGTTCAAATATACCAGCTGCTCCTTGGAAATCCTGTACAGGATTGCTGAGTCAGAACCTACTTGACAGAACTTAACAAGTCAGTTCCAACTCATAGTAATCCCATTTAGGGTTTCTGAGAGTGGTTGGTGAGTTTGAGCAGCTGACCTTGCAGCTCAAACCAACCTTGCAGTCCAGGACGTATCCTATAGCACTGCACCAGAACTTCAAAGATTATCGTTGTTGTTGCTAAATGCCATTGAATTGGTTCTGACCCATAGTGACCCCACAATAGGGTTTCTGAGGAGTGGCTGGTGAGCTTGACCCGCTGATCTTGCAGTTCAAACCTACCTTGCAGTCCAGCGCATTAACCTGCAGTGTTATATATACCAGGATTCCAACTCAAAATAGCAACCCTGTATAGGGTTTCCAAGGAGCGACTGGTGAGTTTGAACCTCCAACTTTGTGGTTAAAACCGACCTTATGGTCCAGTGCTCTATCCTGTAGTGCCACACCAGAACTCAAAATGAGGGGTAGTTATTTGTGAAATAATGCCTTTGGTGTGGTTTGCATCTCAATATAAAGAAAACAAAAATCCTCACCACTGGACCAATAAACAACATTCTTATCAATGGAGAAAAGATTGAAGTTGTCAAGGACTTCATTTTTCTTAGGTTAACCATCAATACTCATGGAAGCAGCAGTCAAGAAATAAAATGATGTATTGCATTAGGCAAATCTTCTGCACAAGACCTTTTTAAAGTGTTGAAGAGCAAAGATACCAGCTAGAGGACTAAGGCACGCCTGACCCAAGCCTTGGTATTTTCAGTAACCTCATATGTATACAAAAGCTGGACAGTGAGTAAGGAAGGAAGACTGTGGAAGAATTGATGCTTTTGAGTTATGGTGTTGGAGGAGAATATTGAAAGTACCTTGGGCTGCCGAAAGAACCAGCAGATCTGTGTTGGAAGAAGTGCAGCTAGAGTGGTCCTTGAAGGCTCTCTGTGTCTAAGGTACCCAGCTGCTCCATCTCTCCATGTCATTGTCTCTGCCTCCATCTCAGGCATCCCTGCTTCTGTGGGTAGGGTCCCGCTCTCTGCTCTTCTCCCTTGATGGTCCCAGGGACCTCCGCTCCTAGACTGCAAAGTTAATCACTCCACTCCTTGCTACAAAACGTCTGTCTACCTTTACATTTCCAACCCTCACAATCAGTCCTGATAACAATTATTCACTATTGTATCACAAGAGACCCTTCCGCATTTCATTTCATCAGCCCCGCCTAGACAGATTGGATACTACTCAGTGGAGATTCTACCTTCCTTCCCGCCCTCTGGATCTATGTCCCTTCTTGAAAGCTTGTAAGCCAGTCACTTCTTGTCTTTGTAGTCCCCCCATTTTGGGTATCCAAACCCACAAGCCACTCATTGGAAACACCATAAAGGGTTACTATGAGTCAGAACAGAGTCCTGGTAAGGCTATGAAGTAGGACTGGAATTCTTTGCTAAAATTGAAAATGACAGTAGGGATGGAGAAAACACTGAGTTGATGCAAAGAGAAGAGTACACAGACTAGACCCAAACAGAAGAGAGAGCTGAGATTGTTACTGTTGTTAAGTGTTGTTCTGTTGGTTCCGACTCACAGCAACCTTGCAGTTCTGTGCTTATCCTACAGCACCACACTTGTAAGTGCCATTCAACCACATGGTTGTGTGTGGGTTTGAACCTGATAACCTTGCATTTAGCAGTCCAGTACTTTGTCCTGCAGCATCACACCCAGGCTCCTCTTAACCTCCATTGCTTGCTTTGTTATCTTCTATCAAATTAGAGTAAAACAAAACTAAAAACCTCTTCAGATTCATTTTTCTTTTTACAGCCCTGTCTGGTTCCTTCCCTTTATTTCTCAACTTCATGAAAAGAAGTTGTTCCCAATCTGTTGTAATCTGGTTCTTGCCCTAGGGCACTATTTGAAATTGCTTTTAGTGGACAGTTTTCAGTCAATATTTTACTTGCAGCAGCATTTAGTATGGGTTGACACTTCTCACCTTCCTTGACCTCTGGGATCATTCTTTCCTTTTTGTCTCCATTTTCCTCCCTCATCTTTTTGGTAATTCTTTTTCAATGTACTTTACTGGCTTTTTATTTTTTGCCTGTGTCTTAGTTGGTTATGTGCTGTGGAGTCGGTTCCGACTCATAGTGACCTTGTATAGGGTTTCTGAGGCTGTAAATCTGTAAGGGAGAAGAAAGCCTTATCTTTCTCCCATGGAACAGCTGGTAGTTTCAAACTGCCAACCTTGCGTTTAGCAGCCTTACTTGTTAACCACTACACTACCAGAGCTCCTTTGCTTGTATCTTATATGTTGCTGTTTCCTGAGGTCCTATTCTTATCCACTTCTTACTTTTTCAACCTTGCTGAGTTGTCTCTAAATCCAACTTCTCTATACATTTGATTCTAAATTCATAGTTTAATTCCAAACGTTTCTTTTGAGGTTGTTGTTGTTAAGTGACATTGAATTGATTCCAACCCATACTGACCCTGTACAGAGTTTCCGAGGAGCAGCTACTGGGTTTGAACCGTTGACTTTGTGATTCCCAGTGTAGTCTGTTCTTTGGATTCCTCACTCTAATTAGAGGCTTTTCCCAATAAGCAAGGTAAGCCTGGATTTACTTGTGTTTACTTATACCTGTGGTGAACAGTTTTACATGAGTTTCACATGACTTTGTAAATTTGAAAAGCTTGGTTTTATGGGAAGGTGATTTGGGGTCAGAAGAGGGACAGATGCCATCCATACCTAGAAGCCGAGTCTTTGATGTGAAAAAAATGTGGAATTGTTCATTACAGATTAGTAAGTAAGCACATGTAACAATGTGCATATCATTAGACACCGGTGATGCATCGAACAGAAACTTTGGCATCTTCCACACCTTACCTCTGTAGGGTACAGTTGCTGTCCATCTTTAATTTCTGTCTTCTAGCTCTTTAAAATTTTGCTTGCTCTTTTTTTGGTGATGAAAATATACACAACAGAATATAACAGTTTATCAACTTCTACATGTATAATTCAGCAACATTAATTACATTTTTTTTTTAAGTTGTGCAACCATTGTTTCTATTCTTTTTCTGAACTAACTCAATGGCACTTAACAACAACAAAGTCAGATATAATATTTGACCTTTTGTGACTGACTTACTTTGTTCAACATGATATTTGTAAGGTTATCCATTTTGTTTATCCATTCTGCTGATGGACATTTCGGTGATCAATTTTTGCGTATTGTACAAAGTGCTGTAGTGAACATTGGTGGACAGGTTTCTGTTTTCATACCTACTTTCTCTTCTGGGTTGTTGTTAGGTGCCATCAAGTTAGTACTGACTCATAGTGACCTTGTGTACAACAGATGAAACATTGCCTGGTCCTTGGCCAACCTCACAATTCTTGCCATATTTGAGCCTGTTGATGCTGCCACTTTGCCAGTCCATCTTGCTGGGGATCTTCCTCCTTTTCTCTGACCCTCCACCTTAA
>NW_006408553.1:7089977-7104257 GCF_000296735.1 Chrysochloris asiatica
GAAAGAATACAACCCTGTCACACACCTTTCTTAATTTTGAACTATTCATTGTTCCCATGTTCTGTTCGAACAACTGCCTCTTCTGGGTATATGCTTTACATTGGGATTCCTGGGTCATATTGTAGGTTTATATTCAACTTTTTGAAGAACTACCTAACTGTTCTGTGCCATTTTACATTCCCATCAGCAGTGGATGGTGGTGGTAGTGGTTGTGGTTGTGTGCCACTGAGTCAGTTCCAATTCATAGTGACCCTCTATAGGTTTCTGAGGCTGTAAATGTAAAGCTTTATGAGGTCAGAAAGTTTCATCTTTTTCCAGTGGAGTGACTGGTAGATTCTAATTACGACCTTGCAGGTAGCAGCGCAGCTCATAATCCACTACCAAGGCTCTTTAGCAATAGATAAGGGTTCCAGTTTCTCCACAACCTTGGCCAACATCTATTGCTTTTGTTTGTTTGATCATTACCATACTAATGAGTGGTGAGATGGTAATTGATTTGCATTTCCCTAATGACAGAAGTGTGGCGCTGTGGGTTAATGCGCCAGACTGCAAAGCCATTTGAACTGCAAGACTGGCAGTTCAAGCTCACCAGCTGCTCCTCAGAAACCCTATATAGGGTCGCTGTGGGTTGGAACCGACTTGACAGCACTTTGCAACAACAACAAATGATAGAAAATGCTGTGAAACAAGGGATATCATTGCTGATGTCCGATGGATCTTGGATGAAAGCAGAGAATACCAGAAAGATGTTTACCTTTGCTTTATTGACTACACAAAGGCTTTCGATTGTGTGGATCATGAAAAGCTATAGACAACATTTCGAAGTATGAATATTCCAGACACTTAATTGTGCTCATGAGTAATCTGTACATGGGACCAAGAGACAGTTCTAACAGAACATGGGGATATTGAATGGTTTAAAATTAAGAAATGTATGTTACAGGGTTGTATTCTTTCACCATACTTATTCAACCCGTATGCTGAGCAGATAATCTAAGAAGCTGGGTTCTATGAAGAAAAACGTGGCATCAGGATTGGAGGAAGACTCACTAACAACCTGTGATATGCAGATGATACAACCTTGCTTGCTGAAAGTGAAGAGGACTTGAGATATTTACTGATGAAGGTAAAAGAACACAGCCTTTGGTATGGATTGCATCTCAATATAAAGAAAACAAAAATCCTCACCACTCGACCAATAAACTACATTCTTATCAATGGAGAAAAGATTGAAGGTGTCAAAGACTTCATTCTTCTTGGATCAACTGTCAACATTCATGGAAGCAGCAGTCAAGAAATCAAATGACTTATTGCATTAGGCAAATCTTCGGCACAAGACCTTTTTAAAGTGTTGAAGAGCAAAGATGTCAGCTTGAGGACTAAGGTGCGCCTGACCCAAGCCATGGTATTTTCAATAACCTCATATGCATGCGAAAGCTGGACAGTGAATAAGGAAGACCATAGAAGAATTGATGCTTTTGAGTTATGGTGTTGGAGGAGAATATTGAAAGTGACATGGGCTGCTGAAAGAACCAACAGATGTGCGTTGGAAGAAATGCAGCCAGAGTGATCCTTGGAGGCCAGGATAGCCAAACTTTGTCTCTCATACTTCAGACATATTGTCAGGAGGGACCAGTCGCTGGGGAAGGATATCATGTTTGGTAAGGTGGAGGGTCAGAGAAAAAGAGGAAGACTCCCAGCGAGATGGATTGGCAAAGTGGGCTCAAACGTGTCAACAATTGTGAGGTTGGCCAAGGACCGGGCAGTGTTTTGTTCTGTTGTGGATAGGGGTCGCTGTGAGTCAGAACCGACTCCATGACACATAGTCAACTAACCAACCAACAGCAACAACAATGACTAAGTTTTTGGCACTGTAGGATAAGCACTGGACTGCCAGTTTGGTTTGAACCACAATGTCAGTTGTTCTAACTCACAGTCGCTCCTCAGAAACTCTGTATAGGGTCACTATGAATCAGAACCAACTCAATGGCACCTAACAGCAGTGACGAAGTGTGGGTAGGGTAAGCACTGGATTGCTAATCACAAGGTTGGACACCCTTCTTACAGGGTCACTGTGAGTCGGAACTGATTTGACGGCACTTAACAACAACAAACAAAAAACAATAATAACTAAGGGACTGAAGGATAAGCATTGAATTTTTAATGGTTCAAACCTATGAGCCACTCTGTAAACCCTATACAGGGTTGCTATGAGTTGGAACCGACTTGATGTTACACAACACAACAACTACAACGAAGGAGCCCTTGTGGTGCAGTGGTTAAGCACTTGAGTGATAACTGAAAAATTGGTGGTGTGAACCCCTGACTACTCCATGTGAGAGAGATGAGGCAGTCTGCTTTTGTAAAGATTATAGCCTTGGAAAACTGTCTTACTGGGTCGCTTTAGCTTAGAATCTGCTTGACTACCATGGGCTTAATGAAGGAGACTTGATAGGGCAAGACTATCTTGGTTAAACTCTTGGGTGATCTGCTCTTGTAAACACAGTTGTATAAGAGTTAAAGGGAATAGAATTAAATACTGTTAACTGATGGTACGTGGTGGATATTGTAATCATTAAAATGAAAGTGTGTAATTTGCTGAATGTAACTAACTGGTGATCTGCTTTATAAATCTTCATTGAAATTAAATGAAAAGTTTAAAAAACAAAGCTTGTTGGTGTGTGCTGTCGATTTGATTCTGACTCAATAGTGACCCTAGAGGACAGAGTAGAACCACCCATAGCATTTCCTAGATTTTGGTGATGTGAAATAAAGCACTGGACCGCAAGTTGTTTTGAACCACAAGGTTGGCAGTTCAAACGTTCTTGGAAACCCTATACTGGGTCACTATGAGTTGGAACCGACTTGATGGCACTTAACAAGAACAAGAACAATAATAATCTTTTCTAGAGCATCTAGGTCTTCTGTTCAGTGATTGGTGGGTTAGCACCAAGCACTTAACCATTGTATTATAAGGCCTCTTTTCTGACTAATAACTGAGTATCTGCTTGTCGGCCGTTTGAATATCCTCTTTAGTGAAATGCCTGTTCAAGGCCTTTGCCTGTTGTTTTGATTGGTTTGTCTTTTTGTTGTTGTAAAATTATTTTATATATTTTGGATATTAGTTCCGTAACTGATGTGTTTGTTGTTGTTAAGTACTGTGGAGTCGGTTCCAATTCATAGTGACCCTGCACAGGACTTCCGAGGCTGTAAATCTTTATGGGAGCAGAATACCTCATCTTTCTCCTGCAGAACCACTGGTAGTTTCAAACTGTTGACCTTGAGGTTGACAGCCCGACTCGTAACCACTATGCTCCCAGAGCGCCTTATGTTTGTTGTTAAGTGCCATCAAATTGGTTCCAACTCATAGCGACTCTGTATAGGGTTTCCTAGGAGCAGCTGATAAGTTTGAACTGCTCACCTTGTGGTCGAGTGCTTATTCTACAGCACCACAGCAGGACTCCAGCTGATTTGTAGCTGCTCTACAGTTTTCTTCCATTCTGTAGGTTGTCTTTTAATTTTTTTTGATGAAGGCCTTTGATGAACTATAACATCCTTTAATTATGTTCTCCATTCCAGCTGCTAATCTCTTGGTGCAATTCCTCATCATTTCTCTCCTAATTTATTTAAATAGCTTCCTTATTGCTTTCCCTCCTCAAGCATCATCTACCTTCAATCCACATGATTGCCAAGAATGATCTTATTATGAAGTGATTAAGAACATAGGTTCAAGAACCAGACCATCTAGGTTAGTGCCTTCTCAGCCATTACTTGCTTTATGGCTTTGGGTAATTTGTTACTCTTCGCCACATTTCCTCCTATAAAAGGAGGGTAATCGAGTGCCTGTCTCATAAAGAAGTTGTGAAGATTAATGAAATAATATGTATCTAAAAGAACTTCGGGAGCGCAGTAGCTGGGAACTATAAGGTCTGTAGTTCAAACCCACTAGCCACTCTGAGGGAGAAAGATGAGGCTTTTCAAGCCTTGGAAACCCTATACAGGGTTGCTATGAGTCCGAACCGACTGATGGCTCTTAAGAGCAGCAAAAGAACTTTGTGTGATGATGGAAACATTTATCAGCGCTGTTCAATATGGGAATAGTCATTAGCCACATATGGCCAGTGAGCACTTGAACTGTGGCAAATGTGACTGAGGAACAGAAATTTTTGTTTAATTTAAATAGCCACATAAGGCTAGTGGCTGTTGTGTTGATCAATGCAGAAATATACAAAGTTCTTAGAATAATATGTAGCATATAAGTGCTCTAGAGTTGTTATCATCCTTTTTCTAAAATTAAAATCACTCTACTGTTTAAAATCTTTCAGTGCCAAATGCTGTTACAGTAAACTCCCTGTTCTCTCCCTTTTGCATTACTTCACTTCTTTATATCCGTCCTCTGTTAACACTTGTACTACCACTATCACTTGCTGTCATAGATTTTGACTCACGGTGATCCCATATGTGTCAGAGTAAAACTAGATTCCCTAAGGGTCTTCAATGACTGATTTTCCCAAGGTTGCCTATGATGGGTAAACTTGAACCACCAACGTTTTGTTTAGCAGCCATGTAACCTTAACCATTTGTACTCCTTCCACTGAGCCAGTGATTCTCAAAGTGGTATTTGGACTAGCTGCAGTTCCTGAAAACTTGTTAGATATTCATATTCTTGCGCCCCATCCTAGACTTGTTGGTTAGTGGCTGTGTGCCATTGAATTGCTTATGACTCATAGTTACCCTGTATGGGGTTTCCAAGGGTATAAATCTATATAGAAACAGAAAGCCTCATCTTTAGCATCCCAACTCGTAATCTGCTATGCTACCTGGGCTCCTTATCCTAGACCTAGAATCAGAAACTAAGGGTGGGGACCAGCAAACCTCTGTTAGTAATCCCTCCAGGCAGGTTCTTTTGGTGGTGGTTGTTAAGTGCTGTAGACTCATTTCTGACTCACAGACACCCTGTATAGGGTTTCCTAGGAGTGGCTGATGAGTTTGAACCAGTGACCTTGTGGCCCAGTACTTTATCCTTCAGTACCACACCAGGACTCCAAGCAGGTTCTGATGCTTGTTAAAGTTTGAGAACTACTGCATGATAGCAGACTTTCAGTTCCTCAGAGTCACTATGTTTTCTCTTGGTCCTGTAGTTTTCTCCTTCCTCTTCTACCTTCAGTGAGCCCTGGGGGCTCAGTGGTTACCCCTCTCTCCTACTAGACAATGAATTTACATTTAGAATCTTACTTTTTATGTTGGTATTCCCCTGTATGTAGCACAGTGTCTGGTTTGCATTGCAGTATTTATTGAAAATCTTCCAGGTGCCAACAGTAATTTGGTCCTGGATGAGAGAGAGAAAGTCTCCAGAGTTAACACACACATTGTTAAGTTCTCTCATGGGGTAAGTCTGAGTGCTGTGGAGATAGAGGATGGGGTGGAGTCTGGGAAGTCTTCTCACAGGAAGTCACTTGTGAGAGAGTTAGACTTAGACAGGGAAGCAAATGGGTGGGGTGGGAAAGAGAGTGGTTCCTGCGAGGGAACAGCATGTACAAAAGTCTAGGAGCAAAACACTGTTGTTGTTAGGTACCATCAGAACAAACACTGCCCGGTCCTATGCCATCCTGTAGGCACTTAATAAATGTTTAACTGAATATGAATAAAAGAGCCAAATCACATGTCTGACTTTTGCTGTTGTTAGTGCCCTTGATTCGGCTCCAACTTTTAGCTACCCTGTATAGGGTCTCCAAGAGATTGCTGTTGTGTTGAACTGCCAGCCTTGCAGTTGGCAGTTCATTGCTTATCCTACAGCGCCATCCCAGGACTGTCTGACTTTTAGACCTTGGTTTTGAAGTCCTCCTGCTCCCCAGCAGAGACTACATTTTACGTGCCTAATTTTCAAAGCAGCTTTTGTATTTAATGTTGTGCTTTCTTTGAGTTGATGGCTGAGGTGTGACATTGTAACCTGTAAGCCAGCAGTTGCCCAGTTATTCTTTTTTAATGGCAGAAGAAAGGATTTGTTTTATCTGAAGAATTATTCTATAGGTTGTTGTTGTTAAGTGCCGTAGAGTCGGTTCCAACCCATAGCGACTCTGTATAGGGTTTCCTAGGAGCACTGGTGAGCTTGAACCAACAACCTTGAAGTTCAAAGTGACCTTGAAGTCCAGCGCATTAACCCACAGTGCCACACTAATTTGGAACACATTAATGGTGGTACAGGTAAAATTATAAAATTTGACAAAGCATCTGATTAAGACGCTTCAGAGGAGCCCTGGTAATACAACAGTTAAGCACTTAGCTGCTAACGGATAGGTTGGTGTTTTGTATCCACCTAATAGCTTTGTGTAGGAGCTCTGGTAGAGTAGTGGTTACGAATCGGGCTACGAACCGCAAGGCCAACAGTTCGAAACTACCAGCTGCTCTGCGGGAGAAAGATGAGGCTTTCTGCTCCCGTAAAGATTTACAGCTTCGGAAACCCTGTAGAGGGTCGCTATGTGTCGGAACCGACTCGACGGCACTTAACAACAATAGCTTTGTGTGGCGCTGCAAGGTAATGCACTGGGACTTTAATATATGTTGTTGTTAGCTGCTACCGAGTCGTTTCCAACTCATAGGGACCCTGTGCACAGCAGAACGAAATATTGCCTGGCCCTGCGCCAACCTCACAATTGTTATGCTTGTGGCCATTGCTGCCACTGTGCCAGTCCATCTCCTTGGGGGTTGTCTTGTTGTTGTTAAGTGCCGTTGAGTTGGTTCTGACTCATAGCAACCCTGTGGAGTCCTGGTGTGGATGTTTACAGCTGTTTCTCTTCATTTTAAGTTGTGCTCCATCAGCAAATGAAGGTCCTGCAGGCTTTTCTCCCACGGGCTTTACTCCATTAGCATCACTGTCAACTGTACTTTGAGGAGGCATCTCTTCCCCAGTCCCATTTTGAGTGCCTTCCAACCTGAGGGGCTCATTTTCTGGCACTATATCTGACAATATTTCTTTTCTATTCATAAGGTTTTCAGTGAGTAAATATTCGGAAGTAGTTTATCACTTTTTCTTCCTAGTCATGCTTGACTATAAATTAAATAATTTTGATTTCCTTAATATTGTTAATAGGAACCATTTCCTGTGACATATTGCAACTCTTTGGAGTCTTGGTGTGGTGCTGTAGGATATTGCACTGGACTGAAAGGTCGGTTTGAACCACAAGTTTGGCAGTTCAAACTCAACAGCGACTCCTCAAAAAACCTTGCTATGAGTTAGATCTGACTTGATGGCACTTAGCAATAACACAACATTGTAGCTCTTGTTGTAGCTTTGGATTTTTGCAGAGGTTAGAACTTATAATATTTAGTCTTTTGAGCTTCCTCAATGAAGGGGGAGAAGTGGTGAGGTTCAGTGAATTGCTTTGTGTGACCATATAGCCATGGGAGTCCTGCTGTGGCATTGTAGGATAAGCACTGAACAACTGCAAGGTTAGCAGTTCAAACTCACCAGCTGCTCCTTGGAAACACTATGTTGTTGTTAAGTGCCGTCGAGTCGGTTTCGACCCATAGCGACCCTGTACAGGGTTTCCGAGGGTGTAAATCTTTACGGGAGTAGAAAGCCTCATCTTTCTCCCGCGGAGCGGCTGGTAGTTTCGAACCGCTGACCTTAAGGTTCGCAGCCCGATTCGTAACCACTACGCTACCAGAGCTATACAGGGTCACTATTGGAACATCAACAACATGACTCACACAGGATGATTGGGTGAGACTATGCAATTATGGAGCTAGGTAATGGTTATGAGTTAGGCTGCAAACCTCAAGGTCAGCAGTTAGAAATTACCAGTCGTTCTGTGGGAGAAAGATGAGGCTTTCTTCTCTCATAAAGATTTACAGCCTTGGAAACGCTATATAGTATTGCTATGAGTTGGAACCAACTCCACGCACGAAACCACCACCACCATGTAAATAAAGAACTTGTGTTTCACCAAGGGGATTGGACAACCTGATGATAATTCAGTTAAGGTCCATGGAACTCTTGTGAGGTGTGATGGTGCAAATAAGGTGTATGGGACCCTTGTAGGGGATTGATCAATTTTGTCATCCTGCTAGGCAGATGAGCCTAGGAAGTGAGAGGGAGGGCACTCATTACATCAAGAAAAGCCAAGAGCAGAATGCATTCTTTGAATCTAGGGTCCTTGCATGGAGAACCACTTAGACTCAGGAGACAGAGAACTATCAGACAGCAGGAAGTGGTAGCAATCACAGTAGAGTCCAGTGGCAGAGAAATGGCGGTTAGCAGAACCAGAGACTGGTGTGAGCAGGTCCATGGAGAGCTCTGAGCCTTTGGACAAAAGGCTTGCTGTCAGAGTGGGGTACCCTTCAGGCATTTTTGGCAGAGCTAAAACGCTATAACACTTGTTTGAGCAGGACAGATCCCAGGTCTCAGGTCAAGAGTGAGGGCCTGCCTGGTAGCATCAAGCCCCCCAAAACCTGTCCTGATAGAAGAACTGTACCCTAAGTTGTTCTATTACTTTCACATTGGTCCTAATCCTGAATTGTAATTTATTATCTCCCTCATAAACCCAGTAACTCTTAAGTATGGACTGTGACTTCTGTGTGACCACTGCAACAAATTATTGAACCCAGCAGGATAAAGTGTGTTGTAGAAGGTTCTGCTGGTGTTGGAATTGGTAAAAAGATGGAAAGTGAAAGTATGTCTGACTTGTACTTCATAGGAATCATCAGCTTTGGGCTGGTGCTGATGATTATTCTCTCTCTCCCCAAAGTTAGAGGTGGCTTGATGCCATACACTTTTTTATAGGTGGCATTGAATACTGACAAGCACACAAATATAAAGAAATTGGTAGTGAACAGCTTTAATCATGCCTTCCTATCTGTCCCCCATTGCCTTAGGGACAGGCCTGCATCTTTTCCTTCTTGGGTTACTGTTGTTGTCTTTTTGCTGGCTTCCCTTCATTTAATAAATATTTAATAATACCTTACATGGGACAGACACTGTTGTAAAATGTTTTCAGTTCAAGATTTGTACATATGTAAATCTACTATTTAGAAAAGGATGGTGGACTTCACTGTGTATAGTTGTTAAAAGGAAAAAGTTGATTTGATTTTCCACTTAAACAACTAACCCCTCAAATGCTTTTCTGGCAATTTTCGTATTACTAATTTTTAATACTAATTTTAAAACAATAAAGAGAGTTTTGTTTTGAAATGACTTCCCTGGCACACCAGTTCCTGGATACATGTTCAGAAAATAGAGGGTTTGATAGCACAATAAGCTTAGGGAACACTACCCACAAAATGCCTCTCTGGGAGATTCATTGTTCATATAGGCATATTAAAGGGACTGTGGAATCCCTACCTACACTTGTTCAGCTTTGCTCACTGAACTTGTGAGGTAAGAAAAGGCAACCATCCCTACCCATCTCTTCCTGCCTATCCTGGTGTGGTGCTGTAGGATAAGTACTAGACTGTTAACCTAAGTTTGGAGGTTCAAACCCACCAGCCACTCCCCCGAAACCCTATACAGGGTTACTATGAGTCCGCACTAACTTGACAACACTACAACAGTACTCTTGGAACTTGGCTTTAGTGTCTTTTATTGGGAATTAGCTTCTGTGCTAATCTGTGGTTATCGTGACCACCCCCCATGTGTGTCAGAGTAAAATTGTACTTCTTGTGAGTTTCATTGACTGATTTTTCAGGAGCAGATTACCAAGGGAGAAAGTAAAGGCTAATCCTATTTCAACTGGAAAAGGCTATTTCTAGGGTCTAAATCCTGGTGTGGAACTGTAGGATAAGCACTGGAGTGCTAGCCCCAAGGTTGGCTGGGCAAATTCATTAGCTGTTCCTTGGAAACTCAATAGTGTTGGAACCGATTTCACAGCATTTAACAACATTGACAATAACAACAACAGACTCTGAATATTGAATATATCCACGAGTAACAGTTTTGTTATCTCTTAATTGCTGTGTGAACGTTAGACCTGTTGGCTATTTTGGATTGTTAGAGTAGGTAGTTAAGGATCAGTTGATTCTCACCTTAATTTGCTCATGGCATTGGAAGTGGTAAAAATGTAAAATAAAATTATGATTAAATAAAAATACTTTTAGAGAAAACATTGAAATGGAGAATGAACGTATATACTTAGCTTAGCCTTTTCAAGTACATATTTCTCTACAGAGAGGATAAAAATAAAGAAACAAACGATCGCTGTTGAGTCAGTTATGATTTATGGTGACCCATGTGTGTCAGGAAAACCATATACTCCATATGCGTTTCAGTGGTTGATTTTTCAGGAGCAGATTGCCAGGCCTTTCTTCCAAGGCACTTCTGGGTGAGCTTGCCCCTCCAACCATTATGCTTAACAACTGAGCATTTTAATAATTTATACCACCTAAGTACTCTGCTCTGGTAGCGTAAGTTACGAATCGGGCTGCGAACCTTAAGGTCAGTGGTTCGAAACTACCAGCTGCTCTGCGGGAGAAAGATCAGGCTTTCTATTCCCGTAAAGATTTACACCCTCGGAAACCCTGTACAGGGTCGCTATGGGTCGGAACCGACTCGACGGCACTTAACAACAACAAGTACTCTGCTGAGAGGATAGACTAGGACATGTTCCCAGAGTTGAAAAACACCTATAAAACAATGAAGGAGGTTGTGACTTGGTATTGAAAGGCGTTATTGATTTACTGCTTGTAAAGTGCTCTGTGTCTTTCGTGTCTTCTATGCTGTTTTACGAGCCCTTGTGTGACTTTATAAGATAAGCACTGGACTGGTAACTGCAAGGTTGGTATTTCAAACCCACCAGTCACTCTTGGAAACCTTATACAGTCCCTATCAGTCAGAACCAGCTTGAATGGTACACAACAACAACATGCCTTTTACATCTTTATTTTGCGCTTAGGCAGATACTGTTTTATGAGTGACAGTAGTTGTTCTGTGTTCTGAATTTAAGGCAAAAAGGACTTTGTATATTTAAATACAACATGCCTCTTTATGTGTCTGACACTGCTAATCACTTAAGATCTATTAAATGCTGTTGTAATTTTTTGAAAGTTGTTTGCATAGTTGCTCTTGTTAGTTGCTGAGTTGGCTCTAACTCATGGTGACTCCGTGTACAAAGCAGCAAAACATTGACCCCCATCCTGTACCGTCTTCATTCTCATTGGTATGCTCAGTTCCTTTGTTATAGCCACTGTATTTTGAGATTCTTCCAACCCAGGAAGAATAGCTTCAGTACCTTACCAGACAATATTTTGTTATGAGTCATAGTATTTTCTTTGATGAATTTTTGGAATTAGTGTTGCCAAACCTTTCTTCCTAGTTTATCTTAGCTTGAAAGCTCAGCTGAAATCTCTCTACCATGGATAACTATACCAGTATTTGAAATGCTGACGGTGTTGTAGCTTACAGCATCGTAGTAACATACAAGCTGAGACAATATGACAAACTGGCAGATGGGTAGAAGGTCTGTGCAATTATCTCCTGATTTATCTACCCTCTTTGCTTTTCAGATCAGCCTTGCTTTCATTAATTAGGGCTGAAATAATTTGGATGTGGATTGCAGTTCTGCTTATTTTAGCACAGGTCTGATAGTTTAGGAGGTACACTTTTCTTTAGTGCAGAAGGAACACAATACAAGGTCATTCTCCTGACTTCGTTGGGTAGATTTTTTGTGGGTTTAATGTTAATGCTTTTGGTCTTTGAGGATAACATTAGCCAACAATTCTAACTTTGACTTGACATCTCTCTATTCTGTTGTTATCAGCTGCCATCTAGTTGATCCTTACTCATGGTGAGATCCTCATGCACAACGGGAGCAGACCATTGTGATCCATAGGTTTTCATTGGAGATTTCAAAAGTAGATCTCCAGGCATTTCTTCCTAGATTGCTGTAATCTTAAAGCTCCACTGAGACCTGTTCAGTACGTTAATACCATGCAGAATGCAAGCTTCCACTGTCAGTCTGGTGGTGTCTGTGCTTGAGGTATGTTGTTGTTGTTGTTGTTGTGTTAGGTGCCATCGAATCGGTACTGACTCATAGCGATCCTATGCACAGTAGAACAAAACACTGCCCGATCCTGGGCCAACCTCATACTGTTAACACTCTTGAGTCCATCGATGCTGCCACTTGGACAATTCATCTCGTTGGGGGGGTCTTCCTCTTTTTCTCTGTCCCTTCACCTTACCAAACATGATATCCTTCTCCAGTGACATACTTCCTGACAATATGTCCGAACTATGAGAGACGAAGTTAGGCAATCTTGGATTCCAAGGAGCACTATGGCAGCACTTCTTCCAATGCACATCTGTTGGTTCTTTTGGCAGCCTGTGGCATCTTCAATATTCTCCTCCAACACCATAGCTCAAAAAAGCATCAGTTTTTCTACGATCTTCCTTATTCACTGTCCAGCTTTCGCATGCATATGAGCTTATTGAAAATACCATGGCTTGGGTCAGGTGCACCTTAGTTCTCAAGCTGACATCTTGCTCTTCAACACTTTAAAAAGGTCTTGTGCAGAAGATTTGCCTAATGCAATACGTTGTTTGATTTCTTGACTGCTGCTTCCATTACTGTTGGCAGTTGATCCAAGAAGAATGAAGTCCTGACAGCTTCAATCTTTACTCCGTTGATAAGAATGTTGTTTATTGGTCCAGTGGTGAGGATTTTTGTTTTCTTTATATTGAGATGCAATCCATACTGAAGGCTGTGCTCTTTGATCTGCATCAGTAAATGTTTCAAGTCCTCTTCACTTTCAGCAAGCAAGGTTGTATCATCTGCATATCGCAGGTTGTTAATGAGTCTTCTCCAATCCTGATGCCACGTTTTTCTTCATAGAACCCAGCTTCTCGAATTATTTGTTCATCATACAGGTTGAATATATATGGTGAAAGAATACAACCTTGTCGCACACCTTTCTTAATTTTAAACCATTCAGTATTCCCATGTTGTGTTCCAACAACTGCCTCTTGGTCCACATACAGATTCCTCATGAGCAGAATTAAGTGTTCCGGAATACTCATACTTCTCAATGTTGTCCATAGCTTGTCATGATCCACACAATTGAAAACCTTTGTATAGTCAGTAAAGCACAGGTAGACATCTTTCTGATATACGCCTCTTTCATCCAAGAGCCATCGGACATCAGCAGTGATATCCCTTTTGTTCAACGTCCTCTTCTGAGTCTGGCTTGAACCTCTGGAAGTTCTCTGTCAATGTGTGCTTGCAGCCATTTCTGTATTGCCTTTAGTAAAACTTTACTTGCATGGGATATCAAAGAAATTGTTAGATGATTTCCGCATTCCATTGGGTCACCTCTCTGGAATGGGCACAAATACGGATCTCTTCCAATCAGTCAGCCAAATAGTTGTCTTCCAGATTTCTTGGCAGAGATGAGTGAGTGCCTACTGTGCTGCCTCACTTTCTTGAAAGATTTCAATTTTTATTCCATCAATTCCTGGTGCCTTGTTCTTTGCCAATTCCTTCAATGCACCTTGGACTTCCTCCCTGAGTATCATTGGCTCTTGATCATATGCTACCTCTTGAAACGGTTGGACATTAACCGTTTCTTTTTGATACAATGACTCTGCATATTCCTTCCATCTTCTTTTGATGCTTTCTGCATCATTCAATAATTTGCCCAGAGAATCTTTTCAATAATGAAAGTCGAGGCTTGAATTTTTTCTTGAGTTCCCTTAGCTTGAGAGATGCTGAGCGTGTCCTTCCTTTTTTGGTTTCTGATTCCAGATCTTTGCACATTTTGTTGTAATAATTGGCTTTATCTTCTCAAGGTGATCTTTGAAATTTTCTGTACATCCTCATTTCTTCCATTTACTTTGGCATCTCTACACTGGAGAGCAAGTTTCAGAGTCTCTTTTGACATCCATTTGACCTTTTCCTTCTTTTTTGTCTTCTCAATGACTTTTTGCTTTCTTCATGTAAGATGTTCTTGATGTCATCCCACAACTCTTCTGGTTTTTGGTCTTTAGTGTTTAATGTGTCTATTCCATTCTTCAGATGATCCCTAAATGCAGGTGGGATATATTCAGGGTCATATTTTGGCTCTCATGGACTTGTTTTCATTTTCTTCAGCTACAGTTTGAATTTGCATTTGCAATTGATAGTCTGTTCCACAGTCTGCCTCTAGCCTTGTTTTGACTGATGATATTTTCCATCGTCAATTTCCGCAGATGTAGTCAGTTTGGTTTCTGTGTATTCCATCTGTTGAGGTCCATGTGTATAGTCGTCTT
This sequence comes from Chrysochloris asiatica, assembly GCF_000296735.1. Taxonomy (NCBI): domain Eukaryota; kingdom Metazoa; phylum Chordata; class Mammalia; order Afrosoricida; family Chrysochloridae; genus Chrysochloris; species Chrysochloris asiatica. The sequence goes on from NW_006408553.1 coordinate 7,104,211, forward strand.
TTATGCTATCTAAAGAAGGTATTTGAAATGAACAAATCATTGGTTTT
>NW_006408553.1:7104850-7110523 GCF_000296735.1 Chrysochloris asiatica
TTTTCTCCCACGGGCTTTACTCCATTTGTGTCATCATGGTCAACTGTACTTTGAAGAGGTAGCTCTTCCCCAATCGCATTTTGAGTGCCTTCCAACCTGAGGGGCTCATTTTCTGGCACCATATCTGACAGTGTTTCTCTGCTATTCATAAGGTTTTCAGTGACTAAATATTCTAAAATTCATCACTCCTTCCTACTCTGTCTTCGTCTAGAAGCTCATCTGAAATCCGTCCACCATGGGTGACCCTACTGGTATTTAAAATACCTGAGGCGTAGCTTTCAGATTCATAGCAACTTACAAGCCACCACAGTATAACAAACGACAGACAAGTGGTGGTGCTTGAGGTATTCTAGCTGGGAATTGAACCTGGCTCGCCCACGTGGTAAAATAGAATCACATTATTCTCTTTATGCATTGGTTATTCTGTTTGAAATAGTGTCTCCGGAAGCTGAAAGAATGGGGAAAAGTTGAAGAATTTTGAACAAATGATACTTATATTTCAAAGAGACATGATAATCATGAACCTATAAAGTTAGTAACTTCATGTACTGAAGTATTTTATTGGATTACATACTGTTCCAGCTTCTGATTCAGTTTGCTCATCTTAATTGTATAACATCTCTGAATTTCACCCTTAAAAAAATCCTATTGATCTACTATCCTCCTTAGCCCTCCAGTTGTTATTTTTTCTTACTTTTGCTACCTCTGTTGTGCCGTATCATCAGTCCTTGTCTTATTGCTGTGCTTCTCATCCCACCCTCAAAAGCAGCCGATAACACTGCAGAATGAAGATATCTATTTGATAATTTAATTTTATTTTTAAAAATTGATACTTCACTTTACTCTGTATGTGCTTTAAGAAAGAACATAACCTATAAATTGCAAGCCAAGAAAAGTTTTCTTTTTGCTTTTAACTAGTGTATTATTGCTTTTAATTGATTTACTTATGGTCGTTAGCCCCAGATAGCTATTGCATAAATTTAGGTGATTGTGACTAGCCTGTTTGTTACACCTGATTACAGAACTGTGGTCTAGAAATTGTTTAGGTCCATCCCCACCAACCATTCCTTGAAACCCCATACTGTGTTGTCATGAATTGGAACTGACTTGATGGCACTTAACAAACAGCCTAATTGTGTATGGGGAGCATGGTGGGTCTATAGGGTAAGCACTGGACTGTGAACCACTATGTCAGTGGTTCGAGTCCACCAGCTGCTCCACAGGAGAAAGATGAGGCTTTCTGCTCCCACAAAATCTTATAAGTGTCAGAAACCCTATCCATGACTTGGATAGGTCTCTATGACTTGGAACTGACTTGACTGTACTTGATAACAAGAAACAATGTACATGGGGCAGTTTGGTAGGAATGTTAGCTATATGGAAATGGAGCACCTGTGTAAATTCAGTACAGTAGTTACAGGCCAATTTTATTTCTGATGCATTGACAGAATATTGGGAAGTTATTAAATTGCACAGAATGTCATTAATGTATTAGTGCTAATTAAGAGAGTATACTTATTCTGTGACAGAAATGTATTATAAGATTGTGAAGACTTATACTGTTCAGCTATTTTCTCTCCCATTCTTTGTGTAGATGAGCTGTTGTTGTTCTGTGCTGTGGCGTTGTTTCCGACTCATAGTGACCCTGCACAGGGTTTCTGAGGCTGTAGATCTGTATGGGTGCAGAAAGCCTCATCTTTCGCTCGTGGAACAGCTAGTAGTTTCGAACTTCTGACCTTAAGGTTCACAGCCCGATTTGTAACCACAAATAAGTATCAAGGACAGTTTTGAAAGGAAATCGCAAAAGGACAACAACTTTGGTTAATATTGGGATAAAGAATTATATATCTGTTATTTAAATGTGTATTCAATAAAGAAGTGACTAGGCACTGTAGGATAAGCACCAGACTGCAAGGTGAGTTTGAACCACAAGGTCAGTGGTTCAAACTCAACACCCACTCATTGGAAACATTATCCAGGGCTGTTATAAGTCAGAACTGACTCAACAGCACTTAACAACAACAACAACAATATACATATCTGTATATGAGCATTAAAAAAGCAAACAAAACATCCAAATAGCAAATGACAGAGCCTCCTTTAATTTTGTTTCATTTATTTACCTACTGATTTTCATGTAGTAGAATATATGCCTTTTGTTGTATAATTTTGTGTTTTGACATGTATAGAGTTATTATTTAACCACTACCAGTCAACCCCCTGAACCGACTCTATGGCACTTAACAACAACAGTGAACCCCCAAAAGCCAAATCCAGTGCCATCATGTAGATTCTGACTCATAGTAACCCCCATATGGATAATTGTAACTGTAAATCTATATGGGAGCAGACAGCCACATCTTTCTCCCATGAAGCAGCTCATGAGTTTGAATTGCTGACCTTCTGGTTAGTAGTCCAGTACTTAACTCCACAGTCCCCCCTTAGGGCTCAAGATACAGAAAAGTCCCATTATTCCCAGCAAAAAACTTCCTACATACTACCCTTTTGTAGGCAGATCTTCTCTTCTACCTCTAACCCTAGTAAACCAGTGAGCTGTCAAATTGTAATGTGCAGTCAAGTTACTTTTTTATATATTTTTAAGTGTTTTATTGTGAATTATGTGATCGTTTACATGGGAGAACATTAGTTTTACATTCATCCTATCCTATATCGTTTCATTGCCATGATTACAATCTACTCCATGCATCATCAACCAACCAAAGGGTATATACTACAAGCCTGCCCCCTGGTCATCAGCACAGAGCCCCTCTGCCTCTCTGGGTCTAAAGTCCGTAGCTGCTCCATCTCTCCACTTCATCATCTCTGCCTCCATCTCAGGCATCACTGCTTCTCTGGGTAGGGTCCCACTTTCTGCTCTTCTCCCTTGATGGTCCCAGGGACCTCCATTCCTGGACTGCAAAGTTAATCACTCCCCTCCTTGCTACAAAATGTCTACCGTTGCATTTCCAACCCTCACAATCAGTTCTGATAACAATTATTCACTATTGTATCACCAGAGACCTACCGCATCTCCTTTCATCAGCCCTGCCTAGACATGTTGGATACTACTCAGTGGAGAGTTTACCTTCCTCCACGCCCTCTGGATCTAGGTTCCCTCTTGAAAGCTTGTAAGCCAGTCAGTTCTTTCCTTTGTAGCCCCCCATTTTGTGTATCTAATGTCTAAGTTGCCCATTCCTGTCTACTCTGTATATGGAGGGGGGTGGAAATGATCCTTGCTGTAAAGATTTGTTCCTCTTTTGAGCTACTGCATCCATAGGTGTAGGTCAAGTTCATCAAATTGTATCAGATTACTCTTTTTTCCACTCTTCTTTCTTCTTCTAGTTGAGCTCTGATCATCCAGTCATTGAAGCCAGCTCAAGTGGGTATTATATGCAAGTGTGGGTGTTCTTATGCATATGCCCTGTCTTCTTATCAGCTGGGCGCTTCACTCTCCACTCTAGTCCTTTGTGGCTATGTCCTTGACTCTGGGCCCAAGAGACCCCGTAGTCAAGTTACTTTAGACTCGTTGTTGTAGTTATGTGCCGTGGAGTCGGTTCCGACTCATAGCGACCTTGTACAGTGTTTCTGAGGCTGTAAATCTTTACGGGAGCAGAAAGCCTCATCTTTCTCCTGCGGAACCACTGGTAGTTTCGAACTGCTGACCTTAATTTAATGTTCGCAGCCTGATTTGTAACCAATATGCTACCAGAGCTCCTAGTGACTGGTATTTCCAAGGAGTGGCTGATGTGTTTCAGCCACCCACCTTGTGGTCCAGTGCGTTATCCTACAGTGTCACACCTGGACTACCAAGCTGTCAAATTTGAGCTGTCAGATTATTGCACTATTATTTTCCGTACAGTTTTGCATTTTCCAGGATGTTATGTAAAATGGAGAGGGAGCTTAAAAAAGTTCATGAGAAAATTTCATTATCTTTTGATAACGTTTTTCTGGTGTGGCACTGTAGGATAAGTGCTAGACGTCAAGGTCTGATTGAACCACAAGGTTGGCGGTTCAAACTCACCAGCTGCTGCTGCTTGGAAACCGTATACAGACTTACTGTGAGCCAGAACCGACTTAAAGGCACTTTACAACTTATGAACTCTTTGAAACGCTCTCGTATAATCTTTGAGTAGTGTTATAGTGTATTTGAGATTCATCTGTGTTGTTGCTCCTTTTTATTCTAAGTACAGTTGACTCTTGAACAATGCTGGGGTTTTGGGACGCCAACCTCTTCAAGATTGAAAATCCATCTGTAACTTTGACTCCTCCAGAACTTAACTACTAATAGCTTATTGCTGACTGGAAGCCTTACTGATAGCACAAGCAGTTGATAAACACGTTTTGTATGTTAAATGTATTGTATACTCCACCCACAAAAAGGTTGCATTTTCCATACAAGATAAAAAGGTATCTCACAAAAATTGTAGTAACAACTTCACAAATATCCTCTTCTTCTTCTTCTTCTTCTTCTCCTCCTCCCTCCTTCTTTCTCCTCCTCCTCCTCCTCCTCCTCCTCCTTTCTCCTCCTTTCTCCTTCTTCTTTCTTCTTCTTTCTCCTCCTCCTCCTCCTCCTTCTTTCTCCTTCTTTCTCCTTCTTCTTTCTTCTTCTTCTTTCTTCTTCTTCTTCTTCTTCTTCTTCTTCTTCTTCTTCTTCTTTCTTCTTCATTTTTTTACAATGGTCCTTGCAGCTGGATTCATGTATCTTGAAATGGTAGACCACTTCAGCTGCAGATCTTAATCTACAATACATACCTAGCAAGTCACCTTTTTCTTGTAATATCATGACTTTCTTCTGCTTCTTACGAGCACTTCATCAGCACTAGTGACACTTAGTATGGGTCCCATGATTCAAGGTTTAAGGTATTTCACTAAGCAAGATGAAAAATATGTCAGTGCCACAAGAGATCACTTTTTACTGTGATACACAATTCACTGGAGAGTTGAACTGCTCATGTGAAGATGATTAGAATCACATTAAAAAAAAAAAAAATCCACCTATAAGTGGATTCAAACCCGTATTGTTCTAGGGTCATCTCTGATATTTCAGTATATGTCTGTACCATGGTTTGTTTATATTTTTCTCACTTGAGGGACATTTGAGTTGGTTCCAGGATTTGGCAATTATGAATAAAGCTGTTATAAACATACGTGTATAGGTTTTTATCTGAATATAGGAATATAAGTTTCCTGTGGCTCCTGTAGAAAATTATCACAAACCAGTTGACTTAAAACAACAGAAACTTAACTCTCTCACAGTTGTGGAAGCCAGAGTCTGACATTGGTATTACTGGGTGGGTGTTGGCAGGGCCACAGTCCTTCCAGTGACTCCTTTGCCTTTTTCAGCTTTTGATGGTTTCGAACTTCTCTTGGCTTGTGGCTGCACCACTCTGATCTCTGTCTGTTTCTTCATATTTTGCCATCTTCTCTCTGTGTGTAACAAGTTTCCTGCCTCTGTGTTACAAATATCCTAGTGATGACATATAGAGCCCACTCTTACAAAGACCCTTTTTCCAATATAACATTTACAGGTTCCAGGGATTAGGAGCTGATATTTTGGGGGCTATTATTCAGTTTATTTAACAATAGATTTTCTTTTGATTTGGGCAGGTACCTAGGGGTGGTATTACTGGGTTGTATGGTAAGGAAACATACAACTTTATTCAACTGCCACAC
>NW_006408553.1:7113267-7116728 GCF_000296735.1 Chrysochloris asiatica
AATGGATGTTTACAGCTGTTTCTCTTCATTTTGATTTGTGGCCCATTAGCAAATGAAGGTTCTGTGAGCTTTTCTCTACTTGGAGGAGGCATTGTTTCCCCAGTCACATTCTGAGTGCCTTCCCAGTTTCCAGTCCTGTATCTGACTATGTTTCTCTGCTATTCATAGAGTTTTCAGTGACTAGTGATTTGGAAGTAGTTTGTCGGTCTTTCTTCCTAGTCTGTCTTTGGAAACTCATCTGAAACCTGTCCACCGTGGGTGACCCTGCTGGTTATTTAAAATACCTGTGGCATAACCCTCAGAATCACAGCAATTCAAACCACCACAGCACGACAGACTGACGAATGGCAGTTGCATGGTTGCTGTTAAATAGGAATCTCCTTGTGCTAGGGCCCTTAAGTCTGACTCAAAGGCAGGATTTCTGTCCTTGGATGTCAATCAAGAGGCAGAAGTGCAGCAGGGGCGACTGGGTTGTAGTGAGACGCTTTGGGCTGGGCTTGTGGGTCTCTAAGTTGTTCGACCCTGCCTCAAAGCCAAGATCCAATGGTTAGGCTAGGAAGGCGCTCTTGAATCCGGGGTAAGTAGGACAACCTGGCTGGCCCCTGCAGTCTCTTCCCGCTAGGCAGTGTCTTCCCATCGACCTGGTCTCCAGACACCTCTCACCCAGCCGCTCCTTGGTCTGGGTTTCATTTAACACCTCCACCAGCTCTGCGTAGTTGTCGCACATTGTTTAACCGCTGCCCTCCATGATAGAAGCCGCTTTACAGAGTAGCTGTACTATTTTGCTTTCTTAGTAGTTACATATGAGGTCTTCAGTTTCACTGTATCCTCACTGGTACTTGGTGATGTCGTTGTTTAAAAAAAACCCTCATTTTAATACCTGTTTTAATTTATTGTGGCATTAATTTGCATTACCTTAATGATTAATCACATTAGCAATGTTTTCATGTATTTATTTATATCTAAATGATTAATCATGTTAAAGTACATATTAAATATTTTGCCATGTTTAAGTTAGATTATTTTTCTATGTTGAGTGTGTTCATTTTTTAAAACCTCTGTTCTTCCCAAAAAGGAACACTGGTGATGCTATAAGATAAGCACTGGACTACTAATTGCAAGGTTGATGCTTCAAACTAATAAGCTGCTCTGCGAAAGAAAGACTTACAGTCTTGTAATATCACACAGGGACACCATGAGTCGGAATAGTCAGTGACAGTGGGTTTGGTTTTAGATTATTTTTCTCAAAAGGAGCCCTGGTGATCAGTGGTTAAAGCTTTGAACCTACCAGCTGCTCCATGGTAGAAAGATGTGGTAATCTGTATCCATAAAGATGTACAGTCTTGGAAACCTTAGGAGGCAGAGATTTGATTTTGGGATTCTTCCCAAAGTTACTTCTGACCTCCAGGGAATTCAGAAGATATTTATGCTGTTGTAATCCTTGTGATGTTTACCTTTTCTGCTACAAACTTGTTTCCTTTGTGGCTTTCTAAAAATAGGGTAAATTAGATTTAATTCTTCTCTGGACTTCCTGATAGTTTTACTCATTGAAGGAGATAGAATCAAAGTTAGTATATAGGCAAATCTGTGGTTACAAGCTCCTGATATCTTTGATTAAAAAAAGATAAGTGTATTAGTGTATATGGAATACTAATGTGGCACTGGAGGATAAACACTGGACTGCTGACCAAAGGTTTGGTGGTTCAAACCTACCAGTCAGTCCTCGGAAACTTTGTACAGGGTCAGTATGAGTCAAAACTGACTCAACAGCAACAAAAAATAACATTATCATATATAAATCAAACTGCAAGAAAGGAGAGGATAGAAACAGAGATGGCTTTAGGGACAACTGAATTTAGAAATTAGATTATTGCCAGATTTCTCTCCTCTCATCTCTTATTTTTCTCTTTGAATTAGGTTAAATTGTCTCCCGCCATGGTTGGGATCATGGTTGCAGGAATTTTAGAACTCTTATATTTTCACTTTATTGACCTTAGAGCTAAGGGATCTTCATCTCAAATTTCATTCAGAACACCCTGGGAAAGTTCTCTTTCAGATTTAGCATACAGTCACATGCAGATCTCTAGAGAGTGATATTATTAATCTACTTGAACATCATCACTGAAACTTAGGTGAATAAAATGCTTGATTTCTTTTTCATCTTTGTCTTAGTCTCCATATCAATAAATGCTACTGTACACTCTTCTAACAAAACCAGAAACAAGGAGTCTTTCTTGAGTTGTCCTTTTCCTCATCTTCCATATCCAATCCGTCACCTTTGCTCACTATTTTGTAATGACACAACTCTTCTCTTCATGAGACCTTTTCACATATTGTTCTTTCTGTGTGCAATGTTTTACCCCTCTAGCCTTTGCAAAACTCACTCCTTCTCATCCTTTAGGTCTCTGTTTCCCAAAAGAGGTCCCCTAAAAATGTAGTGCCTTCACTTTCATTTGTTTCAGAGCTTATTTATTTATTCTATGCAACAAGGAGCTCTGGTAGCATAGTGGCTACGAATTGGGTTGTGAACCTTAAAGGTCAGCAGTTCTAAACTACCAGCTTTTCCGCAGGAGAAAGATGAGGCTTTCTGCTCCTCTAAAGATTTATAGCCTCGGAAACCGTGTACAGGGTCACTATGAGTCAGAACCGACTCCACGGCACATAACAACAACAATGCAACTAGATATCATTTAACTTACCTCTACTTTTTTTTTTTCCTCTTTTCTCTTAAAACATAAATTTCATAAATATGTACTGCTGTATTTAGCTCAGTGTGAAACATTTCATGCATGCGTACATAATTTTGAATGAATCAATCAAAAGAATGCATTTTTATAGTTGACTCAGCCTGTGTTAAGTGCACTTGTAGAGGTGGAAGATAGAAACATAATAGCTGCTGCAATATATTCCATCCAAGTGATCCTCCACAGTTAATACTTTAAAAAAAAAAATGAAAATAATATTGACTAATTTTGGCATTAATCATTATACTTGCTAATATACTTGTATAGAAACAATCTCTAAGAGGTATTATGGGTACAAGTCTAAACATATAATTTAGAGCTTCAAGTAGTCATTTAAAATAAGAGCCAGTAGAATTCGATTTAGCACCCTTCTCTAGCTACTTAGCAGGGTGGCCTGAATGACATGTTGGTGGGCCAGCCAGATGTTTTAAAGCATTAATAATGAAAATGGCATTCATTTTCACATTGCTCTATTATGCTTATCCTTGGGAGCCTCTGTTCAGTTTCCTTTATTTTCTCTTCAAACACTTGCCTTTTGGCCTCTCCCTCTTTTTAGTTTGATTACTGCTCTTTTAGCCAGCTATAATAAATTTAAGACAAAGAGAAGTCTGGAGTCATGAGTAGTTGGGCATGTAGTTGAGCACACAGTTTATAAACCTGTCTGGCAGTGACTACTGAGTTAATGAAGGATGAACATGTAATTTGTTATTTCAAACC
>NW_006408553.1:7116828-7150473 GCF_000296735.1 Chrysochloris asiatica
TAGCCAGTTTAGCTGTTTGTAAGTATACAATTCAGAGGTATATTAATTATAGTCACAATAATGTGAATCCATTACCATTGTTCATTAAAAAAAATTTTTATTATCACCCCAAACATAAACATAGTACCAGTTAAGTAGTAGCTTCCCATTCCCACTAATAAACTTTGATGTGTGTATATTTGCCGGTTCTAGATATCTCATCTAACTGAGATCATAGAATATTTGTCCTTTTGTGTCTGCACTTTACTCAGCACAGTGTTTTCAGGGTTCATTTATGATGCGTGCATCAGGACTTAATTTCTCTTCACATTGTTGTTGTTAAGTGCCAACGAGTTAGTTTCTAATCATAGTGACCCTGTCTTGGGTTTCTGAGAGCACTGATCCTATGGTACCACACCAGGAGTCATAAAAACCCTGCAGCACCCAGTATTCCCAGGTGGTCTCCCATCCAAGTACTAACCAGACCCAATCCTGCTTAGCTTCCGAGATCAGACATTCAGGGTGGTATGGCGTAAGACATGTAAGTGGGATCATAGAATATTTGTCCTTTTGTGGCTGAACTTTACTTAGCATAGTTATTTTCAGGGTTCATTCATGTGGTATGTGACAGGACTTCATTTCTCTTTATGTCATTGTTGTTGTTAGGTGCCATCGAGTTGGCACTGACTCATAGCAACCTTATGCACAGCAGAAGGAAATAATGTCTGATCCTGGGCCAACCTCACTACTGTTGCCACACTTGAGTCCATCGATGCCTCCACCTGGCCAGTCCATCTCGTTGAGGGTCTTCCTCTTTTTCTCTGACCCTCCATCTTACCAAACATGATATACTTCTCCAGCGACTGTTCCCACCTGGCAATATGTCCAAAGTATGAGAGATGAAGTTTGGCCATCTTGACCTCTAAGGAGCACTCTGGCTGCACTTCTTCCAAAACAGATCTATTGGTTCTTTTGGCAGCCATGGCACTTTTAGTATTCTCCTTCAACACCATAATTCAAAGGCATCAGTTCTTCTACAGTCTTCCTTATTCCCTGTCCAGCTTTCGCATGCATATGAGCTTATTGAAAATACCATGGCTTGGGTCAGGCAAACCTTAGTCCTCAAGCTGACATCTTTGCTCTTCAGCACTTTTCAAAAAGTTCCTGTGCAGCAGATTTGCCTAATGCAATACGTCGTCTGATCTCTTGACTGCTGCTTCCATGAATGTTGATAGTTGATTCAAGAAGAATGAAGTCCTTGGTAACTTTAGTGTTTTCTCCGTTGATAATGTTGTCTATTGGTCCAGTGGTGAAGATTTTTGTTTTCTTGACATTGAGGTGTAATCCATACCGAAGACAGTGCTGTTTGATCTTCATCAGTAAATGTTTTAAGTCCTCTTGACTTTCAGCAAGCAAGGTTGTATCATCTGCATATCTCAGGTTGTTAATGAGTCTTCCTCTAATCCTGATGCCACATTTTTCTTCATAGAACCCAGCTTCTCGGATTATTTGCTCAGCATACAGGTTGAATAAGTATGGTGAAAGAATACAACCTTGTCTCACACCTTTCTTAATTTTAAAACATTCAATGTTCCCATGCTCTGTTCGAACAACTGCTTCTTGGTCCAGGTACAGACTCCTCATGAGCACAATGAAGTGTTCTGGAATACTCATACTTCTCAATGTTGTCCATAGCTTGTCATGATCCATACAATCGAAAGCCTTTGCGTAGTCAGTAAAGCACAGGTAAACATCTTTCTGATATTCTCTGCTTTCAGCCAAGATCCATCAGACATCAGCAATGATATCTCTCGTTCCATGGCCTCTTCTGAATCCAGCTTGAACCTCTGGAAGTTTTCTTATCAATGTATGATTGTAGCCGTTTCTGTATTACCTTTAGCAAAATTTTACTCACATGGGATGTCAAAGAGATTGTCCAATGATTTCCGCATTCCATTGGGTCACCTCTCTTTGGAATTGGCACAAATATGGATCTCTTCCAATCAGTTGGCCAGATAGTTGTCTTCCACATTTCTTGACAGAGATGAGTGAGTGGCTCCTCACTTTCTTGAAAGATTTCAGTTTTTATTCCATCAATTCCTGGTGCCTTGTTCTTTGCCAATTCCTTCAATGCACCTTGGACTTCCTCCTTGAGTGTCATTGGTTCTTGATCATATTCTACCTCTTGAAACGGTTGAACATTAACCATTTCCTTTTGGTACAGTGACTCTGTGTATTCCTTCTATCTTCTTTTGATGCTTTCTGCATCATTCAATAATTTTCCCAGAGAATCTTTCAATAATGAAAGTCAAGGCTTGAATTTTTTCTTGAGTTCCCTCAGCTTGAGAAATGCTGAGCGTGTTCTTCCTTTTTGGTTTTCTGATTGCAGATCTTTGCACATTTTATTATAATATTTGGCTTTATCTTCTCGAGGTGATCTTTGATATTTTCTGTTCAGCTCTTGGACCCTCCTCACTTCTTCCATTTGCTTTAGCATCTCTACACTGGAGAGCAAGTTTCAGAATCTTTTCTGACATCCATTTTGACCTTTTCCTTCTTTATTGTCTTCTTAATGACTTTTTGCTATCTTCACGTATGATGTTCTTGATGTCATCCCACAACTCTTCTGGTCTTCGGTCTTTAGTGTTTAATGTATCAAATCTGTTCTTCAGATGATCTCTAAATTCAGGTGGGATGTATTCAAGGTCATATTTCTCTTTATAGCTGATTAATTATCTATTGTATGGGTTTACCACATTTTGTTTATCCGTTTTTCTATGGATGGATATTTGGAATTCTACATTTTGGCTATTGTGAAAATGCTGCAATGAACCCTCATGTGTAAGTACAGGCCACTTTTGAGATGAAATAGTGTAAACCTGTTGAGGGACAGGAAGATGAGGAATTTTAATTAGGAAGATACGGTTGTTGTTGTTAAGTGCTATGGAGTCGGTTCCAACTCATAATGACCCTGTGTAGGGCTTCTGAGGGTGGCTGGTGGATTTGAACTGCCAACCTTGTGGTTAATAGTCTAGTACTTATCCTGTAGCAGCACACCAGGACTCTTAAGTGTGTTGCTGTTGTTGTTAAGTGCATTGAATTGGTTCTGATTTCATAGCGTCTCTATTTAGGTTTTCTGTTCTGATTCATAGTGATCCTTAGGGTGTCTAAGGCTGTAAATCTTAACAGAAGTAGACAACCTCATTATTCTCCCAAAGAGCGTCTGCTAGGCTCAAAAAGAGTTGGATTAGCAGTCCAGTGCTTATTCTATAGTACTGCACCAGAACTCCATAAGACTTTAAAACCAGTATTTAAAGCCCCATCCTTCCAACTTACAAATGTATACTAGAGTCTACAGATTGGCAAGAGTGTATGAACTTGCTGGGAAAACACTGGTGCAAAAACACTCAATAGCTGTCTATTGACAGCAGGGTGGAAGTGTGCAGATCAGGCAATCCATGTATTCTTTGAGTGAACATTATAGCGAAGCGCAGTACTAGTTTCCTATCAGAAAATAAAGTGAATTAGGTTCAGACTCTAGGATTTCAAGTTTATCCTTAAGGCAATTACGTTTACTGATTAGGACAGAGCTACAGGAGTCCTTGGAGTCCTGGTGTGGTGCTGTGGAAATGCACTGCACTGCAAAAAATGTCTTCATTATATCAGTGGTTCAAGCTCCCCAGCCAACCCTCAGAAACCCTATAGGGGGTTGCTTAGGGTCAGAACTGATTTAATGGTACTTAACAACAACAACAGCCATAGGAGTCCTGGTGTAGCACTGTAGGATAAACACTGGACTGATTTGGCGCTGTGGGATAAAGCACTGGACTACAAAGTCAGTTTGAACCACACATTCAGCAGTTCAGATTCACTGGCCACTCCTTGGAAGTCCTATACATGGTCACTATGAGTCGGAACCTACTCAACGGCACTTAACAACAACAAAAAGGTAATCACAAGGGTGGCTGTTCAAACCCATTAGCCACTCCTCAGAAACCTTATATAGGGTCGTTATTAATTGGAACGTTACTTAACAACAGAGTTCTTGGCTCATAGCTTGTATTCAGTCTGCAGAAGGATTTAGGAAAGCCCAGAGCCCCACCCTGGGTCCTCCCCTACATGGAGCCATGGTGGTGCAGAGGGTTAAACATTTGGCTGGTAATGAAAAGGTCTGCTATTCAAGCCCACCACCTGCTCCTTGCAAACCCTATGTTGGTTCACTATGAGTCAGAACTGACTCAGTGGCCCTTCACAACCACCACAACAATGCAAAACAAACTTGAACTATTAAATTAGGAAGAGGACAGACTTTTATAGACAGGCACATACTGTAGAATTCTGTTCTTGCTTTTTAGATTTTGTTAATAGGAATACTGTAATTGAGATTAATAGTCATGACAGTATGTATCAAGCCTGATTCTCTAAAGATAAGCTTACCACTCCATAATTGGGTTTGTTTTTTGTTAGGTAAATGTATGGGTATTCTTGAATGAGATTTTTGTGCTTTTGACAAAGGATGTGAATATTTAATATTTTGTGGAGAAACAGAAACAGTAACATTTTTGTAAAGATTGTAATATCATTAGGATCATCTTGTATGTCACTTTTCTATGAAGACATTTTTATTAATGACCTTTCATATTATAGTTTGGGGAAAAAAAACTCTTAAGTTATCTGCATCTAGAATAGATAGTGGATATGATTGTTTAGTGAGAAGTGTAGTTACTGTGCAGTTTCTTGGGATATGACATTATAAATAACATTTAAAAGTCTATTGTACATAAAGTAATTGCTGTAGTTGTTGATAAGTGCCATTGAGTTGGTTTGACTCCTAGCTACCTTTTATAGGGTTTCCAAAGAGAGGCTGGTGGGTTTAAACTGCCATCCTTGCAGTTCAAACCGACCTTGTGGTCCAGTGCTTATCCTACAGCGCCACTCCAGGACTCCACAAAAAGTAATAGCAGCGTCTTATGCTTTAGTTCAAAGTACTTGATGATTCCATTGTGTTTCATTTAATTCTGACATATCCAGCTACTGTTAATCCCCATTTTATAGAAAAACAGACTCAATGTAGATAACTCGTTGATTTTCTCAGTTGTGTAACTAGTTGCTGATATAAAATGTTCTCGTTAATATGCTTATAAATATATGTTTCAGCAGCTGAGTAAAGAAAACCCGAGTGTGTTATTGAGTGAGGGATGATAGATGTTGTAGAGGCATCTTGTTATAAAAGCCAGCATTTCACAGAATGCTGTGCATGCACAGTCATTCACTGGAGGGTTTCCAGTAAAAAATGGTTTCTCCAGGTAGGAAAAATATCTATGAGGATGTTATTTAATTCAACTTTTATATTGCTTTATTCATCAACTTAAAAATCTCAGTTTTAAAATTTCTTCCTTCTATATCCACTTTCTAGAACAACACCAATACAATTGCCATTAGCCACATGTATCGATATAATTTAAATAATGTTAAAAATATTAATTGTAGTACAAGCCACATTTAAAGCACCCAGAAGCCAGTATGTGACTATTGAACGGCACAATATATAGAATATTTCCATCATCACAGAAAGCTTTCTTGGATGTCACTGTTCTAAAGCCCAGTATTAAGGAAAAATACTTGAACACAGGTTTTTATTTTCATTTTATTAGGGTTTAGAATTTTTGTAGTTAAATGTTAGCATTAAATTACTTATCCTAATGAAGGAAGCTTTGTGATTTACTATCTTTGGATCAAGCCTGTCATGTTCATATTTTGCCTAATCTTTCATTAGTCTTTTTGGTTCTGTATAAATCAGTCATACTAGTCAGAGGGACAGGACAGTTTAAGCATAGTAATGCAAAATTTGCAAATGTGTTTTGTGCCATTAAAAAATGAATGCTTAGTATCTTTTTCCATACATAAAATGAAGATAACGAAACACTGACTACATGGAATATGAATTAATTGATTGGTGATGATTAAATTGATGATTCAGATCCTACTGAACCTTTCAGTCCCAGCAGAAATCTTTCTTCTGTTTTGAAGCTCTCTCAACTTCAGCTTTCCTCTAGACTTACTTTAAGCCCCTCAAATCAGGACTTTCAGTTTAGTGCCTCATTGAACACATTCTACATGATTGTTAAGTCATTATTCTGGACTAGTCACTGTCTTACATTATTTACAAATTTATTTATGACATGATTGCTCTCAATCATGATATGTACTCCTTAAAATAAGACACCCTGTTTTTCGTTAAAAATGTAAGAACTGAAAGAGTCTTTAGAGATCATCACATCAAACATACTCATTTTATAAGTGAAGAACCTTGGCAGTGCAAAGTTAAGTTGTTTGCCTATAGTTAGAAAACGAGGACTAGAGAACTAGGATCTTTCTGCCAGTGCATCTTCTTGACTAGTGGATTGTTCAGTTTAATCAGAAGGGAGTCCTAAGTACTACTATCAGTTGACTATATTGTGTACACAAACTATGTCAGTATAGAACAAGTTATTTATAACTCCTGATTTCAATACACAATATTTCCTGTTTGTTAGTTTTGTATGACACATTCTTAGGACAGATTGTATGCTATTTTTGGAGATACAGTATTATCTTGAGAAATCATTCTTGATTTTAGATCAGAAGAATCAGCTGTTTCAAAAAGTCTTCTCTCCCCCCCCCTCCCCCCAAGTTAAATGAACAGCAGGATTTGTTCGAGGGCATTCAAAAAGTTTGTGAAACAATTCCATTACCTTTTTTTTTTTTTTTAAAAAAAAAAAAAAAAAATGTATTTGTTAACTTTACCCATTTACCAGTAGTTTCACCAACTTAAATCATACAAATTAATGTTTTGAAATATAGTCAAAGAGTTGTGTGACCACTACCATAGTATAATTTTAGAACAGTTTTGTCACCTCAGACAGAAATTCTGTGACTAACAGCACTCACTCTATATTCTGCTAAACCTCTTAGCTTTAGGTAACTACTAATCTATTTTATATCTCTATGGACTTAATTATTCTTGACATTTTATATAAATATAATCATACAGTGTGTGACTTTTTGTGTTTATGTTTACTTTTATATAGTTAACACAATACTTCCAAGATTTTTTTCATTTGTGACATGTACTATATTCCTTTTTTAAAAAATAAATGTTTTATTGTGAATTATGTGATAGTTTACATGGGATACTGTAGGTTTTACATTTATTCTGTCATATGTCATTTCATTGCCATACTTACAATCCCGTCCATGCATCATCAACCAACCAAAGGGTATACCTTGCAAGCCTGCCTCCTCCACCCCCCACCCCACCCCCAAGTCATCAGCACACAGCCCCTTACCCTCTCTGGATTTCAAGTCCCCAGACTCTCCATCTCTCCATGTCATTGTCTCTGCCTCCGTCTCAGGCATCATGACTTCTCTGGGTAGGGTCCCACTCTCCACTCTTCTCCGTTGTTGGTCCCAGGGCCCTCTGCTCCTAGACTGAAAAGTTAATCCCCTCCTTGCTGTAAAATGCCCACCTTTACATTTCCATCCCTCACAATCAGTCCTGATAATGATTATTCACTATTGCATCCCAAGAGACCCATCTGCATTTCATTTCATCAGCCCTTCCTAGACAGGTTGGATACTACTCACTGGAGACTCTACTTTCCTCCATGCCCTCTGGATCTAGGTTCCCTCTTGAAAGCCTGTAAGCCAGTCACTTCTTGCCTTTGTAGTCTCCCCACCCCCCCCATTTTGGGTAGCCAATGTCCAAGTTGTCCATCCCTGTCTACTCTGTGTGTGGAGAGGGTGGGAATGATTCTTGCATTGAGGATTGGTTTCCTCTTTTGAGCTACTGCATCCATAGGTGTAGGTCCATTACCTTTTGATTCCATTTTTCCATGAACTTTTCATGAAGCCTTCTCATATAATATGCTATTTGAGGTTGGAGTCTTCAGCTGTGACTACTGTATACATACATGCATGAACATAAATGCATATGTACACAGAGACACACATGAACCCAGGAGTTAACAGTAAAATTTCATAGGTACCAACAAAATTCTTGTTGTTATTAAATACTGTTGAGTCAGTTCTGACTCAGCAACCCAGTTTAGGGTTTCCAAGGCTATAAATCTTTATGGTAACAAAAAGCCTATTTTTCTTCTGAGGAGTGGCTGATGGGCTTGAACTGCCAACTTTTTGGTTTGCTATACATTTCTGCCAGGAGCTCTGGTAGCCTAGTGGTTACGAATCAGGCTGCGAACTTTAAGGTCAGTGGTTCGGAACTATCAGCCGCTCTGCAGGAGAAAGATGAGGCTTTCTACTCCCGTAAAGATTTACACCCTCGGAAACCACGTACAGGGTCGCTATGGGTCGGAACCGACTCGACGGCACTTAACAACAACAACAAATACATTTCTAAAACAAGCAAACCAAACCCATTGCTGTTTGAAATACTTTTCATAGCGAACCCCTATGGTACCTGAATTAAAAATTCTTAAGAGTCATAATTCCCCAGAGTCTTAGGCTAGTGACAAACATATATTAGGTATTTATAAAGTAATTGTCATTTGACAGGATAGTTTTGTTTCTCAGAAACATTATTGGTTTATTTCTGTGATAGCATATGCTTGTAGTTGGCATGAACCAGACCAGCTTAGATATTTTTTGCAGAATACTAGTTGTTTCTCCACAGCCTGCTAGCCCCCAAAGAACTGAAATCAATTTCAGAAGAGAGTGAGTGTTTTCTTGTAAATGAAGACTGTGAGTCAATGCTTTTCTTCTTACCAAAGGCCATTTCCTTTTGTACAGTTGTTCTTTTCTTTTTTTGGGGGGGTGGGGGAAGGGCAGTGGGGTGGATGTGGATGTGTGTGTTTGCTTGCAGCATTTGAATCTTTGCAGCACATTGGCTTTCTAGACATCCTTTGTATAGTAACAGCATGTGTGGAGGGACTGGCAGCCTGTAAAACAGTTTTCTTCCTCCTCCCCCTACTCTCAACCTCACTCCCTCCCTAGATCTGGTGACATTACATAGATAAATGCACTGGTTAGGAAAACAGCAGAAGGAATTGAATGCCTGCCAAAAATTTGCAGCATGAAACCAAGCTGGCTGCTTCAGCCTTGCTTTCTTGATCTCTTATTGTGCGTGTGCAGTCTGCACTTGTCAGGGCTTTCCTTGTTGAGCATTACGTCACTATGTTCTCCACCCTCATTACACTGCCTTTTCTTTTAGAAAGCTACTGTCCTCAGGCTTCAAACATGTTAAACATTTATGACTCTATTTATGCTATTATGGAGGTAGCATTGAAGCAAAATACAGTATATTTAAGTCTGAAAGACATTTTGATATAATAAGGACCTAGGGTGTGCATGTGTGTATGTATTCATGGGTTTCTTTGTAATATTAGGACAGTGTAAAGAAGACAAGGTGCTTGTGCGTACCTGAAATGATTGGATTGTTTTTTTAAAAAACTCTGTTCTTCCAGAAGATAAACTATCTTCTCAAAGGACTTTGAAGACAGATTAGAAAAGCATTGTTATCTGTTGATCAGCACTGAAAATTTTTATTTCTAGAACAGAAGTGATATCATTTATTTACTCTGTTGCGTTCAAGAAGATAATGGGGGAACCTCAGAATTTGGGGTTCTTACAAGACATAAAGTTGAATGTCTTGATTATGCAAAATGTGTCAGTAATTTTAGAGAAAAAATAAGGTTTTTATTATTTTCCAAAGTTTAACAAGTCTACTTGAACATATCTCTAAAAAAGTGTTTTACTTATTAATTACACCTTTGCATAGTACTTTCAAAATGTAAGATGAGCCCCTTCCCCCCAATGATATAGCTTATTATAGTTTTGTTTTTGTTAAGGGCCATCATATTAGTTCCGACTCATAATGAAAATGTTATTTTGAATAGATTAATTTGGATGCCTTTAAGGATATTCATTTGTTCTTAAGTAGATGCCATTTCATACTTTAGAGTCTTGGTGTGGCGCTGTAGGATAAGTACTGGACTGCTAACCACAAGGTCAGTTGTTCAAACCCACCAACAGCTTCTTGGAAACCCTATAAAGGGTCACTGTGAAACTAAACCAACTGCAAGGCACATAACAACAACAACAATAACTCTGTTGTTTAGCAATTGTGCTTAGCCCAGTGTCTTTATACATAGTAGAAATTATGGGTGATGGTATGTGGAGATAGCATTGAAGATGATAATAGACTGAGGTGATTTTACTAGCTGATCTTCTGAAGATAGACAGGTATGCCAATCAGTCAGTAATACAGAAACCACACTAGGTATTTCAGCAGAGAATGTAATATAAGTCATTGATAAGCAGATGTAAGAGAACTGACAAGCAAACTGAAAAACACTGAAGTGACACAAAAGTACTAACTTCCTAAAACAACTAATACCCCTAGGACTGGGGGAACGAAAGAAAGAGGTTTGGTTTATTAAAAACTAGAAGTTTGAGAGGGAGGTACCCACAGAACTGGCATCCAAATTTAGGAGGAGGAACCAATGACTTGTTGCTGCTAATATTTCAAAAGCGTGGGAGTTGAGACTCAGCTCTCCAGATGAGGCGTTGTTCTATTGCTGTGGTATTTCCAAGGGAGCATAAGGAAGCTGGTTTTGAGAGAACCAGAGGAAGCTGAAGACTGGAAGCAACAGCAACGTGTTAAAAATCAAAGATGTTACTTTGAAAACCAAGTTGTGCCTGACCTAAAGCACGGTATTTTCATTCGCTTCATATGCATGTGAAAGTTGGACAGTGAATAAGGAAGACCTTAGAAGAATTGATGCTTTTGAATTATATTGGCAACAAAGAAAGTGCCATAACTTCCAGAAGAACCAAAAAAATCTGTCTTAGAATCTAGAAGTACAGCCAGAATTGTCTTTGAAAGCAAGGATGGTGAGACTTTGTCTCTTGTACTTTGGACATGTTATTAGGGGAGACCAGTACCTGGAGAAGGATGTCATACTTGAAAAAGTGTAGGGTCAGCAAAAAAGAGGAAGACCCTCAATAGATGGATTAACACAGTGGCAGCAGCAGTGGGATAAAACAACAGTTGTTGTGCATAGTAGGATCACTATGGGTGGGAATCTACTTGAAGGTACATAACAACACCAGTAGGAAGCCAGGTGACTGAAGAGAAGTGGTGTACAGAGTCCAGCATGACAAAGCAGAGTATAGTATGCTGAGCATGGAATTGAAAGACAGCACCCTGATAGCTCACAGATATGTTGAAGTGTACAGCCTTTCAGAAATTCAGTTTGGCAGTATACACCAAAAAAATCTTAGAAACATACAAACCCTTTGACCTGGTAATTCCAGTTTAAGGAATATGTCCTAAGGAAATAATCCAAAAAGAAGGTGCAAAGATTCATGTACGAAGTGTGTTTAATAAAGTAGTGCCTATGATAAAACATTAGAAGTAATCTAAATACTCATTTAGATTGGCTAAATTATCTTCTAAGATGTAATAAAATATGTAGTTATTAAAAAGTTTCTGATTTGCATTTATTGATGTGGAAAAATAGAAGTTTAACAAAAAGCAGATTATAAATAATGTGTTGTTTTTGTGGTTAAGTGTTATTGGGTCGGTTCCGACTCATAGACGACCCTGGATAGGCTTTTCAAGGAACAGCTTGGTGGGTTAAAGTCCAGTGTTTATTCTATAGCATCACACCAGGAGTCCATAAACTATATGTATTGTGGACCTATTTGTGTGTGTGTTTTCAGTCCATGTGTAGGAAAAGCTAAGGACAATATTCATGAAAAAGGCGGAACAATATCAAGTTGAAGAATTCAGGCTTTGCAGCAAGACTGTCTGGGTGTGTATCCAGGGTCTGCCACTCATTGTCTTCTTAACCTGGGTAAAATAAGCTTCTGGGTATCAGTTTTCCCATCTGGAAAATGGTAGTAATGTCTACTCCATAGTGCAGATGTGAAGTTTAAAAGCATCAATACCTGTAAATTATGTGTAGAATAGTGCTTGTGAGCCTATGTGCCTAGTAAATGTAGCTATTAAGAGGAAGAGAAAGATTAAGAGATAATTTTATCTTTTCTCCTTTTGCTTATTATTTAAAATATTTAAATGTTAGTGTCATAATTTTATAATTGTTATTGTTAAATGCCAACAAGTCGGTTCTGACTCATAGCGACCCTGTATAGAGTTTCTGAGGAGCGGCTGATGAGTTTGAGCCTCAACGGCACTTAACAACTTGTTAAAAAGTAAAGATATTAGCTAGAAAACCAAGGTGCACCTGACTAAGCCATGATGTTTTCATTCACCTCATATGCATGAGTAAGTTGGATAGTGGGTAAGGAAGACCTTAGAAGAGTTGATGTATTTGAATTATATAATACTGGCAAAGAATAATGAAAGTACCAGAATTTTCAGGTGAACCAAAAAATCTGTCTTAGAAGAAGCACATATAGCCAGAATGTTCCTGTATAGTGAAACTTTGTCTCTTGTACTGTGGACATGGAGGTTTGTCTTTCACAAATCCCTTATCTCTTGTTTTCAGGAAGCTTATTTTCCCTCAAGATCTAGACAAATGCTCAGGGACTTGCATTTGGATGCTTTTGGCTAAGTTCCTAAGGCCAGGATCTCACTTTGCCCTGTTAGCTCCTTGGGTTCGTCCTTGTGTTTTATGTGCAGAACCAAACTTAAGCCACTTAACCTCCCATTAAAAAAATTACTGAAAAATTAACTTACTTTTGTTTTCATGTGGATTGTAGATTTTCAAGATATCTAAATAGCTTGGAAATAGATAACATGGAAGCAATTTAGAATTGTGTTTTCTCAGTTCTTTAAAGTGATTTGACCACTCTGCCTATCCCATTTTGTCATTGCATTTTGTGTTTCTCTGTATTTCAACCTTATTCTGCTTTTATTGACCTCTTAAGACTCTCTTAGTTTTTTAGGCTTAGTAGTGCTACCCTCTTCATTCACAAAAAGGTGAATTCATGTTATGTTAAAACTAAATGGAAAGGTCAACCATTCATGACAATGATTTCATTTTTAGTAAAATTAGGTATGTATAATGACATTGAAGACCCCTTTTAGTTCAAAGCATCATGATTCTGATAGTAACATAAGTATATACCCTAAGAGATATGCAGCAGTTATCTTTGGTAGGTCTTGAGCTTCTAGAATGATGCTTTTTACCATTTTGTTCAAGTGTTACTGATTTTTAGACCTCAGTTTGGTGGGAATAAATGCCTACAATTACAATCTCGTAAAAATTAATCGGCATCCTGGTATGGCACTGTGGGTTAATGTGCCGGACTGCAAAGCCCTTTGAACTGCAAGATTGATGGTTCAAGCTTATACAGGGTCGCTATGGGTCAGAATCAACTCAGTGGCACTTAACAATAACAACAAAAATTAATCAGCATGGATGCCTTGTTGGACACCTTTCTTTCAGGCTATCTCTCTTGCATATTTTTAGGGTAGAGAATATGCTTTGGCTAATGCTTTTGTATTCACTTACCCCTTTTGTTGTTGTTGTTGTTGAGTGCCATCAAGTGTGTAAAATAGAAAATAATCAGTTTAGTGTGTGTGTACAAAAAGGCATAAAAAAACTTTCTACAATTGTTGTTAGGGCTGTTGTCAGTTCTGACTCATAATGACCCTGTAGAAGGCTTCCAAGGAGCAGTTGGTGGATTTGAATTGCTGAACTTGTGGTTCAAAGTCCAGTGCTGATCCTGCAGCACCACAACATTGGAATAAATAACCATGCAAGAGATAATATGAGATGATATAACTGGTTTAAGGGAAAGTCAGAGGTATATATATGCACTACTTACTGGGTGGGTTTAGACCACAACCTTTAGTTTAGTGGTGGTAGTGGTGGTGGTGATGTGCCATGGAGTCAGAACTGACTCATAGCAACCCTGGACAGGGTTTCTGAGGCTGTAAATCTTTACAGGAGCAGTTGCAAACTACTTGTGCCATCCAAGGACCTATAAAATACTACAAAGTAGTTGACTTTAACAGTATTGAAAGATTTGGCTGCAGCTCAGTGGTTCTGGTTCTTTGCCCTTTCAGTGTATTGTCCATTTCTGATATTTTATTATTAATTATCTGGACCTCTTTTTGAAGATTTTAAATTATTTCCTATGCTATATCTATCTTATTTGATTGCTCCTGTAGCACTTTACTGACTTCTTCCTTATTTACTTCCACTCCTCTGTGAAGCATTTGAATTTGTCTCCATATCATTCTTTTCAATTCCTTCTCAGGCAAATCCAAAGCCTGCTCTTCTTCTTGTGGAAAGTCTATGTCTGCTGTGAGCTCATTTGTCTCAGTTATTCTTTTGTTTTTGGACATGTGCTGAGATCTTTTGTTGGTTTTTCTTGGACATTTTCAGTAGTTAAGTGCATTTTCATTGATTAATTGAATGTATGTTGCTGTGTTGTTAAGCTTACTGAGTGTCTCCTGGTGGATATGATCTGGAGATAGGTTTTCCTTTTCATATGTAATACCTAATAGCTGGTATTGGCTCTTGTCTGCATGATGGGACATTATGGGGTATGCTTATAGCTTGGCTATATGGCCATGATTGCTATCTCTTCTTGGGTAATGTAGGGAGAGAAAACTCCCACCCCCAGGAAAAAAGTGTGCTCAAAAGGATAAAAAACAGAAACAATATAAAAGTAGAGATAAAAACCACTACTCAAAAACATAAGTAAAACCGTAGCCGACTGACCAGTAGACTTCGCTGTGCAGGTCAGTGTGCATGCACAGTAGAAACCTTCAGCAGTGGGTGGGGTTGTCCACTCGCTCAGGCCCCTCCTCTAGACACCACTGTTGAGAAATTAATGGGAGAAAGATTGTCCACTGTTTATCTCTGAAGGTCAGTTAGGTATCTGTGTGTGCACAGTTTAATTCTCAAAATAGTTGTGTCCTTGTGTGTAGTAGTTGGTGTTGGCTATTGCCTTTTATGTTGGGGTTTTACAGAGTGTTCGTAGGTTTGTCTGTATGGCCAGCCCTGCTTTTTCTTGTTGGGTAGGCAGGAATAAAGGGTCCTGCCCAAGTCAACTTTAGGACTGGGTCCCAGAGTCAGATGTCATAAGCAGCCACCAAAGGATCAGCCCATGGGACCAGTGGGGCTCCTCCTCTCTGTGCCATGGGAAAACAGTGGGCTCAATGCTGGACCCTTTTTGAGGGTGCACTCCCAGCCTGAAGGTGTCCTGGCTGGGCAGAGAGGGTGAGACAGGGGACAGGAGGAAAGAAACGTGTTGAATCCCCCACGTCTCTTTTTTCAAATGCTGCTGCACGGTTTTTAGCATCATTGAATCAGTCTGACTGTGGCCTCACCCTCTGATCTCAGCCCTGACAGAGTGGCCACAGGGAGAGTCCCACGTCCCGATCGATTCTGAAATTGCAGTATATCCCTTTCTGCAGTGATTTTTCCGCTGTTGGGTACAGGAAACTGATGCCCTGCACCTTGTACTAACTAGATCCAGAGCTCTGGAGCTGCTGCGTGAAAGCACCTTCTCTGGTTTTTCCGCATCTCTCCCAAGTAGCCTGTCCTACCTGACTGTGCTTCTCCCTCTTCCAAACCCATAGTCCAAGTAGGAGACTTTAAAATAGACGTTTTCTTTTTTCTCACAGTTCAGGGGCTACAAATATCCATAAGGGTATGACCATACTATACTGACTTTCTGTGGCTTTGTGGGGAGGAACTATTCTGTACTTCTCTCTCAGTTTCTGGTGGCTGCCAGCAATATTTGGTGTTCCTTTAATGCATATAGATGCATCTACCTCCAGAATCACATGGAGTCTATTTTACTGATGTGGCTGCTTCTGTATCTGTCTTCTTCTTTTTTTTTTTAATAAGTCACCATACAGCAGGGATTAGCACCAATCCTAATTGGAGTCCTGGTGTGGAACTGTAGGATAAACATTGGACTGCTCACTAATGATCTGTGGTTCAAACTCACCAGCCGCTTGTTGGAAACCATAAACAGGGTCACTGTTAGTTGACATGATGGCACTTAGCAACAACAGCAATAAAATGAGAACAAAAGAGAAGCGGCAGTAACGACTTTGAAGTATCATTTTTGGATAAATGAGGAAAATAATGTATCATTGACAAGCATAATATATAAAAAAATGAAGATATTTCAAGTAGATACTAAATATGAGACAGAATGAAAACTCATCATATTTCAAAGGATCTGGGAGGTCAGTCTATGATCAAAACAATTACAGTGTGAAAGACGGTAAATACATAGGAACAGAGATCCAGGTCGTGAGGTCAGGTAGATTATAGAATAAAATAGACTATCTTAAATGGAGGGAAATGGAAGATAAGGTAACCACAACGGTTGAGGTAGGGGGGTTTAGGGGGAGGTAGAGGGAGGCGCCCAATAGAGCACAGGGTAAGGGCAGACGCATCATAGTTCGGGTGTTGTTGAGGGCAATACAAGAAGGGCAAAGAGGTGGAAGAACAAGGTAGATAGGGTAATACTGGGACAGGTTTACATGGGCTAAAGTAGGACAGAGATAAATAGTGATGTATGCTCAACCTTGGAACAAAAGGGCTTTGTTATACAGGGATCTCTAGGCAGTTTGAAGAGGGGAAATAATGCTAAGATGCTTGACTGTCTTATGAATATTGGTTTCCCTTGCCTACTATTATAAAATAGACACTTGAGTAGGATAGAAAGAAATGTTGGGAAACGTGATTACAGAAAACTGGTAAGCCTGTCTTCAGCCTATAACTGATTGGAATATCTAAAAGGGGGGTTATAGAACTTGCCCAGTGAAATAGGCCCATTGCAAAGCCTTTGCAGAGTATAGGACCTTGGTGGAGTTCTGAGTCCCATCCAGAACCTTCTGAGGTGGTACATCCCTACTAGAAAGGACAAGCAGACCAGCCTGGAACAACTAGAGCAACAGAAGACACACCTTCAAAGAAAGATCATCAGGAAAAACCCCAAACAAAAATGTCAGTATGACTGACTACTACAAGAATAAGCAAGCTGTTTGCCGGGAAGCCATCAATCAAGACAAGTAATCAAGTTCCTTCAGGACAAACTCCTGTCTAAGACTGAAAGTCAAAGGGAACAAATGAGCAGGCATGTAAGATTGCTGGTGATCACATTGGTCTATACTGGTTAGTGGAAGAGGGGTAAAGGCAGCAATGAAGAAATGGGCTGAGTTCAGCCAAGGTCCATTGACTCCTGTTGACCTGGAGATGAGAGAACAGGAAGGGCTGGTTGGTCCAAAGTGTGGTGAGACCTGGGGACACCTGAGCCCATGGACAAGGACATAGCCACAGAGGGCTAGATTTGAGAGTGAAGCATCCAGCTGATAAGAACACCCAAACTTGTAGATAGTACCCATTTGACATAGCCTTGATGGCTGATAATCAGAACTTGACTAGAGGAAGATAAAAAACAAAACAAAACAAAAACAACAATTTTTGACAAAGGAAACAAGGGTAAATTGCTACAATTTGTTGAACCTGAAACCTTTACTCATGGAGGTACAGTTCTAAATACCAACAGAGAGGGAAGGAGTCTTCATATCAAGTATCAATGCTATCCCCTCTGTACACAGGGTAAATAGGGATGGGCAACTTAGACACTGGCTACCTAAAATGAGCGGGGGTGATAAAGGCACAAAGTGACAGGCTTACAAGGTTTCAAGGGTTTCAAGCTTAGTTTAATAGTGTGTGGGGAAAGAAAGAGTCCCTACTGAATAGTTTTCATCTTGTCTAAATGGGTCTGGTGAAAAGACAAGGGGATAAGATTCTTATGATTCAATAGTGAGTAATTGTTATCATGACTAATTGCGACTGTCACAGCTGTAAAGGTAGACATTTTGTCACAAAAACAGGGGATGTTAATCTTACAGTCCAGAAACAAAGGACCCTAGGACCATCAAGGGAGAAGAGCAAGCAAGACCTTATCCAGAGAAGCAGTGACACCAGAGACAGAGGCAGAAATGGGGATATGGAGAGAGGGAGCAACTGAGGACTCTAGATTCATGGAAAGAGAAGGACTAAGAGCTAGCGGCCAGGAGGCAGACTTGCAGAATGTACCCTTTGGTGGTGCAAATTATTATATATGCCTGAGTATTTAAAAAAACAAAACAAAAAAGAGCTAAAGTGAATAGAGAGAAACACTGTTAACTGATGGCACATGGAGGAGATTATAATCATTGTAATGAAACAAAGTGTGTGATTTGTTGAATGTTATACTGATGATGTGCCTTGTAAACTTTTATTAAATCCACAATAAAGAAATTAAAAAAAAATTCTTAGCACAGAAGTTTCATTCCACAAATAGGAATATTATCATTTTTCATGTCACCTATGACTAGCAAATAGAAAATTGTTATGTTCTAGCTGATTATTGCCTTCTCATCTAAATTTACAGTAATCTACATACATAGTAAAAGTAAATTGAAATTGATCATTACAGTTCTAATTATACTATTAACTTATTGTCTTTCACCAATAATATTATTGTTCTGTCTAATTGTACAAGTCATTGAATGAACTCATAATAAAAATGCATTCAGTTTAGGACCCATATTAAAGCTTTGTAATGGCTAATGGGTTATGTTGAAACTGATTAAAATTATACAGGGTTATTTTATTATAAACTATAAATAATGGAAAATGGTCTCTTTACTAGGCCGTTCATATTTTATTGCTGTGTATCTTTCATGACTGTATACTTTTGAGGAAAAGATTACCTTAAAAAAATGTTTAAAAAGTACCCATAGAGTGCTTGATAATAGTATATGAGATGACAAATAATTTAAAGAGATTATATTCTACCCAAGTAGTTTTTTAGGTGATTACTGTTTACGAATCGGGCTGTGAACCTTAAGGCCAGCAGTTCGAAACTACCAGCCGCTCCGCGGGAGAAAGATGAGGCTTTCTACTCCCGTAAAGATTTACATCCTCGGAAACCCTGTACAGGGTCGCTATGGGTCGGATACGACTCGACGGCACTTAACAACAACAACAACTGTAGAATCCAGGAAGAGTGGCTTTAAGTAAATGATGACCTCTTTGGAGTTAAGCATGGTTTTTGTTGTATTTTAATTTTATTTCAACAAATGTTTATTCAATCATATGCCACATAACATTCATCCAGGCAACGTTAGACTGCATGTCTGTCTGTGGTCTCATAAGATTATGATAGAGTTCAGAAATGGCAGTTTGAAAATGGGATGTAGCGAACACAACAGCCTTCAGCATGCAACACATGCATCTCATGGCTCTTGCATACAAATTGATTGTGTGGCCATGGGCAGTAAGTATATATTGTTAAGTGCCGTTGAGTAGATTCTGACTTATAGCAATCCTGTATAGGGTTTCTTAGGAGTGGCTGGTGAGTTTTAACCTCTGAACTTATGGTTCTAACCACACCAGTACTCTCTCTACGTGTAACTTGTAATATATAATGTCTTTTATATATATATATATGTGTGTGTGTGTGTGTGTATATAACTTTTTATTATGAATTGAATGAAGGTTTACAGATAAGATTATGGGCTTTACATTCAACAAATTATGCACTTTGTTTCATCTCATTGAATACAATCCCCTATCTGCAGCAACATTTATCCTATTTTCTTCCTGTGACTCCCCATTTACATCTTATATTTCACAAATGCACAAAGTAAACATGTTTGATGTACGCATACAAGACAAAAACTATATATTCACTTAAATGTCCAAAGAGCACATTCTGCAAACGAGTCCCCTGATACCAGGCACACAGCCTTACTCAGCACATGGGCCTAGAGCCCACAGCTACCGTCTCTCTACGCCACTGCCACCATTTCTGCTGTGGCCACTTTTCCAGATAGGAAACTCTTGCTCAACTCATTCTCTTCCTTCATGATGATCCTGGGATCCTCTGTTCCTGAAATGAAAGATTACCTACTCCCTCTTTTTAGTTACACATCTTCTGCAATTACAGTTGTGACAATTACAATTAATCTTGCTAACAATTACTCACAATTAATCATAAAATCGTATCAGCATCATCCCCTACCCCCTTCTACCAGATCCATCTGGAAAAGAAGAAAACTATTCATTGGGGATTTTACCTTACCCCCCTCATTGTAAAAGTAAGCACACTCATGAAAGCTTGTAAGCCAGCTACTTCATGCCTGTATGTTGTTGTTAAGTGCCATTGAGTCCGTTCCAACCCATAGTGACCCTGTATAGGGTTTCCAAGGAGCTGCTGGTGAGCTTGAACCGCTGACCTTGCAGTTCAAACGGCTTTGCAGTCTGGTGCATTAGCCCACAGTGCCACACCAGGACTCCCCATGCCTGAATTTTGTTATTATGTTTCATGGAGTCGGTTGCGAGTTATAGCGACCCTGTACAGGGTTTCCGAGGCTGTAAATCATTATAGAAGCAGAAAGCCTCATCTTTCTCCCACGGAACTTATATCAATGTCTGGATTGCCGATTCCTGTCAGTGCAGTACACTGAGAAACAAGCTTGTCCCGTGATATAAAGAATCCTTCCATTCCATTTGGAATTTTGTGCAATTGCTGCATCCATAAGCAAAAGTCCAGTTCATCAAATTGTAGCAATTTGTTAATGCACTGAACTGCAAAATCCGTTTGAACTGCAAGGTTGGTGGCTCAGCCTCACCAACCACTCCTCGGAAAACCTTATACAGGGTCTCTGTGGCTTGGAACCAACTCGATGGCACTTTACAAAAATTGTATCAAACATCTTTATCTTTATCTGGTCACATTCTCTCCGCTAGCCATCCAAACCTTTTGTCAAATGGCAAGTTTGGGAGTTCATGCACACTTCCCTGCACTTTAGACCAGCTGGCCACTTCACTCTCAACCCTAACCTCCAGTGGTTAGGTCAGTGCCCCTGGGCTCAAGACTTCACATGTCTCTCTAAACTTCACACCAGCCACCCTTTCTCTTCTCTCTCTCATCACAGTGTCAACAGGTATCAGTGGAACATGGCCAAACTCAGTCCATGTCTTCATTGCTACATTTCCCCCATTTCCACTCACAGGTTGACTCAGGTGGTTACCAGTGGGCTTACTAGACTACTCATGGACTCCCTTTAAGTTTCAGGTGTCAGTCCTAAGGGTTGTCCATGGTGGGCAATACGTATGTCTTGATAGTCATAATAGAAGACCTCTGTTAATGGATTATGTATGTACTTTACTGTACTTTCTATCTATAAAAGTTTATTGGCTCCACTGAAAGTGATGAGTCTTAATGAAAACAAGAACGGAGAAATTACTAATTATGTGGATTGAGTACCAAACGCAAAAGGGAATCCTTCTGAGCACATTGACAATCACTTCTATGGCATGAAGCTTGTTTAAGATGCTATAGACAAAAGCAGTACCAAATTACTATTTGATGTTTTTGCACATCATCCATATCACATAATGTAGGTGTCATAGATTGAATGGACATAAATATTGTCAATTTAGCTCGGCCATGAGTCTCAGTGGTTTGTCAGTTATGTAATGATGTAATTTAACAGTTGTGTAATGATATAGTCATCCCATGACTTGATCTTGTGTGATCAGCTATTTAGTTGTAAAGGGATAAGGGTGGGATTCAACACCCTTATTTAGGTCACAGTCCTGATCCACTATAAAGGAGGTTTCCCTGGAATGTGACCTACTTCACTTTTCATCTTAACAAGAGATAAGAGAATAAAGCAGAGAGAGAGAGGAACTTAAGTACTACCAAGAAAGAGCATGTCTTTTGAACCAGGGGTCCCTGCACTGAGTACATTGTAGACTCAGGAAAATTAATGCCAATACACATAGAGGTCTTGAAGGAATGGTGGACTCACAGTTACTGAAAGGAGACAGACTTTCACCCAGAGATGACAAGGAGAGAAAGGCTTCTCCTAAGCTGTGCCCTGAAATTGGACTGACTTCTTGAATTGTGAGAGAGTAAACTTCTATTTGTTAGAGCATCCATTTGTATTTCTGCTATATCACACTAGATAAATAAGACAGCCCTGTTTCACAGAATGTATCATGGGCAGTAAATGACACATGACTGTATACATTGTGTGGAAGACACTAAAGAAGTAAATTAAGAGGTCTAGACTCTGATAGCTGCTGATCTCTGATGGTCTTTCTGGCAAAGATGTGAAAAAAAAAATGAATTCTAAACTGTTGGAAAGCAGTTAGGAGGAGTATTGAGTTCATGAAAGCCCTGTTCTAGTGAAGGAATAAAGGGTTGGGTAAAATTGAGATGCAGTGTAGTTAGGCCTTGCCTGACTAGAAAAAAAAAAAAAAGATACATCTTAGAATGTTCAGCTTTTGCAACAGAGTATACTTTCTAATGAAGTATGAGTTTCCTAAAATGAATTCTGTATGGCATTTTTTCTCTTATGATATTGGAAATGTACAAAAATTCTCCTAAAAGACTTACTTTAAACTGTTTTCCTGTATAAAAAGATATTATGAAATAGTCTCTATTATGCTGTGTGAATTTTGTTTTGCAAGTACTGACATTTAGATTTGATTCGAAAATGTAAGTACTGTCTCCTCCTTAGTCTTCTCAGAATTTTAGCACAGGGCTGATATAGCATTGTTGCGATTCAAACTGATCTTGTGGTCTAGTGCATTGTCCTGTAGCACCATACCAGGACTGCATATGGGGTTGTTCTGAACAGTAATTAGTTTGCTAGCAGTGAGTTTGTTGTTTTATGTTACTTGATTATAATTGTGGGAGAAGAAATTGTTGTTGTTGGTTGCCTTAGAGTCAGTCAGCTCATAGCCATTCTGTGCACAATAGAAGGAAGCTCCACTGGGTCCTGAACTATCTTCACAATTGTTATGTTTGAGTTTATTGCTGCTACCACTGTGTCAGTTCATCTTGAGAGTTTTCCTCTTTTCCACTGACCCTTCATTTTACCAAGTATGATGTCCATCTCCTGTGACTGGTACCTCCTGATAACTTGTCCAAAGTATGTAACACTAAGTGTCATAATCTTTGCTTCTAAAGAGGATTCTGGCTATACTTCTTCCAAGACAGATTTTTCTGTCAGTTTGTGGTACTTCTAATATTTTTCACCAACACTGTAATTCAAATGCATCCATTTTTCTTCGTTGTTGTTAGATGTCTTTGAGTTGGTTCTGACGCATATAACCTTATACACAACAGAACTAAACACTGCCCAGTCCTGTATTAATACCAGAATCATTGTTACATTTGAGCCCATTGCTGCTGCTGCTGCTGTGCCATTCTGTCTCATTGAGGGTGAGGGGGTGTTCCTTTGTTTTTGCTGACCCTTTATTTTACCAAGCATGATGCCATTTTCCAGGGGACTGGTCCCTTTTGATAATATGTTGAAAGTATGAGACACGAAGTTTCGCCATCCTGGCTTCTAAAGAGCATAAAAAAAAAAATAATAAAAGCCTTTATTGTGAATTGAGTGAGTGAAGATTTATAGGGAAGATCATCAGTTTTACCTTCATGAAATCATTGCAATGATTACAATCCCCTCCATGCACCACAGCTAACAGTATTTACTTCTGTTACCATTTTTCCTTTTTTTATGTACACGTATCATATTGGAAATATATATTGGTTTAAATGTCCAAAGGCACATTCTGCAAGC
This sequence comes from Chrysochloris asiatica, assembly GCF_000296735.1. NCBI lineage: Eukaryota > Metazoa > Chordata > Mammalia > Afrosoricida > Chrysochloridae > Chrysochloris > Chrysochloris asiatica. The sequence goes on from NW_006408553.1 coordinate 7,140,398, forward strand.
CAGCTCACAGGCACACTGCTTTTCTCAGTTCATCGGCCTATAGTCTGCTGCTCTCTTTATGCTATTGCCTCTGCCACCATCTTGGTTGTTGCTTTTCTGGTCAGGATCCCTGGCTCCTCTCATGCTCTTTCTTCTTCATGGTCCTAGGGTCCTCTGTTCCTGAAATTACAGATTAAGTGCTTCCTTTTTTAGTTATACCTTTGCTACATTGACAGTTGTGACAATCACCATTAGTCCTGATAAAAGTTACTCACAATTGAGTCATAAAATCCTATTCCTCTCATCACCAGATCTGTCTGGACAAGAGGAAAACTATTCAGTGGGTATTCTGTCTTAACCCCCTCGTTTTGATGCTAAGCACCCTCATGAAAGCTTGTAAGCCATCCATTTTGTGCCTTTAGCACCTTAGTTTTGATAGTTGACATCTAAGTTGCCTGTCCCTATTAACCCAGTGTACTGAGGAGGAAAGTTTGATCTTTGATATGAAGAATCCTTCCCTTTTGGTTGGAATTTTGGGCAACTTCATCCATAAGCAAAGACCCAGTGTCCAGTTCATCAAGTTGTAGCAATTTACGCTTATTCCCTGTATCAAACATCTTTATCTTCATCTGGTCAAGTTCTGGCCAGCACGCTATCTAAGCTAAGTCACATGAGTACTATCTGCAAGTTTAGGAGTCCTCGCATACCTCCCCCCACTTCATTCCAGCTGGCTGCTTCACTCTTAACTCTAGCCCCCAGTAACTAGGTCAGTGTCCTTGAGCTTGGGAGTTCACACGTCTCCCGGGAGTTCACACGTCTCCCTGAACTTCAAACCAGCCATCTCTTTTTCTCTCTTTCATCTCAAGGTCACCAGTTGTCTATGGGACATGGCCAAACTCAGACCGTGTCTTCATTGTGCATTTCCACTACTTCCACTCACAAGTTGACCAGGGCGGTCACCAGCGAGCACACAAGACTGTCCATGTGTTCCCTTTTGAGTTTTAGTCTTATAAAGTGGTTTACTCTGATGGGCTCACTTTTCTTGCCTTGATGGCTCTAAGGTAAATAGCTTGCTTGATATTGTCACAGCCAAATAGTCTGCGTCCTCCCTCCCCCCTTGCTGGTCTTTCTTTTAAGAAATGTCTTCTGTTTTTCTAGTCATTCCAGGTTGGTCTGAATGTTTTTTCTCTTGGGAATGTCCCACCCTAAGGAGCATTCTGGTTATACTTCCAAGACAATTTTGTTTGCTCTTCTGACAGTCTGTGGTTCTTTTAATATTATTCTCCCAACAACATAACTCTTCAAAGGCATCAGTTCTTAGATCTTTCTAACAAAACATGGTATTTTCAAGAACCTCATAAGCGTGTGAAAGTTGGGTTTCACATGCATATGAGGTGCTTGAAAATACTATAGTTTGGGCCAGATGCACCTTAGTCCTCAAATTGACATCTTTGCTCAACACTTTAAAGAGGCCTTGTTCAGCAGATTTGCCTAATGCAATATGTCATTTGATTTCTTGACTGCAGCATCCATGACTGTCGATGGTGGATCCAAGCAAAACAAAGTCTTTGACAACTTCAATCACATCTTTAATTATCATGATGCTATTTATTGGTCCAGAGTTCTGGTATGGAACTGTGTGTTGGATTGCAAAGTCAGTTTGAACCACAATGTGGACAATTCAAGCTCACTAGTCACTCCTTAGAAACCCAATACAGGGTCACTATGGGTCTAAATCAACTTGATTGCACTTAACAACAACGAATTTATTGGTCCAGTGTTAAGTATTTTTATTTTTTTTCACATTGAGGTGCAACTCATACTAATAGGTATTAGTTTTTGGTCTTTATCATTAAATCTATTAATTTTTTTTTGCTGTCTGCAAGCAAGGTTGTGTCATCTGCGTATTGCAGATTGTTAATGAGTCTTCTCCAGTTTTGATGCCACATTCTTCATATAATACAACTTCTCCGATTATTTTTCAGAATTCATTGTGCAAGTTGCACATACATAGGAGGTGATTGAAAATATCATGACTAGCCATGCACATCTTAGCCCTTAAAGTGACAGGCATCTTTGTTCTTTAGCAATTTACAGAGGTCTTTTGCAGCAGATTTACTGAATGTAATGTGTCATTTGATTTCATTAATTGCTTCTATTCTAGACATCGATTATGGATCCAAATAAAATGAAATCCCTTGACAGTTTCAGTCTTTTATATATTTATTATGACATTGTTTATTGGTCCAGTTGTGAGGATTTTTGTTTTCTTCATATTAAGTTGTTAATTCATACTGATCTTCATCGATAAGTACTTCAAGTCCTCTTTGCTTCAGCAAGCAAAGTTGTTTCATTTGCATATTGCAGGTTGTTAATGAACCTTTTTCCAATCCTCATGCTTCATTCTTCTTATAGTTAGTCCACCTTCTCATATTATTTGTTCAACATAGATTAAGTATGGTGGAAGGGTACAATCTTGACAGACACCTTTCCTGATTTTAAAGGATGCAGTTTCTCCTTGTTCTGTTTGTAGACTGCCCCTTGGTCTGTGTACAAGTTCTAAATGAGCACAGTTAAGTATGATGGAAATCCCATTCTTTTTTGTATTATTATGATCCACACAGTCAAATGCTTTTGCATTGTCAATGAAACACAGATAAACATCTTTCTGGCATCATCTGCTTTCATCCAAGTTTCATCTGATGTTAGCAATCATGCCCTCATTCCATGTCCTCTTCTGAATCTGGCTTGAATTTCTGGCAGCAACAATGTACTGTTGCAACTGTTTTTTAGCAAAATTTTACATGCTTGTGATATTAATGGAGGAGGAGATAGGGATAGGATAAATAAATACCTAGGAACGCTAGAAGATTTCCAAGAGGTAGTCTAAGCTGTAGCTTGAAGCAAAGTTAAAAAATAGGAAGTCAGGTTAAATCACTTGGCAGTCAATCCTGACTCATGGCGACTCTATAGGACAAAATAAAATTGCCCCCATAGAGTTTCCAAGACTATAGTCTTTACAGAAGCTGACTGCCACATCTTTCTACTAGTGAGTTTGAACTGCTGACCTTTTGATTAGCAGCTGATCTCTTTAGTCACTGTCTGTGCCAAAGGGCTCTTTTGAAGTCAAGTAAAGTGGGTAGATTTTAAAGGAATTTACAATGGTTCATGCAGGGAGTAACCTGGATTATTATTGTTGTTATTAAGTGCCATTAGTTGGTTTGTGAGCACCTAGTTTCCAAGCAGTTGGTGGGTTTGAACTGGCAGCTTTATGGCTAACAGTCCAATGCTTACCTTATAGCACCACATCAGAACTCCAGTAATCTGGATAAGACATAAAGATCTGAACAAGTTTTTAATTTTAGATTCATAGTGCTGATCGACAGTTTTTAAATCTTAGACTTGCCTTATAAGAAAATTGTTAAGGCATATGGGTGAGCTATTTTATGTATTTGAATTAGAGGATAAACACCTTTCATGTAGGCACATTGAGAATAAATTGGCTAATATTTAAATTAAGTAGCTACAATTGAATTGTTGTTAGTGATTTTTTCCAGTCTCCCCCCCCCCCCCCCCTTCAGCTTTTGGGGATGATAATTTACTTCTAAAGCTATTTACATAAAATTATCATATAAAGGGAGTTCTAGGGGGACAGTTAAAGATACAGATTTTCACAGGACAGATTGTGTTAGTTGCTTCTTATTCTATGAGTTTTGACCTGTTATTTAAATCATTGTGAGAACAAAAATCTATTATCACTTAATTTACAAGAACAAAATAAAGTATGAATCATAGTATTGTCCGGGTGTGACACAAGATTGGTTTGAACTGCAAGGTCAGCGGTACAAACTCACCAGCCGCTCCTTGGAAACCCTGTACAGGGTCTCACTGTGAGCTGGGACTGATTCCACAGCAGTTAACAACAACATTATGGTTGAACTTAAATTTTGTATAGGCTTCATAGATGTTTTACATTTCAGTCTAAGGAAGAATGATGTGACTCATTATTCCTGTATTGTTTTAATGCATGTTTGACTGTTAACAGGGAGTCTTAATGATTAATGTACTTCTTCTGTACTCTTTTAGTATTGTTGATCCTAACTGGTTTCACTAATTTCTAGTGGCATTAAAACTTAAGATTTTAATTTTGTAGCTTTTAAGAAATCACACATCTTTTTTGCCTGAAAGCCTATCAAATAGTTCTCATAGAGTTATAAATCTGAGTTTACAAGTGCAGCTTTGTACTTGAAAATTCTGGTGGTGTCTGATTCTACAATTTGTCGTGTAATTCAGTCTTGAAAAACCTTGAGATGGTTACACACAACGAAACGGGTTCTTGCTTATTCTTTTATGTCAGTGTTTAAGATAGCATATAGGTGAATTTGAATTCCTCAGAAGATATTAGAAAGTACAGACAATTACAGTATGAAATTCCTTTTAAAAAATTAAAGGCTCTTTATAGAGAGAAATGAAAATTGAACTTTAAAATGGGAATGTCTCAGATGTATTTTGATATCTAAAGAATGCCGTGGTTTAAGATACTTTAAATAATGGTGTCTAAAAATCTTTTCTTTCATGGTATGAATCTCAAGTAATAGAGATCGTGGCCAACATTTTTACCGTTGCTATTTTTAAAAGTTTTTTTTCCAAAAGCTTGAGTCAGAATGTTACTCAGCTGTCTGCTTGATATCAAGAGCCATCTATGTGTTTGCCTCAATGCTGCCATCTGGCGATTATTACAGAGATCTCAACATTATGCCTAAAACAACAAATAGATGACACAAGGTACAGTCTGAGTGCATCCTGCCACAAATCTGCCCTGACTTTCGAGGTACTGAATGGAGATGTGGCAGAAGTTTTAGTTATTGATATCATGAAAGCACCCATGAGATCACTTTGTAAACAGTAGTTGTTGTTGTTAAGTGCCGTTGAGTTGATTCTGACACATAGTGACCCTGTATAGGGTTTCTAAGGAGCAGCTGGTGAGCTTGAACTACTGACCTTGTGGTTCAAACGACTTTGCAGTCTGATGCATTAGCCCACAGCGCCACAACTTAGATATTTATTGTAATTCTTGTGGAGCTGCACATAGCTTTAGCAGGCTTATACTCAGCTCAGTGTTGTTTAATAAGGTACTATTTTTTTTATTATGTTTAGTCAAAAATAGTTTAATGCATACAATAGATGCTTATTGAATGCCTATTATATTATACTAGGCACTGTTTCCAGTACTAGGAATGCAGAAAGACACATGCACACACTATGTTATTTGGTGAAAAGGACTAAAGGGGAGAGGGGTATCTGAAAAGACAGAAATGAAGTATTGTGCTTGGTTGGTTTCTTTGAAATGTTAGATGAGGTGGTCAAAGAAAGCCTTATGAGAATGTGTCTTTTGGATAATGGATCATGGATAGTGCGTTTCAGATAGAAGGAAAGCAGACCCAAGAGCCCTGTTACTGGAACATTCCTGATTTGCTGAAGAAAAAGCAGGGAAGTTGGAGTAGAATGTAGGAGGAAGAGAGCAATAGGAGATGATGTCAGAGAGGTAATTGTGTTTATGTGTGTACATGGGCAAATCACATTGGACCTTGACGTTCATTTGTCATTTAATTTAAGGTAAAAGCCACTGTATTGGAGGGTTTGTGGCAGCTGAGTGACATGTTTGGATTTAACTTTTAACAGGTTCACTCTGGCTGATGTGTTTAATGGTATGTAAAGCCATTTGCTACAAACTGTCTTGTTTTATTAACTGTAGAAACAGGTGTACTTAATATAGATCATGGGCACAAATATTAACGTATAAGGATTAAGTTTAGACCTGGGAACAGTGATTATGTAACATATTGTCTGTCGCCACAGATTTTGAAAAATGGTGCTCACAGATTGCTGATTCTTATTTGTGTTTTTGATACAGGATAATTGACAACATCTTGTAGAGTTTTATTTGGGAAATGTCTTGACTGGCTTTTCTTTTTGTCCGGTAACCATCCTCATAAGCTCAGGCTCAAATCTTGCAATTTTATGTGAACCAAAGGTAGTTTTTTATCCACCCTCGTCCCCTAGCATTTCATGCTCATTAGCATTTTGAGAGTGAGGGTGTTTTGGAGTTGTAATTTTTCAGATGTTCATAACTATATAGTTCAGCATATTAAACCAACATTTTGTGTTTATTAGCAGTGCCATTTTATCAACAAATTATAGACCATCTCAGAGATTGTGCTTTACCGTAGGTGATTTATTTTAACTGTTTTTGCTTGTAGCTAATAAGCTAAAACTTGTTGTTGTTAAGTACTGTGGAGTCGGTTCTGACTCATAGTTACCCTGTACAGGGTTTCTGAGTCTGTAAATCTTTACGGGAGCAGAAAGCCTCATTTTTCTCTTGCAGAACGGCTGGTAGTTTTGAACTGCGGACCTTGAGGTTAGCATAAGCACGATTCATAACCACTATGCTATCAGAGTTCCTTAAGCTAAAACTACAGCCCCGGAAACCCTATGCAAGGTTACTATGAGTCGGAACCGACTCCTTGGCACTTAACAACAACTGACCCTTAAAGTGCAGTTACTCCTTCTCAAATTGCATTTAAAAATAAAACAAACCTTAAAATGACCATATAGTTAAAATATCATGGCTGTTACATACAAAAATACTATTTTTGTATGTAAACTAAAACACTGATCATTTTTCAAGTAGTTAAGAAACTTTCAAAGTGATGCCAATCAAAGAGTGTACATCTTCAGAAGGGAATATATAAGTACCCACTGCCATTAAGCTGATTCAGACTTATAGTGACCCTAAGGACAGAGTAGAGCTCCATATGATTTCTGAGACTGTAAATCTTTACAGAAATAGATAGCATAATCTTTTTCCCATGGGGTGGCTGTTGGGAAATATATAGGTTAAGGAAATTATAGCTGCACTGCCATATATTACTCAAAAGTATCTATTTGTATATGATTTGAATCTGTTTGGACCAATGCCTTTATTTAACTTAACAAATTGCTTTTCATCCTGTTGTGTTTTCACACTGTAAATATCAATGCTGTTTAAACTTAAGTTGTCATTACTGGAAACAGTCAGTAAATTGTTTTGGGTAGTTGGTAGCCCAAACCTAATACTAGTCATCTGATAACAGTTCCAGAACAATTTAGTTAAGCTAGCTGTCTACATAGCTCCAAGTAACCAGGCAGACAGTTTATCTGAATCACACACTTTCCTCTTCCATGATATTTGAATGATCCAAATGATAGTGGTTTGGGATAGACAAAGTCTAGTAATATGAAGCATTGGCCTATATAAAAGAAATCTTAACAGTGCAAATATTTGAAACTTACAGGGATAGTTTTTTCAGGGTTTGTTAGATATTATATCAAATACCATTTTCTGCCATTAGAAACTACTGTGTGTTCTAGGTGATAAAGACATATGTTTGAATATACAGATTATGGCGTAGCTTGAATTTTTAAATACTATATTACTATGCTGAAGAATGACAGTAATTTATTTTTTAGACTTTTTCTTTCTTTTTTAATCCATGTATGTTTGTTCCTTTAAGCAGTAAGATGATCTATTCTGTCCCTCAGAAGTAGAATCAAATTAATAAAGTACTTTGCTATATAATCACAGCTTTCAAGTAGTATCAACTTGCTATGTTTAATATATGTTAATAATTATGATAAACTAGTGTGAATTATGAAGTCCTAGTGTGGTGCTGAAGAATAAGTATTAGACTGCAAGGTTAGTTTGAACCACAAGGTTGGTGGTTCACACTTACCAAGCGACTCCTCAGAAACCCTGTACAGGGTTATGAGTTGGAACCGACTTGATGACAACAAGAAGTGTGAATTATGATACTGTTTCCTCTCTGCGCTCTGGTTTATCTTTTACCAATTCCTCTGTCACTGCAAGTTGCACAGCATTTTGGTCTGCGATTCTGAAATCAGCTTTGATAGGGTTTCTGAGGAACAGGTGGTGAGCTTAAACTGTTGACCTTGCAGTTCAATCCAACCTTGCATTCCAGTACATTAACCTGTAGTGCTATACCAGGACTTTCAATATTTATCCATGTTGATTGTAATTTTTTAAATCTTTATTACTATTTAATATTTGTTTATATAGACATACCGCAATTTTTCTGTTGAAACATTGCAAGTTATTTGGATAGTTTTTGTTTGAGAACTATTATGGACACTCATGTGCCTGCTTTATTATATGTATGTATGTGCTCGTCAGTTGGCTATGAACATAGAATTGGTTTATTGTGTGGTATGCCCGTGTTCAGTTTTAATAGATACTATCAAATGGTGTCCAGAGTGGTTTTGTCAGTTTGCATTCCTGACAGCAGTATTTGAGCATTCCTGTTGTTTTAATGACTTACTGACAATTAGCACTGCCAGTCTTCATAATTTTAGCAATTATTGAAGATTTATATCCTTAATAATTAATGAAATTTAGCATCTTTTGTTGTACTTACTACCCACTCATGTATCATCCATCTGTTTTTAATTGTGAAGGGTCTGTTGAAGTCTTTTGCTTACTTTTTGACATTATCTGTATTTTCGGACATGTAGGCGTTCTTTATATATTCTGTTGGTCAAATATGGTAGTATATTGCATTCTGGCTTTCCTTTTCACATTCTTAGTGGTTTCTTTCTAGTCTTCTTTACCATAATCCTTTTCTAATCCCTTTCACAAATCAATTAGGTTCCAAATCAATTCACTATTAAGTCAGTCCTGCCACTTCTGTTTTTTCTAGTTTTTTGGCCACTGCTTTAATACTGGCTCTCATTCATAACCTAGATTATAGTTCATATCCCTCCCTTTGAATCCATTTTAGAAGAGCAGCTCTTCTAAAATGTTAAATGTTGCTCATTACTTAAATGTTACTCCTATACTTAAAATCATTCACTTTTAACTTTGAATCTATATTGTAAACCCAGTCCTTATGACTTGACTTCTGCTATCTTTTTAGACCTTCTTGAGTGTTTAAGTTTACACTCTTGGATGTAGTCATTTCTGACTCTTTTCTGACTATTTTTCAAACTACCTTTAGAAAAAGTATGCAGGTCTCTAAGGAGCTCTGGTAATGTAGTGGTTACGAGTCAGGCTGCTAACCTCAAGGCCAGCAGTTCAAAACTACCAGCGGTTCCATGGGAGAAATATGAAGCTTTCTGCTCCCGTAAAGATTTACAACCTTGGAAATCCTACACAAGTTTTCTGTGAGTTGGAACTGACTCCACGACACACCACCACCACCATGCACATCTCTGTTGTTGTTGTTAAGTGCCGTCAAGTTGGTTCCGACTCATAGCGACCCTGTACAGGGTTTCCGAGGGTGTAAATCTTTACGGGAGTAGAAAGCCTCATCTTTCTCCCGCGGAGCGGCTGGTAGTTTCGAACTGCTGACCTTAAGGTTCGCAGCCTGATTCGTAACCACTATGCTACCAGAGCTCCTTATGCACATCTCTACCACAACTAAATTTTAAATTAAGACAACGTCCAACTATTCATCTCTAATCCTCTACTGAGCATTACTGCTTTACTACTAGCTTATTTGTGTTTGACATTTTTATACTGATGTTCTACCTCCAGCTAAACACATCTATTTAACTGACTCACCCCATCCTCTCTTTGTTATCCTCCTAACCTTCTCTAAAATGACTTAGTTTTCTTTCACAGTTGATGTCATCACTGTCTTTTCAGTTACCTGATGGTACTGTGGACTAGGTGTTGTCATAGTAACCTCAAGGTTGGCAGTTCAAACCCACTCTGTGGGAGAAAGATGATTGAGACTGCCTGCTCCTGGTAAAGATTTACACTCTCGGAAATCCAATATAGGGTTACTTTGAGTCTAAACTTTATGGCAGTGGTTTTGATTTTGGTTTAGTCATTTGACTCATTTCCTTTTTTACCACTCCCACAATGTTTGTTGTTGTTGTTAGGTGCCATCGAGTCTGTGCTGACCCATAGCGACCTTATGCACAGCAGTACGAAACACTGCCTGATTCTGGGCCAACCTCACTACTGTTGCCACGCTTGAGTCCATCAGTGCTGCCACTTGGCCAATCCATCTCGCTGGGGGTCTTCCTCTTTTTCTCTG
>NW_006408553.1:7151823-7153675 GCF_000296735.1 Chrysochloris asiatica
GTATCATTGGTTCTTGATCATATGCTACCTCTTGAAATGGTTGAACATTAACCATTTCCTTTTGGTACAGTGACTCTGTGTATTCCATCCATCTTCTCTTGATGCTTTCGGCATCATTCAGTAATTTGCCCAGAGAATCTTTCAATAACGAAAGTTGAGGCTTGAAGTTTTTCTTCAATTCCCTCACGTTGAGAAATGCTGACTGTGTTCTTCCTTTTGATTTTCTGATTCCAGATCTTTGCACATTTTATAGTAATATTTGGCTTTATCTTCTCGAGGTGATCTTTGAAATTTTCTGTTCAGCTCTTGGACCTCCTCACTTCTTCCATTTGCTTTAGCATCTCTACGCTGGAGAACATGTTTCAGTGTCTCTTCTGACATCCATTTTGACCTTTTCCTTCTTTCTTGTCTTCTCAACGATTTTTTGCTTTCTTCTTGTCTAATGTTCTTGATGTCATCCCATGACTCTTCTGGTCTTTGGTCTTTAGTTTTTAATCTATCAAATCTGTTCTTCAGATGATCTCTAAATTCAGGTGGGATATATTCAAGGTCATATTTTGGCACTTGTGGGCTTGTTTTTATTTTCTTCAGCTTCAGTTTGAATTTGCATATGAGTAATTGATGGTCTGTTCCACAATCTGCCCCTGGCCTTGTTTTCACTGATGATATGAAGCTTTTCCATCATCTCTTTCCACAGATGTAGTTAATTTGATATCTATGTGTTCCATCTGGTGAGGTCTATGTGTATAGTTGTCTCTTATGCTATCTAAAGAAGGTATTTGAAGTGAATAAATCCACAGCCTTTCTTCTGTTTCCTTAAATTTTGTACAGATTTTCGTGTTCTCTTTGCTAGACAATTGTAATAGCTGTTTAAATGTCTTGCCTATCGTTAGCCTTTTCCTCATTTTTTTTTTTAAGTTTTTTATTGTGGATTGAGTGAAAGTTTACAGGGCAGATCATCAGTTTTACATTCAACAAATCATACACCTTCATTACAATGATTATATTCCCCTCCATATACCATCAGTTAACAGTATTTCTTTCTATCCACTTTAGCGTTTAAAACAAAACAAAACAAAAAACCAACAACACTTAGGCATATATAATAATTTACATCTCCAAAGGTCACATTCTGCAAGTCTGCCTCTTGGCCACCAGCTCTTAGTCCCTCTCTTTCCATGAATCTAGAGCCCTCAGCCGATCCCCTTCTCCATGCCCCTATCTCTGCCTCTGTCTCTGGCGTAGCTGCCTCTCTGGATAAGGTCCCACATTCTGCTTGTGTACTTCTGCCTCGGTGGTCCTAGGTCCTATGTTTCTGGACTGTTAAGTTAACCACTCCCCCTTTTTGTTACAAAACTTCTACCTTTATGATTGTGACAGTCGCAATTACTCATGATAACAATTACTCACTATTGAATCATAATACTCTTATCCCCATCTCATTTCACCAGACCCATCTAGACAAGATGAAATCTATTCAGTGGGGACTCTTTCTTTCCCCCCATACTCTTAAACCAAACTCCCTCTTGAAACCTTGTAAGCCAATCACTTTATGCCTTTATTGCCCCCTCATTTTAGGTATCCAAGTGTCTAAGTTGCACGTCCCTATCTACCCTGTGTACAGAGGGGATAGCACTGATACTTGATGTGAAGACTCCTTCCCTCTCTGTTGGTATTTAGAGTAACAGTGGTTACGAATCGGGCTGCGAACCTTAAGGTCAGCGGTTCGAAACTACCAGACGCTCTGCTGGAGAATGATGAGGCTTTCTACTCCCGTAAAGATTTACACCCTCGGAAACCCTGTACAGGGTCGCTATGGGTCGGAACCGACTCGACAGCACTTAACAACAAC
>NW_006408553.1:7153925-7237807 GCF_000296735.1 Chrysochloris asiatica
CCCCCCCCTTCCACTCACCAGTAGACCATTGTGGTCACCAGGAAGCTTACATGCTTGTTTGTGTGTTCTCTTTAAGTTTCAGTCTTAGAGGGATGTTTGTACTGAAGGAACTTGATTGCTAGCCTTGATGTCTTCCTGGTGAACAGCTTGCTTATTCTTGTCTGTTCCACAGTCTGCCCCGGCCTTGTTTCCACTGATGATATGGAGCTTTTCTATCGTCTCTTTCCGTAGATGTAGTTAATTTGATTTCTATGTATTGCATCTGGTGAGGATCATGTATATAGTCGTCTCTTATGCTGTCTAAAGAAGGTATTTGAAATGTCATGTTGACATTTTTGTTTGTTTTTTTTCTTGATGATATTTCTTTGAAGATGTATCTTCTGTCACTGTAGCTGTTCCAGGGTGGTCTGCTTGTCCTTTCTAGTGGGAATGTCCCATCTCATAAGGTTCTGGATGGAACTCAGGATTCCACATAAGGTCCTATACTCTGTAAAGGCTTTACACAAGGCCTATTTCACTGGGCAAGTTCTTGAACCCCTTTTAGGTGTTCCAGTCAGTTATAGGCTGAAGTTTTCTCTAATCATGTTTCCCAACATTCCTTTTTATTCCACTCGTGTCTATTTTACAATAGTATGCAAGAGAAACTAATATTCATAAGACAGTCAAGCATTTTAGTATTATTTCCCCTCTTCAAGCTATACCTAGATCCCTGTATACCAGAGCCCTGTTGTTCCAACGTTGAGCATTCATCACTATTCACCTCTGTCCCACTTAGGCCATGCAAACCTGTCTCAGTGTTCACCTGTCTATCTGTTCTTCCGCCTCCTCCTCCTTCTTGTATTGCCCTCCCCAACACCCAAACTAAATCCCTCACCTCAACCCCATTGTTACCTTATAATCCATTAATTCTTCCCTCCATTTAAGACAGTCTATTTTATCCTATAATATACCTGACCTTCCCACCACCTGGATCTCTGTTCATCTGTGTTTACCTGCTTTCACATTGCAGTGGTTTTGATCATAGACTGACCTCCCAGATCCTCTCTTCTTATAATTTTATTCTGTTCTTGACTCTTCCATTTGTCTATTGATTTCAGGGTGATGCTGCCATGTACGTCATTCTATAGTTGTTGGTTCTCAGTCCACAGAACTTCCTTTAGGATGTTTTTTATAGCAGGGCTGGCTTTGACAATATCCCTTAGCTTCTGTTTATCCTGGAATGTTTTGATTACACCATCATTATTGACAGCTTTACTGGGTAGAGGATTCTTGGGTGGCAGTTTTTTCTTTCAGGGTTTTTATATATGTCTCCCCATTACCTTCTTGCCTGCATGGTTTCTGTTGAGAGATCCGAGCTTATTCTGACTTGCTTGCCTTTGTATGTTACACTTCTCTTTTCCCTACCTGCTTTCAGGATTCTGTCCTTTGATTTTAGAGAGCCTGATTATTATATGTCTTGGTGATTGTCTTTTAGGGGCTGCCCTTCCTAGGGTTTGTTGAGCTTCTTGAATGCTTATCTTTTTACTTTTCAGGATGTTAGGAAAATTTTCTTGCAGCCACTCTTCAGCTGTCTCCTCTGTCGACTTGTGTGATTCATCCTGTTCTAGAATATCAATAATTCTTTAAAGTTCCTCCTCCTTCATGTTGTCCAACATGAATCTTAGGCCTTCTTCAGATTTTTTATCCTTTTTTAAATTTGCTTTTCTATCTTAGTAATGTTGAGAGATTTATCTTTTAGCTTACTAGTTCTGGCTTCTACTCTTCAGTTCTACTCCTTTGCCCTTTCAGTGTATTGTCCATTTCTGATATTCTATTATCAGTCGTTTGGTGTCGGGGACCGGCCTCCACATAGTTTGGACCTCTTTCTGTAGGTTTTGAATGATTTCCAATGCTTTATCTATCTTATTTGATTGTTCCTGTAGTGCTTTCCTGACTTCCCTTATTTTTCTCAACTCCATTGTAGTGGTTTGATACATTTTATAATCATTTTTCTGAATTCCTTCTCATTTGCAAAGCCTGCCCATCTTCCAGTATGGAGTGTAGGTCTACTTCCAGCTCATTTGTCTCAGTCACTTTATCTTGTTTCTAGACATGTGCTGATCTGGTCATCTGTTTCTGCTTTTGGGGCATATTCAGGAGTTAGCTGTGGTTTTAATACTTAGATGGGAGTGTATATTTTGGTATTTTTTATGCTTTCACATTGCCTCCAGGTAGATGTGACCAGGAAATGGGCTTCTCTTTTCAATCTTTTACAATCGTGATGTAACTCAGGATTTAATTTTCGGCCTATTTCCTTTTTAGTCTGCCTGTCCTGCTCCATAATCCCTGTTCAAGCCCTTTTTTCTAGTTATAAACATTTCGGGGTCAGCTGTGGCCATTTGGTTTTAAGTGGAAACTGTCTCTTTAAATTTTGAGGCGATCTGTATACATGCGTAGTAGACCCTCATGGTGGGGTGGGGTGTCCACTCGCTCAGGTCCCCCGTCTAGTCACCAGAATGGAGGTGTGCAGACAGCAAGGGACCAATGAACTGGTACCAAAAAAACAAGAATTTTTTCACACCTTTATCTCTGTTCTGTCAGGCATCCGTGGCTGCTCTGATCCCTTCCCCGGCTTGGTCTCACCCAAGATGGCGGCTCTGGAAGCAGCTGAGCATCTTGAATTAGAATGTACTGGATTTCTTGCTTTTGCTACAAATTCCCCTAGCTGTAAGCCTTCCAACCTTCTAAATATTCATTTGTATGTGGTTCAGAGTTCTGGTACCATCCCCTGAGCCTGCTTGGTCCGGTATTCTTTGTTGTTGCTGACGGAGCTCTTCACTGCACTTCCACCCGATCCGCCATCTTGTTTTTGATACTGCTGCTGAAGTTATTCTCCTCTATTGCAGATGGTCATTTCCTTGTTGAGAAACCTTGTATTGCTCTTGTTTACCTGGATGATAGAGTTTAACTTTTTACAAGGCATTCAGTGACACGAATTGACTAGCTTCTGTCTTTTTTCTTCTCATCGCAGAAGCCATTTTTGTTAAGCACTGGCTTTAGCAGACTGTACACTTAAGTTCGTCTTGCTTATGCTACCTATATTGCTCTATGTGCTATCCCTCTTTCAGGAAGGCAATACTGTAAAGGACCATTGTTGTTGTTGTTATGTGCTTTGGAGTCGGTTCCGATTCATAGCTACCTTGTACAGGGTTTCTGAGGCTGTAAATCTTTACTGGAGCAGAAAGCCTCACCTTTCTCCCGCGGAACAGCTGGTAGTTTTGAACTGCTGACCTTACGGTTCGTAGCCCGATTCATAACCACTGTGCTACCAGAGCTCCTTAAAGGAACATATACACCTGGATTAAATCCTGCTTCTGAAACACGTTTTCTGTTGTCCTAGGGCAACCTCTTTGAAGAGTCCATAATATAATACTGGCACTTTATAATGTTATCTTCCTCTTTCAACCCTTTCTTTCATCTAAACTGCAACTGGAATTTATCTCTCGCATGTCTTCAGAGCAGTGACTATATGTATCTTATAGCACTTAATGCCTTCTGCTTTACATTATGTTAATCTATGTGCATACATCTTTTCACTTTCCTGCTAGATTGCATGCCTCTTATGGATGATATTGTATCATCTTGTACTCAATTTGGTCAAATTTTCAGTCTTCAAATAATGATTTCCTCTATTTAATCTATACTGTATAATTTCATTTCTGAGTAACCAAAATGGATTGGGATATGATTATTTTTGGTATAAAGCTGTCATTATAACACTCAGTAGAAAAGGCCCAGCAAGAGTAAGCTTTGTAAAAATTCATCTACTTAGTTAGAATTCTAAGAGATACAGTTGTCCTAAAGGTACATGTAACTGTCTCAGGGATTTAAAACTTAGATTTTTCTGTGTTTCTATTAATACTTAAAAGCAAACAAAACCCACTATCAGTATGAAAGTGAATTGTGTTTTTTCTTTACAGCCGGTTGCTGAACCAATTCCCATCTGTAGTTTTTGTCTTGGTACAAAAGAGCAAAACCGAGATAAGAAGCCAGAGGAACTCATCTCCTGTGCTGATTGTGGCAACAGTGGTATGTGATTCCCCGTGTGCTCCTTTTAAACTTGTTATGAAGGCAAGAGGGCAGTATGTTTAACTGGAGCTTTTATCCTCAATTGTTATGGAATAAATATTTAATTTGATTTTTGTTTTAAGTAACTTGGAGGAACTTTTAGACAGTCAAATTAATTCAGTTAATTTAAATCAGGGTTTTAGAGATTAAAATAACTTTCTGTAGATGCATTTTTTTTTTTAATCTTTATTTTTCACTACCAAATGTCTGCTGAAATCATAGCAGTGAGAATGAAATTATTGCTGGTTTTGTTAATAATCAGGTTTCATGAATAGCTGATAACAGATTTGTTTTTTCTTGATGTAAACTTAAAATTTGTTATATTGAAAAGTAGAGTGTAGGCACACTGCAAGTTAGTGAGCAGTGTAATAGTTCTGGACCCTAAGATTTTGTGAAGAGTCTTTTAATGTGTCAACTTCATAGGTATTTTTGACTTACATTTTAAAAACTCAAAGGCCTTGAAGGAAGGCCTTAATAAGTTAGTTCTGGTAGCATACTGGTTACGAATTGGGCTGTGAACCTCAGGGTTAGCAGTTCAAAATTACCAGCTTGTTCCCTGGGAGAAAGATGAGGCTTTATGCTCCCGTAAAGATTTACAGCCTCAGAAACCCTGTACAGGGTCGCTATGAGTCAGAACAGACTCCACGGCACTTAACAACAACAACAACAACAACAAATCTTTAATCATTAAGGAGCTCTGGTAACGTAGTGGTTATGAATCAGACTGCAAACTGCAAGGTCAGCAGTTCAAAACTACCAGCTGCTCCGTGGGAGAAAGATGAGGCTTTCTGCTCCCGTAAATATTTACAGCCTTGGAAACCCTATACAGGGTCGCTGTGAGTCGGAACCAACTCCACGGCACATAACCACCACCACCATCTTTAATCATTGGCTTAATTTTCAGTGTTTTATGTTAATAATAATCAGAAGTTAATGCAGAATACAGAGACCACACTAGAATACTCTAAGAGGAAAGGAATTACTGGATTTAGGTGTTTGTAAAATTGATGGATCACCACTTCTCTGTCACTGTTATACTGTGGTGGCTTATGTATTGCAGTGATGCTGAAAGCTATGCCCCTGGTATTTTAAAATCAGTAGGGTCACCCATGATAGGTTTTAGTGGAGCTTTCAGCCTAAGACAGATTAGGAAGAAAGAGAGGCAGATCACTTTTGATTGGTTCGCCACTGAATAGCAATGGAACATTGTCAGATATAGTTCTGAATGATGATCCCTTCAGTTTTTGGAAGACACCTAAAATATGACTGGGGAACAGTTGTCTCCTCAAAGTAGAATCAACCTTAATGATATGAATCTAGCAAAACTTCCAAGACCTTCATTTGCTGTTGAGACAAAACTCAAAATGAGAAGAAACAGCTGTAATAATTGGGACTTTGAATGTGCAAATTATGAATCTAGGAAAATTGGAACTTGTCAAAAATGAAATGGAACACAAAAAGATCAGTAATTAGGCATTAGTGAGCTGAAATGGACTGGTATTGGCCTTTTTGAATCATTGAGTTTACTGTGCCTGCCACAACAAATGTCAAGTTCTATCTTGAAGTGCAATGCTATCTGTAATAGGATAATCCCATATGCCTACAAGGAAGACCAGTTAACACCACTATTACTCAGATTTGTCATTAAAGCCAGGGATCATGAAATTGAAGAATTGTACCAGCTTCTTCAGTCTGAAGTTGATCAAACATACAATCAAGATGCATTGATAACTACTGAATATTGGAACGAGAAAGTTGGAAACAAAGAAGATGGACCTATAGCTGGAAAACATGGCCTTGATGAAAGAAATGATAACCGGCAATTACATGATAGAATTTTGCACAGTCAAAGACTTGTTTAATTGCAAATGCCTGTTTTCAGCAGCCTAAATGTACACATGGATGTCACCATATAGAATACCCAGGAATCAAATCAACTGCATCTTTGGGAAAAGAGTTAGAGAAGCTCAGAGGACAAGTCCATGAGAGCCAAATTATGACTTGGAGTATATCCCACCTGTTGTTAGAGACTATCTCAAGAATATAGTTGATGACTATGTTCCGTAAACTCCGGTCGACCTTGACGTGAGAGAGAAAAGAAGGGCTGATTGATCTGAAGTTTGGGGACACTTGAGAACTCCTGAGCCCATGGACATGATATCCTTCTCCAGCGACTGGTCCCTCCTGACAATGTGTCTGAAGTATGAGAGATGACGTTTGATGCATTTGACACTAATAACTGAAGACTAGAAGAGTTGTGGGATGACATCAAGAACATCATACATGAAGAAAGCAAGAGGTCATTAGAAAGACCAGAGATAAAGAAAAGACCAAAGTGGATGTCAGAAGAAACCTTGAAACTTACTCTTTAGTGTAAAGAGACAAAAGCGCAAGTGGAAGAAATGATGAAGTAAAAGAGCTAAACAGAATTATTTCAAGGGGCACCTCGAGAAGACAAAGTCAAATATTTTAAGTAAATGAGCAAAGACCTGGAATTAGAAAACCATAAGTGAAAAACACGGTCAGCTGTTCTCAAGCTGATAGAACTGAAGAAACAGTGCAAGCCTCGACTTGTGATATTGAAGGGTTCTATGGACAAAATGGAGTCCTGGTATGGCACTGTAGGTTAATGTGCTGGACTATAAAGTTGGTTTGAACTGCAAGGTTGGCAGTTCAAGCTTACCAGCTGCTCCTTGGGAACCCTATACATGGTCTCTGTGGTTCGCAGCTGACTCAATGGCACTTAATAACAATGGACAAAATATTGAACGATGCAGAAAACTTGAAAAGAAGATGGAAGAAATACATAGAGTTACTGTACCAAAAAGAACTGGTCAGTGTTCCATCATTTCAAGAGGTAGCATATGATAAAAAACTGATGGTATTGAAGGAAGAAGTCCTTGTTGCACTGAAGGAATTAGAAGAACAAAGTTCCAGGAATTGATAGAATACAAATTGAAATCTTTTCAACAAACTGACGCATTGCTGGAGGTACTCACTTTTGTATGCCAAGAAATTTGAAACATAACTACCTTGCCAGCTGGTTGGAAAAGATCCTTATTTTGTACCCATTCCAAAGAAATGTGACCCAACAGAATGTAGACATAATTGAACAATGCCATTAATATCACATGCAATAAAAGTTTGCTGAAGATAATTTTAAAATGGTTGTAGCATTACCTTGACAGGGATCTGCTAGAAATTCAAGCTGGATTCAGAAGAGGACTAAGGATATCATTGCTGATGTCAGATGGATCTTGGCTGAAAGCAAAGAATACCAGAAAGATGTTGACTTGTGCTTAATTAACTATGCATAGTCATTCAATTGTGTGTTTCGTAACAAGCTAATAGATAACATTGTGAAGAATGGGTATTGCAGAGCACTTAATTGTGCTCATGAGGAACCTGTACACAGACCAAGAGTCGGTTGTTTGAACAGAACAAGAGGATACTGAATAATTCAAATTCAAGAAAGTAATGCATCAGGGTTGTATTCTTTCACCATATTTATTCAATCTATATGCTGAGGAAATAATTGGAGAAGCTGGACTATATGAAGAAGAGCATGATACCAGGATTAGAGGAAGAGTCACTAATAATTTGTGATAATGCAAATGGCACAAGCTTGCTTACTGAAAGCTAAGAGGACTTGAAATACTTGTTGATTGAAGGTCAAAGCCTATAGCCTTCTCTTTACATTACACCTCAATGTAAAGAAAATGAAAATCTTCACAGCTGGACCAATAAATAACATTATGATAAATAAAGCAAAGATTGAAGTTATCGAAGACTTAAGTTTCCTTGGCTCCACATTCATTGCTTATGGAAGCAGCAGCCAGAAGACTTGTACTAGGTAAATCTGATGTAAAAATCATTTAATGTGGTCAGTAGCTAAGGACTAAGGTGCGCCTGACTCAAACCATAGTATTTTCACTTGCCTCATATGCATGTGTAAGTTGGAGAGTGAATAAGGAAGACTGTAAAAAATTCGATGCTTTTGAATTATCAAATTTAAATAGTCGGAGTGTTTAAAGTATCCTGGACTGCCATAAAAAAACAAGTCAGTTTTGGAAGAAGTGCAGCCAAAATGCTTATTAGAAGTCAGCATGGTAAGACTTTGGCTCTCCTACTTTGGACATATTATCAGGCAGGACCTGTCCCTGGAGAAAGAATCATGCTTGGAAAATTGGAGCGTCAGCAAAAATTTGAAGACATCTTATGAGATTGAATTGACACAGTGGCAGTAAATGAAATCAAACATAACAATTGTGAGGATTGTGCAGGACCAGGCAATGTTTCATTCTGTTGTGTGTAAGGTTGCTGTGAGTCAGAACCAACTTGACTACATCTCACAGCAGCAGCAATAAAATTGGTAGATAGACTGAAGAGGAATACTCTAGGCTGAGCTTCAAGGACAGACTCCTGGAGTACTGCAGGACTGACCCACCAGGGGAGTCACTATGTCTTTCTCCATCTGGGAGAGAGCGAGCAGAAGACTATTATAGAATTATTAAGCTCAGGAATTCGCTGTTGTAGGTGGATACCAAGATGTTGAATCTGGCCATAATCACAGCTGCCACTGGATACCCATGAAGGTGAAGAGTAGATACTAACATTTCTATAACTCTGCTTATCAAAAGTAAATAGTACTAGGAGGAAAGCTGACTTTGCTTCATTCTGCCTCTCGCATGTCTTGTGAATACATCTAGGTAGAACTTTAATTCATATCTAGCTGAACATGAGTCTAGCAAGTATAGTTTTTAGATTTTCGGTTTTTATGGTTGGAAAGGTATTTGAAAGAGTTAGGCCAGGCCAATATCTTGACTGTTGATTGACCCTATCAATATATTATCATAAATAAACCAAAATACACTCTTGATGAATTTCACATTTAAACAGGTAATCACACAGTCTTTAAAAGATTAGGTAAGAGAATAATGGTAATACTGGGCTTAACAAACAATGTTAGTAATGGAACCCTTTTCCCAAATGAAATCTTGTTGTGTGCTGTTAGTCGATTCTGATCTGCTGCGAACCATGTACAGGGTGTCCGAGGATTAACTGGTGAGTGTGAATAGCCGAACGTGCGTGCGGTTCAAAGTGATTTGCATTTCAGTTCATTAACCTACAGCACTATACCAGGACTCCAAATAAATCTTATGGGAACTGAAATTAATAAAACCAGTAAAAATGAACCTGCTCTGGTGAGGTGGTAATGAATAGGATGTTGTTGTTAAGTGCTGTCGAGTTGGTTCCAACCCATAGTGACCATGTATAGGGTTTCCCCAGAAGCAGCTGGTGAGTTTGAACCGCCAACCTTGACGTTCAAATGGCTTTGCCGTCTGGCACAATAACCCACAGTGCCACACTAGGACTCCTATGAACAGGATGTTGTTGCTGTGAAATGCCGTCGAGTCGGTTCCGACCCATAGTGACCCTGTATAGGGTTTCCGAGGAACAGCTGGAGAGCTTGAACCATGAACCTTGCAGTTCAAACGGCTTTGCAGTCTGGCGCTTTAACCCACAGCAGACAGCAAATAGCCCTGCCTTCTAAGAAGCATTGTTTGGTAGTCTTTGAATCTCCTGAAACTTGGGAAGAACACAATTTAAAGATCATTCCTATAGGGTGAATGTTTCATGATTTGAAACAGTTGAATAAGCAATTGTTAGATCACTGTCACTGCAAAAATAAATTACTTCAAAACTTTAGCAACTCACAGCAATAACATATTTTTCTTTTATTCTGTTGCTGTGGGTCAGGAATTTGGGAGTAGGTTACCTAGGTGGTTTTCACTTAAGACTTTTCCTGAGATTGCAGCCAAGATTTCAGCTGATGTTGTAGTCATCTGGAAGCTTCCATAATGGCTCACTCACATGGCTGGCAAGTTGATGCTGCCTGTTGACAGGAAATGTCAGCGCTTTGCCACATGGACCTTTCCTTGGGACTGTATGAGTCTATAGCATGCTGACTGGCTTTCCCTGAGTGACTGTTCAAGAGAGAGCAATTTGAAAGCCTAAGTATCTTCTGTTACCTAGTCTTAGAAGTCACATTTTGTCATTTTCAGTAGTATTCTCATTCTTACACAGCTTAGTCCTTTTTATTGTGGGTGGGGACTACATAAGGACATGCATAGCAGGAAGTAGGAAACATGGGAAGGCAACTTTGAGGCTGGCTATTGTAATAATTGGAGTACTGGTATGGCACTGTAGGTTAAGCCACTGACTGCTTTTCTCAGGGTTGACTGTTCATAGCAATCAGACGATCCTTGGAAACTCTATACAAGTTTACCGTGAGTTGGAATTGTCTCAGTGGCACTTAAAGACAACAACATTATAATAACCAAGGGGGCGGGGGAAGCATGAATGTAGTCAGATATATGAAAGTTAAGATATTCTCTAAACTGAAAACTAGCATACCCAAAATAAAAGAGCAAGAATAGCACGGGGTGAAATAATTGGATTAAAATATGGCAAAGTGAGTTTATGTTTCTTAGTATGAAGGTACAAGAACCTAAGACAGGTAATCAATATGAGAGAAAATTGAGAGTTAGTATGCGAAAAAACATTTTTAACCAAGTCATAGTTGAAGCATATACTAGAACACAGTAGAGTGTCATGTCATAAGTTAAAAAAAAAAACAAAACGATTTTTTTTTTCTGTTTTTGTTGAGAATGTTGTTAAGTGTCATCGAATTGTTTCTAACTCACAGCAACCCTGTATAGGGTTTCCAAGGAGCAGCTGGTGGGTTCACAGTCCAATGCTTACACTCCCAAGAGTGTGGCAAATCTGCACAGCAAAGCAGTCTTATAGTTTTTATAATAATAAAAACTGAAAGCTAAGAGGGCCCAAACATATAGCTGATAAAATGGCAGTAAAACATTTGTGTCTTAATGAAGACTAAGGTGCACCTGACCCAAGCCATGGTGTTTTCAGTCACCTCCTATGCATGTGAAAGCTGGACAGTGAATAAGGAAGACCGTAGAAGACTTGATGCCTTGAAGTTACGGTGTTGGAGGAGAATATTGAAAGTACTGTGGGCTGCTAAAAGAACCAACAGATCCGTGTTGGAAGAAGTGCAACCAGGTTGTTCCTTGGAAGCCAGGATGGCCAAACTTCATCTCTCATACTTCGGACATATTGTCAGGAGGGACCAGTCACTGGAGAAGGATATCCTGTTTGGAAGGGTGGATGGTTAGAGAAAAGGAGGAAGACCCCCAGCAAGATGGATTGTCCAAGTGGCAGCATCAATGAGCTCAAGCATGGCAACAATAGTGAGGTTGGCCCTGGATCGGGCAGTGTTTTGTTCTGCTGTGTATAAGGTCACTATGAGTTGGTACAGACTCGATGGCACCTAACAACAACAACAACAACAACAACAGTGGCAATGGATAAGGAGCTCTCTGGTAGTGTAGTGGTTATGAATCGAGCAATTCGAAACTACCAGCTGTTCCGTGGGAGAAAGATGAGGCTTTCTGTTCCTGTAAAGAGTTACAGCCTCAGAAACCCTGTACAGAGTCAGAACTGACTCCACGGCATGTAACCACCACCAACAATGGCAGTGGATATTGCATCATACATGTTGGAAAAGGTTCTGGTAATGCACATCAACCTATAACTATAAAAATATACGTCTCATTTTATACATCAGCTTCACTTTCAGGAATTCATTCTCAGAAGTTGATTTAAAAGAAGGAAATAATTTGTAAACATGAAATAATTCATTTAAGTGTTCTGTCTTTCTAACTATTATGAATGTTGTTGTGGTGGTATTTCGACTCATAGTGACCCTGTATAGGTTTCCAAGGAGTGGCTTGTGGTTCATATTGACTTTTCGGTCCTGCACATTATCCTGCAGCCCCACACCAGGACACCATAACTGTTATGGATAAGTCTAAATGTTTAAAATGGAGAAGTAGTCAAGTAGGTTATAGGTGTATCAACTCAGCAGAATATAATCAGTTTAAAGATTATAAATTAAAAGAATAACTTTATTAATATTATTGCCAAGTGCTGTCAAGTCAGTTCCAACTCAAAGCAAAACTGTATAAAGTTTACTCTAGGACCAGCTGGTGAGTCTGAACTGTCGAGCTTGAGGTTAGCAGTCCAGTAACTTACAGGACTCCTTATTTATATAAGAAAAGCAAAACAAAATTTATATGTGTGTTACAATTGCAATCATGCAAGTGCTTTTTAGTAGTTTAAAGGAAACGTGAAAAATGAAAATGACTGTTATTCTAAGCCATTTGATTTTGAATATTTTCACACCTCTCCTATTTTCCTTTAATGCTGCTGATTCTTTGCTATTAAACTTAAGAACGAAAATCATTTTAACATATCATAAAACCAAAAAAAATTAGGGAAGACGGATAATTTTACCCATAATTTTACCAAATATTTACCAATAATTTTACCAATTATTCTCTCACCAAAAGGAAATTGACTCTTGTTTTAGATTTTCTGCTACCCTGCATTTTGAGAATCAATTTGGTAATAATTCATGGAAAGAGAGAAGTTTTTTTTTTATGATGGTATTCATTATGATCACAATAGGAATAATGCTTGTAATTTATCTTAAGTACCTTAAATCATGAACAAATAACCCACTTTAAATGAAGGAATTTTCATTATATAATTATCAAAGTAAATACCCCCTCTACCCCCTCAAAAAAAAAAAAAAGGTAATATATGTTATGTTTTAAAAAAATGAGAACCTAAAGGTTATAAAGTGAAATTTAAAATGTTTGCCCTTTAAAATAGAGCTATGCATTTCCTAGGATGTTACTGTTATAAACAATTTTTTTTTTTTCATATTCTTCTAGAAATGGTGTGGGCATATTATATATTCATATGTATCCATGTATATGTTGTTATTGTTGTTAAATACTGTTGAGTCAGTCCGATTCATAGCAACCCTGTATAGGTTCCAAGGAGCAGCTGGTGAGCTTGAACTGACCTTGTGGTTCAAACCAACCTGGTGTTCTAGTGCTTTATCCCACAGCATCACACCAGGACGCCATCCACGTGTGTACACATGCAAAAATATAATACTGTATATGTAGGCTAAGTAAAAGTTTGGAGTTTGTAAAGTTTCCCTAATCAAATTTTAGGAAGGATTTCTAAATTCTGTTTCGCATTAGTTAAACCAGTTGAAGTGTACCATGCCCTAATCTGAGATGTATGGCAAGCTTCCAGAAACATCTTTTGAAATTTGAGATATATATATTTAAAATAATTGCTTCTCTTCTTTAGTACAATTTAAAAATGGATTGTTCTTGACTATTTCATTTGAAAAATTTTCCCCCCCTCTCCCTCTTAATAGGTCATCCATCCTGTTTAAAATTTTCCCCTGAACTAACGGTTAGAGTGAAGGCCTTACGGTGGCAGTGCATTGAGTGTAAAACGTGCAGCTCTTGTCGAGATCAAGGCAAAAATGCAGTGAGTATCTTTCATTGTGAGCATTTCATTGAGAAATAAAGCATATACAGCATTGATGGTCCCGTGTAAGTACATTTGGTTATGTTTTGGTCACTTGTTTCCAGAATTTAGAACAGTAGCATCTTTAAATTGGTTTAGAGTATGTGCTCATTTTAGACTTGGATTATTTCTAGATCATTTGTATAGCAATTGAATATAAAATTTACAGAGAAACTATGATACTTTAAAAGAAATAATCCTTACATTTGTTTGAACAGTATAGAGGCATTCATTTAGGAATGGTCATTTAATGTATTAAATCACAAGTTGTTCTTTTCTTATATATTAAAACTGACCAGTATTAACCTTATTTCTGGTTACTAGATAAAGTTTAAAGTAATAAAACTGTAGTTCTTTAGGACTGGGTAAAGCATAACTTTTTGCCAATTCGTATTCTTCATTTATGTAACTAATAGAAATTAACAAAACTTTTGCTGATACCATAACTCATCACCTTTTGAGATCTTTGAAGCTTTCCTACATTTTTGAAGCCATGGGTCCTGGCTTATTTCTGTTTCATAAGATTAATCAGAATTGTCCTTTCATTTTTTTTTTTTTTTTTTTTTCTAGGATAACATGCTCTTTTGTGATTCATGTGACCGAGGTTTTCATATGGAGTGCTGTGATCCACCACTCACCCGGATGCCAAAAGGTGAGAAATAACTTTCTGAATCATCCTGAGACTATAAAAATTAGACACGTTACTTAAGCCATTTTTCTGTCTTGTTAGAAGGATAGAACAATTTGGATCTTTATATTTGGGGTTGCATACATAGAAAGAGTATCATAACTTTTAATGATGTCGACAGTTTTGCTATTAAGCATTCACCTGTTGCATTAATTTATTATTTTTCTCTAGAATACAGAATATTTGCCTTTTGTAATATCTTGAAATAGCTTTTTCTTTAAAGGAGGAAATCAAATTGTGTAGGTCAGTAATTATGTCTGCTCATCACCAACAGACCTATAGATTATCTAGCTTATTCTATTACCTCTATTTATTTTTTTTAAAAAAGCTCATCTAAAACCATTTTCTATTAAAATAATTTACATACAAATGAATGCACAAATCATTAGAGCGACAGCTTAGTGTTATTCTACTTCCCTTGGCTCCTAGTCTTTCGAAGATATTTGGTGTTGTTGTGTGCCATTGAGTCAGTTTGGACTCAGCAATCCTGTACAGGGTTTTCGAAGAGCTGCTGGCGGGTTTGAATTGCTAACGCTGTGGTTCAAATTGACCTTGTTGCTCAGTATTTATCCTACAGCCTCACACCAGGACTACCTTGAAAGGTACTTAGTTGGGATATAACTGCCTCTTGAGAGGGCCAGTAGATTGGATTTGTTTGTATTGGTAGAAGAATTAATCTCCCTTTCCTTCTTCTTCCATTAATTTGAAGCTTGGACAAAAGACCTTGAAAGAATTCTTAAAGAGAAGAAAATTTTTCTTTAAGATTCTTTCTATGTACTTAACTTCTAAAAAAGTTTTATACAACCTTTCGAGCAAGGGTATTTTAATTTAAATTTTCTTTCAAAAAATGTTTAACTTTGATATGACAAATGACTCCACAGACCTTACTTTGGTTTCTCATTTCTTACTAGTGCACTTCCCGCCCCCCTTTTTCTTTTGGTCTAGGATTCATTCCAGGATCTCATAGTACATTTAGTTACTATATTTCTTTAGACTCCTCCAACAAAACTGTAGTTAAGTTGATCCCGACAGAGTACAATTGTTCCTTTAAATTTCCAAGACTGTAAATCTGTAAGGGAGCAGACAGCCTCATCTTCCAGGATGGTTGGTTTGAACTGCTGACCTTTTGATTAGCAACTCAACACTTAACTCACTACACCACCAGAGTTGCTATAAACTTCTCCAGACTATAATTCCTTAGATTTTATCTTTCCTGACTTTGATACACTTTTACAGAGTACTGCTCAGTTATTTTGTAGACAGTCCCTCAATTTGAATTTGTCTGTTGCTTTCTTATGATAAGACTGAAGTTGAGAATTTTGATAAATACACCACAAAAGTGATGGTGTGCCCTTTGTAGTGCGATGTGTTGTTGGTAACATTAACTTTGATCACTTGGTTATAGTGGAGGAATCTGACAGACATGTTAAATTATGTCTTACTTTTACTTATTGTCCACTAACTTTAGCATCTGTCAGTGGTTCTTTCCTACAACAGTTAATACTATGGTGTTTGTATGGTGGATTTCATAATGGATTGAATTTCTCTTCCCATCATTCCATTTACATAATTTGGAATTCGGCTATAAGAAAGAGCTGTTCTCTTTTCCTTATTAATTCAATTATTTATTTCATTATAGACTTTTAGTTGCTTAGTCTGTGGTTATAATTTGTTGCTATGATTATTTTGTTGCTATGATTATTTTGTTGCTCAAATTGGCCCCTTTTTATTGGCTTCTGCTTCAAGTTGGTGTTCTGTCTTTTTGACACACTGCCACCATTTTTAAGCACTTACGTTTTTTAAAAAGTTCCAGGTTATCCTGTATATTCTTGTTTTAGTACTTCAATCAGCCAGTACTCTCTGTAAATCTTGCTTTGGGGAGGTGGGGGGCAGGATGCCATTTATAAACTAATATGTGGTCACTAGATGTAGAATTTTTACTGAGGATTAGTGAACTTATCTGTGTATTGACTTCAAGATGTATATAAAGCATTTCCTGTTGTTTATAGAATTTTGTGTTTGTATGTTTTCATGTTTATTTTCTGGGAGACTTGTCCCATATTTTCAAATAAATAAGAGTCCTCAGTTTAAAAGAGTATATAACTCCTGGCATAGTATTTGAAGTCATTCAGTGTATTTATCTTACGGTGCTTTTATGTGGAATTTCTTTCATATTTTTATAGGCATGTGGATATGTCAAATATGCCGACCTAGGAAAAAAGGACGAAAACTTCTACAAAAGAAGGCAGCACAGATAAAACGGCGCTATGCTAATCCAATAGGACGTCCTAAAAACAGGTTAAAGAAACAAAACACGGTGTAAGTTGTACTTATGGCAAGGTGAGGGGAGAAAAGGATAGGGTCTTCTCTCTAGTGTAGGATTCACTTGTCTTATTTATTGGCACAAAGTTCCATTGTTATAACTAGCAGTTTTATTCAATGATAGCTAAATTGAGCTCCTAATTATTTACGTGTGTTGGAAAATTTAATTCTTCCAACAACCCAATGAAATGTAGGTACTATTGTTACCCCTATTTTTCAGAGGAGGAAAGTAAGTCGTGGAAAGATTAATTTAAACAAAATTAATTTGAATTAAAATCTAGGCAATCTGTGGCTCCAAAGTCTGGCTTTTACCATTGCTTTATATCTTTTTTGTATAAAAAAACAGGAAATAAAAATTAATGTTATTCACAGGTTTTTCTCCTGTTTTCACCATAGCTGCTTATTGCCATTAGTGAATTACTATATAACTTCTACCTGAGTTCCATTTCTAAATTCTCCTGATATAAATAATTTTCTTCTATTAACAGAAATCAGGAATATAGTATTTCATCTATTAGCAAAAATCAAGAATGTGATCACCACTTGTGAACTAGGACATTGGGCTTTGTGTGGAGGAAGTCAGACAAGATTCAGTAATTAGCTATTTTTGAAATATCTCTATAGCATTCTGCCTTTGATATATAAAAATATCTTCAGACCTGCAACTCTATTACTGAAAAATTTACCCACATTTTAGACTGTCTTGAAGGTGAGATGTAACTAGACACTCTCAGCCTGAAATATATAGAACCATATGTGTAGACTATATTTTTAGTATTAAGCTAAGCTTTAGTGTTCCTATACAATGATCCTTTTGATCTCTGACTTTCAAAGAATGATACATCCCTTGTGTTGAGAGATGAAACTATTAACTGAGTTGGTACAGACATTACAGAATTAAAGGATTTTACACCTGGAAAGTTATTTGTTGATCACTGATCCAAGTCTTGTTGTAGAGATGAAGATACTGATGTTGAGAGAGAATGTGATTTGCCCAAGATGTCCTGTTATTAAGTGGCAGAATTATAATTCAAGCATGTCTTCTGACTCCTGGTGTGGGATTCTTTTTCACTATCAACAACTAGTTCTAATATTTTTATTTGTGTACTAGTTATAGTTTATAGAACGTTATTAAAGAGATTTTAAAAAAATCTCTAAGGTTATATACTTATTTTATGTTCTATAGAAATAGAAGCCTTATAAGATTTTCTCTTTAATAGTTACCTTTTTCCCTGTTTGATTCTTTAGATCTAAAGGTCCCTTCAGCAAAGTTCGAACTGGCCCTGGAAGGGGTAGGAAACGTAAAATCACTCTGTCCAGCCAATCAGCATCGTCATCAGAAGAAGGATATTTAGAGCGAATAGATGGCTTGGACTTCTGCAGAGATAGCAGTGTCCCACTGAAGTTTAACAAGAAAACCAAAGGGCTTATTGATGGCCTTACCAAATTCTTTACCCCTTCCCCTGATGGGCGAAAAGCCCGAGGGGAAGTGGTAGACTACTCTGAGCAATATAGAATCAGGAAAAAGGGCAACCGGAAATCAAGCACTTCAGATTGGCCCACAGGTAAAAGTTTTTTCACTTAAAAACAAAAAGTATTCCAAAAGTGTATTATTTAGGATAACACAAGTTACCTAGAAAAACTTATATTAAAAAATTGGTATGGAATTAAGTAGAGATACAGCAAGAATTTAGAGGCTAGGGGTGAACTTGCAGAATGAATCTATAGGAGCTCTTAGGCTAAAGGAAGCTGCTTTCTGGGGAAAACTACAGAAAATTTGCCTACAAGTGTTATGGGAAGTATAAACCTTGAATCAGAATAACTTTACATTTTATAAATTACTAGATAATTCATGATGAGCACGATGATGCCTCTCGTATTCCAGTAAGGAATTGGAAAGAATAGAGGTGGATAAAACGATGATGATCTAACATAAGGAAAGACAAAGTATTTGCAAGTATGATAAAGTCATTGGTTTTTCTGTTTCAAATATTGTAGAGATAGTTGTAATTTTTCATGGGTTGCACTTAAAGGGAGAGAGAAAAGGAAGGAATGAAGAAGAGAGGTAAGAAAATAGAGGGAGAAAGTGAGAGCGAGAGCCTCAGCCTTTCAAGACCTTCACGATAAAGGGGGAAAAATTGTCTGGCTGTCCAGATAGTAAAAAATAGTCTCATTGCTTTTTCTTGAGTTTCGAGCACCTAACTGTGGTGCTGTAGGATAAGCACTAGACTGCAAGGTTGGATTAAACTTCAAGGTCAGCTGTTTAAACTCAACAGTCGCTCCTTGGAAACCCTATACAGGGCGCTATAAGTCGGGACTTAATTGATGATACTTAATAGCAACAAACTTTATGATAGAGTCCTGGTGTGGTGTTGTTAAGCACTGAACTGCTAACCACAAGATTGATGGTTCAAAACCACTGGACGTTCCTTGGAAACCCTGTACAGGGTCACTGTGAGTGGGAACCAATTTGATGGCACTTACTAATAACAACAGCCTTATGACGGAACTGGTAAGGGGTCTAGGAAAGCTAAAAGAATGAAATTAAACTCTTTTGGATCACAAGGATCAAAAGTATAGCATCTCATCTACTGCAAAATAAATTTCTTGCCTTGTGATTTCCTCCCACTGAATATCCTGCTGATCAGGGCTTGTATCCATCACTTGTTGGTCAGTTTGTTGTACTGTGGCAGCTTGTGTGTTGCTGTGATTCTGGAGGATGTGCCAAGAGTATTTTAAATACCAGCAGAGTCATCCATGGTGGACAGGTTTCAACTGAACTTCTAGACAAAGATCATGATGACATAAGTCTTTGGGACCTTCATTTGCTGTTGGGGCACAACTCAAAATTAAGAGAAACAGTTGTAAACATCCATTCATAATTGGAACATGGAATGTATGAAGTATGAATCTAGGAAAATTAGAAATCACAAGTGAAATGGAACGCATAAACATTGATACCTTAGGCATTAGTGAGCTGAAATGGACTGGCATTGACCATTTTGAATCTGACAATCACATGGCTAATATGCCGGGATATGAAAAATTGAGGAGGAATGGCATTGCATTCATCATCAAAACGAACATACCAAGATCTGTCTTGAAGTACAATGCTGTCTGTGATAGGACAATCTCCGTATGCCTATAAGGAAGACCAGTTAATACTTTTAATCAAATTTACACACCAGACATTAAAGCCAATGAAGATGAAATTGAAGAATCCTACCAATTTCTTCAGTCTGAAATTGATCAAACATGCAATCAAGATGTATTGATAATTACTGGCAATTGGAATGAAAATGTAGGAAACAAAGAGGATGGGTGGGTTAGTAGATGGAAACTATGGCCTTGGTGATAGAAATGATGCTGGAAATCGCCTGATAGGATTTTGCAAGACCAATGACTTCTTGAAGAACAGAGATGTCAGCTTGAGGACTAAGGTGAGCCTGACCCAGGCCATTGTGTTTTCAATAGCCTCATATGGATGCGAAAGCTGGACAGTATATAAGGAGGATCGTAGAAGAATTGATGCCTTTGAGTTGTGGTGTTGGAGGAGAATACTGAAAGTGCCATGGACTGCCAAAAGAACCAATAGATCTGTTTTGGAAGAAGTGCAGCCAGAGTGCTCCTTGGAGGCCAGGATGGCTAAGCTTCGTCTCTCCTACTTTGGACATATTGTCCGGAGAAAACAATCGTTGGAGAAGGATGTCATGCTGGGTAAGGTGGAGGGTCAGAGAAAAAGAGGAAGACCCCCAACGAGATGGATCAGCCAGGTGGCATCATTGATGGTGTCAAGTGTGGCAGCGGTAGTGAGGTTGGCCCAGGATTGGACATTGTTTCGTTCTGCTGTGCATGGGGTCGCTATGAGTCGGTTCCGACTCGATGGCACCTGACAACAACAACAATGACTTCTTCATTGCAAATAACTTTTTTTTTTTTTTTTTTTAAACAACATAAAAGACAGTTATATATTTGGACCTCACTAGAAAGAATACACGGAAACCAAATTGACTACATCTGTGGAAAGAGACAGCCAAAACAAGTCCAGGGGCAGACTGTGGAACAGATCATCAATTGTTCATGTGCAAGTTCAGACAAAAACAACTCCACAAGAGACAAATTACGACCTGAATTTAGATCATCTGAAGAACAGAACAAAGATCAAAAGAGTTTTGGGATGACATCAAGAACATCATACAGGAAGAAAGCAAAAGGTCATTAAGAAGATAAGTAAAAAGGAAAAGACCAAAATGGATTCAGAAGAAACTCTGAAACTTGGTCTCCAACATAGAGATGCTAAAGCCATTGGAAGAAATGAAGAGGTAAGAGAGCTGAATAGGAGATTTCAGATGACAATTTGAGAAGACAAAGTCAAATATTATACAAAATATGCAAAGACCTGGAATTAGAAAATCAAAAGGAAAGAACACATTCAGCATTCCTCAAGTTGAGAGAACTGAAGAAAAAATTCGAGCCACGACTTGAAATATTGAAGGATTTAAGGAGCTCTGGTAGCGTAGTGGTTACGAATCGGGCTGCGAACCTTAAGGTCAGCAGTTCGAAACTACCAGCTGCTCCGCGGGAGAAAGATGAGGCTTTCTACTCCCGTAAGGATTTACACCCTCGGAAACCCTGTACAGGGTCGCTATGGGTCGGAACCGACTCGACGGCACTTAACAACAACAACAATGGACAAAATACTGAATGATGCAGAAAGCATCAAAAGAAGATGGAAGGAATGCACAGTTACTGTACCAAAATGAAATGGTTGATGTTCAGCCATTTCAAAAGGTAGCATATGATCAAGAGCCAGTGATGCTGAAGGAAGAATTCCAAGGTGTATTGAAGGAATTGGTAAAGAACAAAACTCGGGATTGATGATGGAATAAAATTGAATTATTCAACAAACTGATGCACTGAAGGCACTCGCTCATCTATGCCAAGAAGACAACTGATTGGAAAAGATCCATATTTGTGCCTGTTCAAAGAGAGATGACCCAATGGAATGCAGAGATCATTGTACAATATCATTAATATCCCATGCAAGCAAAATTTTACAAAAGATAATTCAAAAATGGCTGCAAATATATTGACTGAGAACTTCTAGAAGTTCAAGCTGGATTAAGAAGAGGACATGCTGACGACAGTTGGATCTTGGCTGAAAGCGGAGAATACCAGAAAGATGTTTTTCTGTGCTTTATTGCCTATGCAAAGTCTTTCAACTGTGTGAATCAGGATAAGCTTTAGTTAACATTGTGGAAATGAATATTCAGGAACATTTAATTGTGCTCATGAGGAAACTGCACATAAACCGAGAAGCAGTTGTTCAAACAGAACAGGGGAACATTGAATGGCTTGAAGTTAGCGAAGATGTGCTCCAGAGTTGTGTTCCTTTACCATAGTTATTCAGTATGCATGCTGAGTAAATAAGTTGAGAAGCTGGAGTTTATGGAGAAAAACATGGCATCCATATAGGAAGAAGACTCATTAACAACCTGCGATATGCAGCTGATACAACCTTGCTTGCTGAAAGTGAAGAGGACTTAAAATACTCACTGATGGGGATCAAAGACCACAGCTTCAGCATGGGTTGCACCTTAACATAAAGAAAACAAAATATTACGATAAATGGAGAAAAGATTGATGTTGTCAAAGGCTTCATTTTGCTTGGATCAACCATCAACAGTCATGGAAGCAGCAGTCAAGAAATCAAACGACATATTGTATTAGGCAATTCTGTTGCACAAGACGTCTTTAAACTGTTAAAGAACAAAGATGTCAGTTTGAGGACTAAGGTGCACTTGACCCAAGCCATGGTATTTTCAATAGCCTCATATATATGTATGTGAAAGTTGGACAGTGAATAAGGAAGACTGTAGAAGAATTGATGCATTTGATCCATGTTGTTGGAAGAGATTATTAAAAGTACTGCCAAAAGAACAAACCAGTCTTTGTTGGAAGAAGTACAGCCAGAATATGCTCCCTTGGAGCCAAGATGTCCAGACTTTGTCCCTCATACTTCGGACATACTGTCAGTAGGGACCATTCCCTGGGAAAGGATATCATGTTTGTTAAAATGGAGACTAAGAGAAAAAGAGGAAGAACCCCAATGAGATGTATTGGCACAATGACAACAGTAATGGACTCAAATGTAGCAAGGGCAAGGTAGGGGCAAGACCAGTCAGTGTTTCATTCTGTTGTGCATAGGGTTGTTATGAGTCGGTGTTGACTCAGTGGCACCTAACAACAACAGCAACAAGTGCTTATATTCACTGCTTACTCATTCCTGCTTAGATAAGTGGCTGATTGGTCCACTGTAGGAGTGAAAATCCTTTTTGTCAGGTCCCCCTTAGAATGCTTTATTGATTGACTTTTACCAGAGTAGCAATCAGCTAATTATTCTTTAAACACGCAAGTACTTTTCATTATCAGTCATGTAGACTGTCAGTATGGCTGATAATGAAAAGTAGGCCCTAGTTTTAGCATGTTTATCTAAGAACATGTGCAAGCCATTAATTTTGGGATTAGAAGGAAAATAACTGAATAAGAATCATAATGAAAGGAATTTTTGTATTAATCGATTAGCACTGGAGACTATCAGAAAAGTCTGCAAAGTTTTAAAAATACTAGTTTTTAGAGCAAATGTACAAAGTATGCACATATGGGAAACCAATTTTGCGCTTTAGACATTGGTGTGAGCTGTTTTAATTGATCCTGTTGTTTTCTTTATTGCTTGTAGAGTTTTAAAGAACAATGAATTTGTGTATTATCTGGTACGATGTTACTGAATACCGGACTAGATTAGTGCCTGCATCCTTGTGTCATGCACTAGGGGGCATTAAAGTCACATAGTATCTTAAGAGTATTGCTTTTTTAAAAGTTGGGGAATATTTGGGAATACTGACAACGATCCTTTTTTATTCTTCTTGTACTAAAATAACAGCCTGTATCTCTAGTTGATTTGAAAAGAACTGTCTGTCATTAATTGGTGTTTTCAGCCATACTCATACAAAGAGGAAATCATGTCATCAGCAGTGTTATCTTCAAATGCAAGGATAATGATTTGCATAATCTCTAAATCCTCCCTTATTTCTTTGCCCATTTGAGGAAGATGCATCATTTAGTGGATTATTACCATAATTTCTCATATTTACCAGGAGGATTATCATTTGTGATCCTCAGGTTTATGGAGATAGTGCTTTAAAAGGGCACCCAGAGTGAGAGGGAAGCTAGTACTTCCTGACCTCAGTTAAGGTAGCTATTTCAAAGATCATCTTTTTATTTAGATAAGAATGCATTGACCCTATGAAGATTGCAGGATTATTGAGATTTTGAAAAGCAGCAAAATTCTGTTTTACCCTTAAGGTCTTACACTAAAACGTTCCCAATAATACCAAAGAATGAAAATATAATTGAGTGTTGACATGTTAAACTCATACAAGTGTCATATTTTTAAAGTTTCAGAAGAAATTTTATATTCCTTAGAATTTCCATTCTGCTTTTGAATGTTTTATATTAAAATATTTCCTTTAAATGAAATTTAAATTTAGCTGTGTAAATTTTTAGGAGGCTTTAAAACAATTCAAGATTTTCACTGTAATGAAAAAATATACATATTCTTTATTGAAAATGGTGTAGAAAACAGTTTAATGCTACATTCTCTGTTAGATAAATAATATCTGGGTCTTCAAATTGAAATAAATACTTAATTTTTTTTTCTATTTCAGGTATCAAACTAATTATATTTGTAATCACGTGAGCTTTTTCTTATGTACAGACAATCAGGATGGCTGGGATGGCAAACAAGAAAGCGAGGAGCGGCTTTTTGGGAGCCAGGAAATCATGACTGAGAAGGATATGGAATTATTCCGTGATATCCAAGAACAAGCACTGCAGGTAAAGTTGGTTGTTCAGATTCAACAGTCACGTCATTTGTTCATGGGTGAGAAGCAGGATAAATTATATGGTGGGTAAAGTGGTAGCATCAAGTTATCCCTCCGATCTGAACATGAAGGTGGTTTGTGGATATAATTGCTTCTGATGGTAAGGGTGCCTCTTTCAAATTATACTAACTACTTGGTTTTATAGGCAAACACATTACTTTTTATTTTTTTAAATTTATTTTTAAAGCTTTTATTGTGCATTGAGTAATAGTTTACATGAGAGAACATTAGTTTTATACTCATCCTATCATATTTCGTATCATTGCAATGATTACAATCCCCTCCATGCATCACCATTCAACAGTATTTGCCTCTATTCCTTAGTTTTGTTGTTGCTTGTTTGTTTTTGATATACACAAAAACACCCAGGAATATGTAATAATTTTAACAATCAAAGGGCACATTCTGCAAGCTTGCTACTGGCTGCCATCACATAACCTTTCTCTTTCCAAGAGTCTAGAGTCCTTAGCTGCTCTATCTCTCCATGTCATCATCTTTGCCTCCATCTCTAGTGTTTCTTCTTCTGGATAGGGTCCCATGTTCAGCTCATGCTCTTTTCTCCCTTGATGGCCCTAGGGTCCTCTGTTCCTGGAATGTAAGATTAACTACTCCCCTCTTTATTTTACAGAACTTCTGCCTTTACAGTGTGACAAAGATAACAATTGCTTGCTGTTGAATCATAAGAATCTTATCCCCATCTCCTTTCACCAGATCCATGTAGACAAGATGAAAACTATTCAGTGGGGATTCTACTTTCCCCACACACTCTGAAACTAAACTCCCTCTTGAAAACTTATAGCCACTTTGTGCCTTTATAGCCCCTGCTGTCATTTTATGTAGCCAATGTCTAAGTTGCCTGTCCCAATCAACTCTGTGCACAGAGAGGATATGTTTGATCCTTGATGTAAAGACTCCTTCCTTCTTGGTTGGTATTTTGATCTACATCCATAAGTATAGATCAAGTTCATCAAATTGTAGCAATTTATACTTGTTTCCTTTATCAAATTTATTTTTTTTCCTCTGTTCATGTTCTGATCATCAAGCCATTGAAGCTAGTTCAAATGGGTACTATCTGTAAGTTTGGGCATTCTTGTACGTCTCCCCTCACTTCATATCAGGTGGATGGATACCTCATTCTTGGCTCTAACCCTCTGTGACTAGCTCCTTGTCCATGGGTTTAGGAGGAGTCTTAAGGTTTCACCACATTTCAGACCAGCCAGCCCTTCCTCTTCTCTCTTTCTCTTATCTCCAGGTCGACTGGAGTCTATGGAATGTGGTCAAACTCAGCCCATATCTTCATTGCTGCCTTTCCCCCATTTCCACTCACCAGTAGACAAATGTGGTCGCCAGCAAGCTTACATGCCTGCTTGTGTGTTCCCTTTGAGTTTCAGTCTTGGAAGGGAGTTTTTCCTGAAGGGACTTGATTACTTGCCTTGATGGTTCCCCAACAACTTGCATGTTCTTAAAGTAGCCAGTCAGACTTCCATTTTTGTTTTTGATTTTTCCTGCTGGTCTTTCTTTCAAGAAGTATCTTCTGTTCCTCTAACAGCTCTAAGCTGGTCTGCCTGTCCTTTCAAGTGGGAATGTCTGACCTCAGAAGGTTCTGGATGGGGCTCAGGATTCTAACTAAGGTCCAAAATTCTAGAATCCCTTTCAGGTATTCCAATCAGTTATAGGCTGAAGACGGGCTTAGGAGTTTTCTCTAATCATGTTTCCCAATATTCCTTTCTATCCCACTCAAGTGTCTATTTTACAATAGTAGGCAAGGGAAACCAACATTCATAATACAGTCAAGCATCTTAATATTATTTCTCCTCTTTTATCCATTCAGATTATGCCTCAATCTCAGGATCACAGAGCCTTGCTATTCCAAGTTTGAGCACATATCACTATTTACCTTTCCCATTTAGCCCATGCAAACTTGCCTAAGGAACACATTACTTTTGATTATCAATATTAAATGAGGCATATTTATTTTCCTGAGTATAAAGAAGACTTTGGTATTTGAACAGAAAGAGAAAGAAAACAAGCTTGATTAGAGTGATAAAGCACCCATATTCAATACTAAAGGAAATAATTTTTAAATGCGTCTGCCTTAATCCTTTCTGAAACATGACAAGATGTAAATGTATAGCTATGTGCCAAATGTTGAAGATGCCAAAGTGAATGACAAAATTCCTTCTTTTAAGAGAGACTTTAATTTATAAAATGTGAAAATGTCGTTATAGAGTACATGGTGCTTTGGGAAAATGGGGGAAAGCATCTGCCTCTGCTTGGGGGAGGTCAGAGAAAGCTTTACTATGGAAAAATACTATTGGAGCTGGTCTTAAAGGATATGTAGGATTTATGACAAGGAATGGTATCCTATATAATCAAACAGAAAAGGAAGTGTAAAGACTTGAAGGAGGAAGAAAACATACTTAATTATGAGAATTGAAGTAGTTTAGACAAAGAAAGCCGGGTATGGAGAAAGGCAGAGGTGATTCAGAAAATTCAGAAGGGGCCATATCATTAAGGCTTTTCTAGATTGAGTATGTGTGTGTATTTTATTTAATCTTCTCCCTTTTTGTCTTTGACAGTTCACTATGTAAGTCAAAATTGCATGCTCACTCTCTCTTGAGTTCTCTATTATCTTTTATCTTGATCGTTAGAATTTATAAGACTGATACTAAGCATTTTTGTGCCCTCCCAAGGAGGGTGACACTGTGGGTTAATGTGCCAGATTTTAGGTTGGTTTGAACAGCAATGTTGGCAGTTCAAGCTCACCAGCTGCTTCTAGAAACCCCTATACAGGGTCGCTATGGGTCAGACTACTACTAGTCTGTCAGTTTGTTGTACTGTGGTGGCTTGTGAGTTGCTGTGATTCTGGAAGCTATGCCACAGGTATTTTAAATACCAGCAGGGTTACCCATGGTGGACAGGTTTCAGATGAGCTTCCAGACGAAGACAGAATAGGAAGAAGGAGAGATGAACTATTTACTAATATTTAGTCACTGAAAATCTTATAAACAGCAGAGAAATACTATCAGATATAGTGCCAGAAAATGAACACCTTCAGATCAGAAGTCACTCAAAATGCGACTGGTGAAGAGCTGCCTCCTCAAACTAGAGTTGACCATGATGATGTGAATAGAGTAAAGCCTTTCGGAGTAAAGCCTGTGGGACCTTCATTTTCTGATGAGGGACAACTCAAAATGAAGAGAAAGAGTTGTAAACGTGCATCGAAAATTGGAACATGGAATGTACAAAGTATGAATCTAGGAAAATTGGAAATGGTCAAAAAAAATGAAATGGAATGCATAAACATCAATATCTTAGGCATTAGTGACAAGTGCTCATATGCAAGTGCAAGCGGAAGCTAAAGAAAATGAAAACAAGTCCACGAGAGCTAAAATATGACCTACTGAATATATCCCACCTGAATTTAGGGATCATCTGAAGAACAGATACATTAAACACTAAAGACCAAAGACCAGAAGAGTTGTGGAATGACATCAAGAACATCATACATGAAGAAAGCAAAAAGTCATTAAGAAGATAAAAAAGAAGGAAACGGTCAAAATGTATTTCAGAAGAGACACTGATAATTACTCTCCAGCATAGAGATGCTAAAGCAAATGGAAGAAATGAGGAGGTGCAAGAGCTGAACAGAAAAATTCAAAGGTCGGCTCAAGAAGACAAAGTCAAATATTGCAACGAAATGTGCAGAGATCTGGAGTCAGAAAACCAAAAAGCAAGAACACGCTCAGTATTGGGGAACTGAAGAAAAAATTCAAGCCTCGACTTAGGTTATTTATGGATGATCTAGACAAGTTATTGAATGATACAGAAAGCATCAAAAGAAGATGGAAGGAATACACAAGAGTCATTGACCAAAAGGAAAAGGTTGATGTTCAACCGTTTCAAGAGGTATTATATGATCAAGAGCTAATGATACCTAAGAAAGAAGTCCAAGGTTCATTGACGGAATTGGCAATGAACCAAGATGGCAGGAATTGATAGACTAAAAATTGAATTCTTTCAAGTGAGGCAGCACTGGAGGCACTCACTCATCTCTGCCAAAATATTTGGAAGACAACTGTCTGGCCAGCTGATTGGAAGAGATCCGTATTTGTGCCCATTCCAAAGAGAGGTGACCCATCAGAATGTGGAAATTATCAGACAATATCTTTGATATCCCATGAGAGTAAAGTTTTACAAAATGTAATACAGAAACAGCTGTAAGCATACATTGACAGAGAACTCCCAGAGGTTCAAGTCGAATTCAGAAGAGGACATGGAACAAGGGATATCATTGCTGATGTCTAATGGATCTTTGCTGAAAGCAGAGAATATCAGATGTTTACCTGTGCTTTATTGACTATGCAAAGGCTTTCGATTGTGTGGATCATGACAAGCTATGGACAACATTGCAAAGTATGAGTATTCCTGAACACTTAATTGTGCTCATGATGAAATCTGTACCTGGACCAAGAGGCAGTTGTTCGAACAGAACATGGGAACACTGAATGGTTTAAAATTAAGAAAGGTGTTCAACAGGGTTGTATTCTTTCACCATACTTACTCAGCCTTTATGTTGAGCTAACAATCCGAGATGCTGGAGGTTATATGAAGAAAAACGTGGCATCAGGATTCGAGGAAGACTCATTAATAAACTGCGATGTGCAGATGATACAACCTTGCTTGCTGAAAGTGAAGAGGACCTAAAATACTTGCTGATGAGGATCAAAGATCACAGCCTTCGGTATGGATTGCATCTCAATGTAAAGAAAACAAAAATCCTCACCACTGGACCAAACAGAGAAAAGACTGAAGTTGTCGAAGTATTCATTCTTCTTAGATCAACTATCAACACTCAGAAAGCAGCAGTCAAGAAATCAAACGACGCATTATTTTTGGTGAATCTCCTATACACGACCTTTTTAAAGTGTTGAAGAGCAAAGATGTCAGCTTGAAGACTAAGGTGCGTCTGACCCAAGCTAGGTTATTTTCAATAACCTCATATGCATGGGACAGTGAAAAAAGGAAGTTAGTAGAATAATTGATGCATTTGAGTTCTTGTGTTAGAGGAGAATATTGAAAGTAACATGGGCTGCCAAAAGAATCAACAGATCTGTGTTGGAAGAAGTGCAGCCAGAGTGCTTCTTGGAGGCCCTTATGGCCAAACTTCATCTCATACTTCAGACATAATGTCAGGAGGGACCAGTCACTGGAGAAGAATATCATGTTTGGTAAGGTGGAGGGTCAGAGAAAAA
The DNA here is from genome assembly GCF_000296735.1 of Chrysochloris asiatica. Classification (NCBI taxonomy): domain Eukaryota; kingdom Metazoa; phylum Chordata; class Mammalia; order Afrosoricida; family Chrysochloridae; genus Chrysochloris; species Chrysochloris asiatica. The sequence goes on from NW_006408553.1 coordinate 7,183,715, forward strand.
GAGGAAGACCCCCAATGAGATGGATTGGCAGTGACAGTTGCAGTGGGTTCAAGTGTGGCAACAGTTGTGAGGTGGCCCAGGACCCCAGGCAGTGTTTTGTTATAGGGTCGCTATAAATCAGTATAAATTCGATGGCACCTAACAACAACAGGAAATGGGTCGGAAATTTCAACGGCAGTTAACAACAGCAACAACATTGAGTCAGTTGGTAAATAGCCTGTGTAAGTACACTTTGGAATTTAAACCAGGTACAGATTTACAGCCTCGGAAACCCTGTGCAGGGTCACTATGAGTTGGAACCGACTCCACAGTACTTAACAACAAATAAACAGTCAACAAGCACTTTCTCAGCTTTCTATCACATCATGATTTAACAAAGTATTAGCTTTAAGTCACATGGACCTGGGGTGAAGTTTTAGTCTGTCGTTTACTAATTGCTACTTTGGACAAGTTGCTCAACCTCTCACAACCTATTTCCTTCCCTACTAATAGGGAAGTAGTACAATAGTAAAAATTTACTTGGAATTAGAAGGAAGGAAGTAGCTTTTCCTGATTGGTATGTTGTTGTTGTTGTTGTTATGTGCCTTTTGAGTCGGGTCCGACCCATAGCGACCCTGTACAGGGTTTCCGAGGGTGTAAATCTTTACGGGAGTAGAAAGCCTCATCTTTCTCCCGCGGAGCGGCTGGTAGTTTCGAACCGCTGACCTTAAGGTTCGCAGCCCGATTCGTAACCACTACGCTACCATGGTATATACATGCATAATTTCTTTTTTACCTCTCAAACTATTCAAGAGTTAGTTTTAGATCTGATGCTTCTTTACCTGAAAATGTATTCGTATAGTTTATAAAAATAAGGAAATAACCGTAATACCATAATCAAATCAGTACTTTAATATAGGCTTATTATATAACATTTAGTGTTTTGGTGTGGTGCTGTACAGTAAGCATTGGACTGCTGATTGCAACGTTGGCATTTCACACCTACCAGCTTTTCCTTGGAAACCCTGTACAGCGTTACTATGAGTCAGAACTGACTCAGTGACACTTAACAACAACATCTAGCCATTAGATAATAATGATCAACTCTGTAAATTTTTCCAAGTTTTTCTTGTTTTGGTGTCCGTTAGAGCACGATCTTGTTCAGCTCATATTCATTTAGTTGTCCTGTGTCTTTAAATTCCTTTAGACTAAAATTTTGTGGATTGTCCATCACTTTGAACTTGTTAGCATGAATTAGTTTCACGTATTTTTTTTTGCAGAAATACCACAGATATGTTGTGTCGTTCTGAATGTGTCATATCAGAGGGCACATAGCATGTTTAAACATGTTTCTGTGATCAGTGGACGGCTGTAGACAAGTTCTCTCAGTAATGCACTGGTGTTAGTGTCATTAGGGTGATTTTTAAAAATAATGGTCTAACCAAAAGAGTGGATTTTTGAGGGGGTCTGCTGGGCCAGTTCATCAAGACAGAGAAGTCAACTGAGAAGGTTACGACGTCTCTCATTTTGGGATTGCTAAGGGATAATCTTGATAGATATTCTTGAAGGACACAAGATCACTGGAGCTCTTTATGAAGAAGTTTTAAGTAAACTGAAAAACTGCATTAGTGAGAAAAATGCCAGGAAAGTTGTACTAAGGCATTTTTTTTCCATCACCCTTGGAAACCCTGTACAGGGTCACTATGGGTCGGAACCGACTCGACGGCACTTAACAAAAACAAAAACAAAACCAAACACGATCATTGTACCTGCTCATTATCCTAAGGTAGTAAGGGCTGTCCTATAAGAATTTCATTGAGAACCCTTATTCCATCTACCCTGCAGCCCTGGGCTTGTCCCTTGAGACTGTTTTTTGTTCCCCAAACTCCAAAGAGCATTGAGAGGAACATGATTTGAACCCCTTTGTTGCTAAGTGCTATCAAGTCAGTTCCGACCCATAGCGACCCTGTATTGCACAATTGCCATTTTGACGTGTTATAAATTTAAGAGCATGGTATATAAATTGAATAATACTTTGGGGAAGGATCAGAGATATGGAAACACCACCTTCAAAAGTGTATAGACTTAGATGGGGAGGCAATGTCAAGAAACTGTAGCTTCACAATTTGATATTTTTGTCTGATAAAGGTTTTATGATTTTGCAACAATGCTTTTGACTTACCCTTGTACTATATAAACCAGGGTATGGGTAATTTCACTATTTATTTAAATGCCTTATTGTGATTTGGGTACAAGTTTACAGAGTAATTGTTTTTCTAGTCTATAATTGATTGATTGTATTCCCCATAATTTAACAGCACTCTTCCTACTTCCTCTCTGTGCTTACAGTTTTTATTTCTCCTCCTTTCCTACCTTCTGAGCTATATCTGTGAGCAAATGCAGCCCTTTTGGTCTCATGTGATTGAATGTTCTAATGAGTGTGTACCTTTCAGGTGTTAATGTTCACCTTATAGTTTGACTGAAAATTGAACCATGGAGTGGATTCAGTTCTAGGCTCTGCTTGCTTATTCTAAATAGTATGCATCATACTTCGGACATATTGTCAGAAGGGACTAGTCTCTGGAGAAGAATATCATGTTTGGTAAGGTGGAGGTTCAGAGAAACAGAGGAAGATCCCCAATGAGATGGATTGGCCAAGTGGCAGCATCGATGGACTCAAGCGTGGCAATAGTAGTGAGATTGGCCCAGGATCGGGCAGTGTTTCATTCTGCTGTGCATGAGGTCACTATGAGTCGGTACCGACTCAATGACACCAAACAACAACAACAACCCTTAAAGAGTGCCAAGACTTCTTTTTTTCCTTTTTGTCACATCTGTATGCTGAATGCTTGGAGTATACTAAGTGTTCAATAGATCGTGGTTCAATAGCTATTGATGATACTTCTCCATCAACATTTATTTACTATTCAGTGTGCCTTGTTGTTGTTTTAAGTGCTGTCAAGTTGATTCTGACCCATAGCAACCCTGTATAAGGTTTCCGAGGAGCAGCTGGTGAGCTTGAATCACCGACCTTGCAGTTCACACGGCTTTGCAGTCTGGCACATTAACCCACAGCACTACACCAGGAATCCTTACATGGTACTAAAATTTGTGTTGTTGGGTGCCATTGAGTCAGTTCCTACTTAATAGCAACTCGGTGTGACCCAGTGTAACTTCCCCATCGGATTTTGTATACTGTAATGTTTACAGAGCAGATTATCACATCTTTCTCTTGCAGAGCCTCTGGTTGGTTCAAACCTCCAACTTTCTGGTTAGCACACAGGTGCTTAATTGTTGTACTACCAGGGCTCACACTAGAGCCATGTTGTTGTTAGTGCCTTCAGGTCAGTTTGTATTCATAGAGAATCATGCCTAGGGTTTCTGAAGACTATTTGGTGCATTTGAACTGCTGAACTTATGGGTTGCAACCCAGTGCTGATCTTACAGCACCATACCAGGAGTCCTACTAGAGTTGTTGTTAAGCACCGTTGTGTCAGTTTCAGGTCATAGTGACCCATGTAGGGTTCCCAAGGAGCAACTGGTGAGTTTGTATTATTGACCTTGTGGTTCAAACCAACCTTCCAGTCCAGTGCTTATTCAGGACCCTACGCTAGAGGTGTAGGCTGAGCAAAAAGACACAGACTCTGCATTTCTTAAAGATTTAAGTCTCCATAAGTGAGACAGACAACAAACTGTATTTAAAATTACAAACTGATAAGTGGTATGAAGAAAATAAGAATGCAGTGATCAAGATTGCTGGAGGTTGGGGATGGTGGGTGTGTGAAAAGGGAAGGCTCTCTTGAAGAAGTAGTAGTTTACATTGAGACTAAAAGATGAGTAAAAAGTTAGCAAGAGCAAGCAGTAGAGAGAAGGATGTTCTAGACACTAAGGGATTGCCTGTATTAGTGACTTGAGGCATGAAATAACTTGGTAAATTTGAGGAACTGAAAGAAGGTCAGTGTTGCTAGAGCACAGTAAGAGAGTCACATGAGCTGAAGCTGGAAAGAGAGGCTGGTGTCGGAAGTTAGGATTTGGGTTTTTGTCACAGTTGGCAGCAGGAAGCCATTTGATGGTGTTTAACAAGGAAGTTTAACAACGAATCATACTTGCATTTATGATCATACTAGCATTTAATGCTTTTCTTTTGGCCACTATATGTAGAATATAGTAGGCAAGAGTAGAAGCAAGAAAACCCAATTTAGAGCCCTTTTCAGTGTCCAAATGAAAGAAAATGGTAGCTTAGACAAAACAGATGGCAGTGGAAATGGAAGAGAGTTGGGATTTAGAGTATACCTTGGAGATAAAATCAGTAGAATCTGATAAATATGTTTAAGGGAACAGAGGTTATTAAAGGTATCTCTCAGGTTCTCTGATTTAATGTAATAAAGAAACTGAGTTGAAGCCAATTGGGAGAATTGACTGCTGATTAGAGAATGTTTTTAATAAAGTGATTCATACAGATAATACAGAAAGATATTTTCCAGGGCATAGATATGACTTGATAGGAGCTTGTTCAGAAACATTTGTAGGAAGATTGTATTACACTGCCCATCTTTCAGTCTGTCATACTATGGTGACTTATGTGTTGCTATGATGCTGGAATGGAAGCTATGCCACCAATAGTCACTCCATGGTGGACAGTTTCAGTGGAGCTTCTAGTCTAAATCAAATTAGGAAGAAAGACTTGACAATAATCTGCTTTTGAAAATTAACCAACGAAACCCCTGTGGATTACAACAGAATCTTGTCCAGTGTAGTGCCAGAATGTGAGCTTCCTGATTTGGAAGGCACTCAGAACACAATGACTGCATGAGTGGACCTGAACATACCAATGATCATGAAGATGGTGTAGAACTGGGAAAGGGTTTTTTGTTTTGTATATCGTTACCATGAATAAGAGGGGATTTAGCAATAGCTCTAACAACAGGCAGTCTTACAATTGCACCAATAAACTAAATGATAAAAATGTTTAATCCATCTAACTAAAACCATTATCTCTTGAGTGCTTACTATGTACAGTGGCTACAGATAAGTAGTTCCTCTCTTCATAAGACTATAGTCTAGAAAGGTTTTTTTCTTTTTTCTTTTAATCCCATATTATTATTGCCTGGGGCAATATTTGTTTGATAGTGATTATCTTGAATGATTAAATGTCATGTGGTGTATTACCTCTTTAACTGGAGGATTACTGAAATGTTTAGCATGATTTCTTTCAAAAAGGGTTGTGTATTAATTGATCATGATTTTTGTTTTTTTTTCCCTTTCATTGATGATAGGAAAATAGGGATGTAGTGGGCCTGATACATTACTATTTTGTTATTACTGATGTTGATACACACACACACACACACACTCACACACACACATATATATATATATATATATATACACACACACAAACACAATGTGTGCCTCAATTAAGAAAAAAGACTGACACCTCTGTAAAGATTGTATGGGCTTAGAAGAAATGATTTAAAAGATATATCATAGTGGTTATGAGTCAGGCTGCTAACCTCAAGGACAGCAGTTCAAAACTTTCTGCTCCTGTAAAGATTTATAGCCTTGGAAACTATTCAGGCTCGCTGTGAGTTGAAACCAACTTCATGACACACCACCACCACCACCACCATCACCAGAAAGAAGCATTGCGTTCCTTGCAGTGGAGCATGACAGCCTAAACAAAATATATACAATATAGAGAATAATTTTTACATAAAATATTATGAAATAACAGCTTACATTTCTTACTATTTCATATTAATTTTAGGACTTTCTAATTTTGAGAGACTTGAATGCTTTATGGGGCTTTGTTTTTTGCTTTTTGTTTTGGCATGGTTCTAGAAAATTAGAACATTTCTGAAATCTGTGTGGGTTGTTATTTTCTTTTCCTAAATAGTTGTACAGTTGGTAGAAATAAGTTATATCCAACAATTTTATTAACTCTAGATGAGGAAAGAAATGCTTCCATCTTACATACAGGAAAACAGGAACTTTTAATTAAGCAACTTTTCCTAAATTATTCGATTAGTCATGGCAAAACTGGAATTAGAACTCAGGTGACTTTAAATCCTGTGCGCCTAAATTAACAATAATATTATCCTCTAGTTGTTGTTAAGTGCCATCGTAACATTCTATTATTCTTTGGTTCCAACTCATAGTGACCCTGTGTAGACTTTCTGAGGTTTTAAATCTTTGTGGGAGCAGAAAACCTTATCTTTCTGTCTCAGAGCAGCTGTTGGGCTTGAACCGCTGACCTTTTGGTTCACAGTGTTTATCCTACAGAGCCACCATGTTCCCTAGAAGCATATGGGGACAGCAAAATCATTAGTCATCTGTTGAATGCAAAGGAAAGGTGAATAGGAAGATACATAGCAAATAATGATACAGAGTACCAATTAAACATAGTTCATTACTATATAGTATCTTATGCAGGTTCTTTATATGTCTACAGATATTTATAGAATACAAAGATGAATAAGAATTGGCATGATCTGAGATGATGTCAGAAGAAGGCCTAAAGAATAGTTAGGATTCAGGTAAATGGAGAGATAATGAGGGCTTTCTAGGTAAACAACATTAACTTAAAACTAATAGTAAAAAATGGCTATTTGTAATTAAAGAGATTGTATAATTTGGCACATTAAATCAACAAATGTTTGAGAGCCTGCAGTGTGTAACATCATACAGCTAACTGATGTGGAGATGGTGTAGAAAATTTAACGCCCGCCCAGAAAGGTGTTACAGACGTTCCTTGGTTTTAAAAAGATATGCATATTGGAAAAGATACACATATTGGAACCCTGTCCTTGCTTTACAGGTGTCTTTACAGGTGATCTTAGTTTTGATATGCACAAATTTCAGCTAATGTGGCACTGTGCATATTTAATTATAGAGCTAGAATGAATGTGGTATATGTTGAGGAATGGTAAGAAATGAATTACTAGTATAGCTAGGGCTGTACTTGGGATAGTTTTGATAGTAGAGGACATTAGGTGGTACTGCTATTATAATGCTAATTGAAAGGTCAGCAGTTTGAAACCCACCCAAGTGGTTCATCGGGAGAAAGAACTGAAGATCTGCTCCTTTAAAAATTACAGCATAGCAAACCGTGTGGGATTTCTGTGATTGAGATTGACTAAACAACACCTAAAAACAGCAACTAGAGGATTTTAATCTTTGAATGCCAGGATTTTAATGTACGCCCATGACTCACTCACTCACTCTCTCTGTATCTATTTGTATATGTGTGTATGTATATAGGTATATATATACACACACACATATATATTGTTGGATTGATTCCTTGGCAACACTAATGAACTTAGGGATGAAGAGTAGAGGGCTGTTTTAGTGTCTTATAGTATTAATTATAAGTAATGTATTTCTGGTATTTAGATTTATTATTTTATTTTTCACTTTTATTGTGAATTGAGTGAAGGTTTACAGAGTAAGTCATTTTTCCAATCTCATACACATTTTGTCTCATGTCATTGATTGATATCCTCATAATACAATATCACTCCCACTTTCTCCCTGTATTTCCCATTTCCCTTCTTCCTCTTTCCTACTCCTTCTTGCTTTCTGACTCTTATCCTTTAACACATGCTGCCCTTTTGATCTAAAACAGTTGATTATTCTATGGATTGTGTACCTTTCTAGTAGTATTGTTTACTTTCTAGAACTATTTGTTGTTTGGCTGAAAATTGAGCCACTGAATGAGTTCACTTCCAGACCTGAATGGTGACTGAGGACCATAGAGTTAGGGGTTCCACCAGTCTCTATCTGACCAGTAAGAGTATTTGTTTGTTTTTTTTAAGGATTTTTGAGTTTTGTTCCTCATTTTTTTCCTACTTTATCCTGGACCTTCTAATGTGATCTTTTCCAGAGCAGTTGATAGTGGTAGGTGGGCATCATCTAGTTCTTTTGTTCTCAGGATCTTTAAGGCTGAGGTTCACATGATCCTCTAGTCCATTGCCCTAACTGTTTCCATACATCTTAGATTTTCTTCACTCTTCTTTGCTTTGGATGGGGAGAGACCAATAGTTGCACTTTAGATAGCCACTCAAAAGCTTGCTTAGGTTTATTTGGGTTAATTTATTTCATGATGTAGCATCCCAAATCCAAATCAAACCAGTTGCCGTCCAATCTATTTCAACTTACAGTGAACCTGTAGAGTAGAATTAGCCTCAGAAGGTTTTCAAGGCTGTAATCTTTATGGGGAGCCCTGGTGTAGCACTGTGGCCTGATGCGTCAGACTGCAAAGTTGTTTGAATGCAAAGTTGATGGTTCAAGCTCACCAGCTGCTTGTTGGAGCAGGGTTGGAATTAACTCAACAGCACTTAACAACAACAACAATCTTTATGGACACAGACCACATCTTTCTCCTGTGGAATGATGGGTAGGTTAGAACCACCATCATTTTGGTTAGCAGTCAAGTGCTTACCACCACCAAAACTCCTTTTTTGATTTGCACAACTTTACCAAATATTTGTTCAGATAATAGTTAAGAGCCTAGATCATTCTCCATTGGTTTCAATCCTGTCTCTGCTGAGTGGCCTTAATTAAGGAAATTACCTAGATTTATCCAAAATATTAATTTACAAACCATTTAAGGCAGTGCATATGGTGTGGTGCTGTGGATTAATGCACCAGAACTGCGAAGTTGGCGGTTCAAGTTCACCAGCTGCTCCTCAGAAACCCCATACAGGGTAACTATGGGTTGGAATAGACTCTACGGCACTTAACAACAACAACATATACATACTGGAAGCACTAGGTTAGTGTAACCTTTTGCTAGCTGTCTTAGTGTCAGTTGCTAGGTATACAGAGATAACTAGAAAATATATCTGTGTTCTCCAGTAGCTCATTGTCTAATTGAGGAGATATTTATAAACAAATAATTTAAACCCATTTGGTTAGCAATAGGTGCCCTTTTACTATATGCCAATTACTGTGGTAAGCATTTAATATAACCTTGTATTTGCCTTAATTTTTCAAATGAAGAAATTGAAGCTTTAGAATGCTTATCATACCCAGAGTTATACAGTTATTATGTATTGGAGTCAGTATTTTACCCTATGCAGTCTTGACTTCAGACTGCTAATTGTGGTATAAATACTACCATTAGAAATATGCACAAGACACTGTGGGAACAAAGAGGAAGTTATGTGAATTGGGATATTAGCAGAATCTCCATAGGAGGTGGTAACATTTGAACAGTGTGTCAAAGGAATGAGAAAGAATTTAGTGTTAGATGATATATTGTCAGGAGGGACCCGTTACTGGAGAAAGATACCATGTTTGGTACGGTGGAGGGTCAGAGAAAAAGAGGAAGACCCCCAACGAGATGGATTGGCCAAGTGGAGCATCAATGGACTCAAGCGTGGCAATGGTAGTGAGGTTGGCCCAGGATTGGGCAGTGTTTCGTTCTGCTGTGCATAAGATCACTATGAGTTGGTACTGACTCGATGGCACCTAACAACAAGAGAAGAAAGGCACTTCACAGAGAGAACAGTTTGGGTGTATGACAGTTTTCTTGAATTCTTGGTGCTGCAAGTGTTAGTTTTTAACATAGATGCCTCACTAGTAAGTTGTTGTTATTTTTAAGTGTCGGACCCTGTATACGTGTTATTTATTTCAAGGGATTAGACTAGATGAGATCACCCAGGAAGAAGAGAAGCTGTTTGAGGAAAGTGTCTTGGATATTATAACTTCTAGAGATTGAAGAGACTCAGAAAGAATGGCCAATGGAAAGGGAAAAACAAAACACAACAACAGCAAACACTGGTTCATTAAAGGTCAAATGAAGAAAATGTTTCAGGAAGGAAGAAGGTTAACTGTCAAATTCTGTTAGTAGGTTTAGGTCAGTAAGATGACCGAAATTCGACCATCAGCTTTAGTAGCATAGTAGCTTTGGGGTGACAGAAACTTGCATGATACAGGATCATGGTGGTTAAGTGCTGTTGAGTAGGTTCCAGCCCATATAGCAACCTTGTACAGGGTTTCCAAGGAGTGACTGGTGAGTTTGAACCACCGACCTTGCAGTTCAAAATGACATTTCAGTCCAGTGTATTAACCCACATCGCCACACCAAGACTCTGATATGGTGGTGGTGGTGGTTGTGAAGTGCTGTCGAGTTGGTTCTGAGCCATAGCGACTCTGTATAGGGTTTCTAGGGAGCAGCTGGTGAGCTTGAACTACCAACCTTGCAGTTCAAACGGCTCTGCAGTCTGGTATATTAACCCACAGCGCCACACCTGGACTCTGCAGATATAGTGGTGGTAGTGTTAGGTGCCATCCAGTCAGTACCGACCCATAGCAACCTTATGCACAGCAGAACGAAACACTGCCCGATCCTGGGCCAACCTCACTACTATTACCAGTTTGAGTCCATCGATGGTGGTAGTGGGGTTGAAAATATTATTGAAGTAGATTCAGGAGAGAATGAGAAAAAAGAAATTATTTTGTAGTAGTAATAAATGGTGACTTTCTTGAAGTGTTTTGCAATGAAGGGGAGAACAGAGAAAAAGATAGGTGGGTGGTGATGTGGGGGCAAACAAAGATATTCACATGAGAGGGCTTCAAAAAGTTCATGGTAAAGTGAAAGATAATAAATTTTCCCCACAAACTTTTGGATAGCCCTCATATTTTTAATCTAGAAGAAGTAATCGCTACTTATATGCTGATGGGAATAATCTAGAATAGTGAAAAATTGATTAAAAGAGGTAAAAAATTGGACATCTTTGAGTTAGTATTATATATTATAATAATAAAATATATAATATAACATAGTGTGCAAGTGGAAAGTCATTAGCCTTAGGTAGGAGCACATTTGTCAATAGGACCTGTTGGCACAGTGGGTAAGCACTCAGCTGCTAACTGAGAGGCCGGCGATTCTAACCCACCAGCCGCTCTACAGGAGAAAGATGTGGCAATCTGCTTCTGTAAAGATTTGTAGATTTGAAAACCTTTCTACTGTGCCCTTTAGGGTCACTATGAGGTGGAATCAACTTAATAACATTAACTTTGGTTTTGGTTTAGATTAAGTAGAGGCAGAGTAAGTACATGGGCACAAAAGGATACAATTACAGGTGTATTCATGAATGAGAAGTAAAGAAGTTTAAGGATATATACCAAGATGAAATTATAATGAAAGCACTTGGATTATAAATTGTGTACGGGGAATTAAGGACATGAGGAGAGTGAGATGCTAGTAGCAGCTCTGGATTATATGGAGGGAGAAGAGAAGAGAATTGAGGACAGAATTCTAGATTTTACTAATATGGTTGAAGAATTAACAAAGGTGATTGAGAAACGAGTGTAACCAGAAAATCACTTGCCATCAATTTTTATTCCAATTCATGATGATCCCTGTATGTGTTAGAGTAGAACGTTGCTTCATAGAGTTTTCAGTGGCTGATTTTTGACAAATAATAGGTTGCTAGGTCTTTCGTTTCAGATACTCTGAGTGGATTGGAACTGTAAACCTTTCGGTTAGTAGCTGAGCCCCTTAACAGTAACCAGCTGAATACTTGGAACTCCTGCCTGAATGTTACTATTGTTAAGTGTCATCAAGCTGGTTCTGACTCATAAAGACCCTGTATAGGGTTTCCAAGGAATGGCTGGTGAGTTTGAACTGCTAACCTTGTGGTTCAAACCAACCATGTGGGCCAGTGCTTTATCCCATAGTACCGCACCAGGACTTACACCAGGACTCCTGTCTGAATGTAGAGAACCTACAGCAACAACAACAACAAAAAAAACACAGGAGGTTTCAAGAGACAGGAAGTCTGTGATCACACAGGCTTTTGTGGCTTAGCTGAATGTTACTCTTTATATATGTTTACAGCCCTTTATCTACAATTCTGAAATGCAGAGAACCCTGAAAACAGAAAGTTGTTTTATAACTTGTTTTATAGCAAGACTTCTCCTTAATTTAAACTCCATTGTTGACAACTGATGTGAAACTTTATATTCTTTACTTAGCCTAGTTAATGTGAATATTCTTATGCTTTGCTATGAAAGTATTAACATGTCTGATTATGGAATACTGCCTCAGATCTTATTCAGGATGTTGATGTCATATGACTATTTGTACTCAAAATATTTTTCTAAAATCAGAAAATTCAGAATTCCAAAACCCATTAAACTCTAAGGGTTTTGAGTACAATTTGTGAACTTGTAACTTCATTTCTTATGAAAACTAAATTCCAGTTTTAAAAAACACTTAAAACACAAACGAATTAAAAATATTTACTAGTTGAGGGCTACTCATACTTCTCATCTCACCTTTACACGCTTTGTTCTTGTCTATACTTTATCCTTGCAGCTTCTACCTGTGAATTTCTGCTTCTCTCTGAGTCTTTTATTTTTTCCTCTTAAAGTAAGCAATAACGTTGGTATTGAAGATTAAGTGAGGTACCAAGATTAAGTAGGTGCTCCACATATGCAGATTCTCTTTATTCCTTAAGTTCATGCTCTTTCCTCCGTGGAGCATGTATGCTTATTACATACCTCTTTCATCAGGTAACTTTGAATCCCTAATGAAATGAAGTGCTTTTTATTATTATGTTTCTATGAGAAAATGTTCAAATACCATAAAGACATCTCTTCTCATGTCTCAATGGAGACAGTCCTACCCTTCACTCCCACCTTCAAATGTCCTCCCCACCTCCCATGGGGAATGGAAAAGTAAGGTCAAGAAGGAGTGATCAAATGGAGGACAAGGGGAAGGTAGCAGTCCTGTGTCCATGCTATCGGTAATTTTAGTATTTGTTTCTGATCTGGAATTGGGGATACTGAAAGGAGTGGTCTCTGTATATATTGGAAATTGGGATTCAGTAAGTTATTTAATGGAAGCTGTGAGTCTTTGCAGAAGAATATTGGGGTTTTTTTTTGTCATAAACTGCTAGTAATAAAGGGATCATTAGCTTGAAATAAGCAAATTAAAATTTTTCTTTTAGCCCAATTATTAATACTTTTGTTGTTGTTATTAATACTTTTAGTGCTCCTGTTTCTTAGCTAACGTAGATGAAAAGGTCAAGCCTGGAATATACATCATCCTTGCAAGATCTTGGCATATTAAAATGAAAAGGAGAACATGAAGTAGTAGAACTTGAGTTAAAAGCTAAAAGAATACGTTGTGCTCTTGATTATATTAGATACCTGCAACTTTGAGAAATTTCATGTTAAAGAGTATTTTGGCTGAAATGCAAAAATAAAATGGCCTAGCAAAGGTGACCTTGCAATTCAGAGGTGGCAGTTTGTTTTTGGCAAGGACTGGCTTAACGTGTAGTTTTGATGCAGCTGTTGCTTCACTGTAGAGCCTTGTTAACTTCTTAAACCTTAGTAAACGGAAATGCTTTCACCCTTGAGGCTTGCAGAAGGGAGTTGGAGGTGGTGGAGGATGATAGATGTGCGCATGTGCCAGAGCATTTCACAGTGATAAAGGGTGAGGGTAGGTGTAGGTGGTGGGAAAGGCTGCTTCGAGTCTAGTTTTATTAAGACTCTCCTGGTTGCGGTGATGTGCAAACAGTTATACTGGAACTGGTTATCCTCTTTCACTTCGGGCATCCGCCTGGAAGAACGACGAGCAACTGATGGGAAAACCCTCAAGCAGCAGGCAGTGCCTCAGCAGGTGCATGTTTTCAACTCTTGTGCTTCCTATCTGAACCTGGCCTCAGGAAGTTAGATTTGGTTTCTGATTATTTGGTTATTCTGATACTTTCCTATACGACTGTTCTTGTTATTTTCAGCTATGAAGAGAGATGAAAAGATACTACTTGTTGGATTAGTATACTTGATTCTGAAGTGCATTTTAAAGAGTGATCTTTTATAAACCATTTTACAAAGTTCTATTTTGATTTTGAGACATGAAAAAAAAAAATTTTTTTTTTCCCCCTCTCAACCTGCCTGTGTATTCCTTAACGATGTTTGCATTTGGAGGAGCCCTCAGTACTCCTTGGTATCTTAACACCTTACACCTTTTATTCAACTATTAGGAGATGTTTGTCTTTTGTTTTGAGGTGCCTAAGCAAGAGATTGAGGTTTCACCTGGCTAGGTTCCAGTATGTAACCTGAGATAAATCCCTTGGCCTTTTATAAAAGGGAATAGTTAGGAAGACCAGGGAGAGGTCCCAAATGAGTTATGTTGAAGAGGTTTCTTCCTTACAAATCAATTTATAAAAAACAGTGAACAGAAATCTCTTATCTTTTTAGTTTTGTTGCAAGGTATATGTATCTGTGTTGCCTTCAACAAAGGATATTCTAGAATCTTTCAGTGATTTTTTTTTTTAATGTTTTTATTGTGAATTGAGTGATAGTTTACATATGGGAGAACATCGATTTTACACTCATTGTTTTATCTTTTAATGATATTTTAAGCAAAAAGTTGAAGGATAATTTTGAGTGTTATTTTGATGACAAGATATTAATATTTGTATTTGATTAGGGTAAATTCAAGCTCTGTGTTTTTTTTGAAGTCAGTCAATATAGGGCACCCAGGGTCTCTATGAGTCAGAACCAGCTCCACGGCTCATAACCACCACCATGTTAAACAAGGAGTCTTGGTGTGATGCTGTGGGTTAATGTGCTAGACTGCAAAGCTGTTTGAACTGCAAGGTCGGCAGTTCAAGCTCACCAGTCACTACTTGGAAACCCTATACAGGGTCACTATGGGTCGGAACCAACTCAGCAGCACTTAACAACAATATGATAAATACATAAATTCACCAAGTTATAAAGTATTGCTGCAAAATCATAGAAACCGTTTTAAAACAAAAATATAAAAATATGAGGTTATTGTTTCTTGACATATCTTCCATTGAGGATTGTTATGTGTTTTCATTTCTCTAAATCTTCCCCCAAAGAATTCTGTGCTCTTCAGTTTGCATGTCAAAGTGGCAGTTCTGGCATCCTCAAGGGACTCAAACTGTGTTCATTTGAAATGTTCTTTGAGTTTGGGGAACAAAACAAAGTCTTGACAGGGCAAGAGCAGAGCAGCAGGGTAGATAAGGTAAGGTTTTTCAATGAAGTTCATGTAAGACAGCGCCTGCCACCCTTTGAAGAATGAGCAGGTGCATTGTCATGAGGGGGAAAGAATTCCTTGGCACAAGTTTTTTGGCCTTTTTCCTGTCAATGCAGTTTTCCATTTTCTTAAAACAATGATCATCCTGTGTTCTCAGGAAAATCTATCAATATTGTCCCTTTGCATTTCCAAAACACAGTTGCCATCATTTTCTTAAGTCTTTTCTGCCTTGAAACTAACTGGCCCAGCAGATTCCTTGAAAAGCAATTGTGATTAGATCCTTTTTTGAAGACACCCTAATGAGATTATGATGTGCGTTGCTAAGAGAACTTTTCTGCAGCCATCCACTGGTAGCAGAGACATGTTTAAACACACTTTGTTTGGAATAAACCCATGTGTGTATGAACTGGAACCCTAGTAGCAATACTTTTTTACGTACCCTCATGCATACATACTTGTATGTGTTTGTATGGATTTATTTACAAATCTGTTGCTGTGTTGGATGCAGAAACAATCAAATTGCCCCTGAATTTAAGACTTTGAAACTTGGTCCTTCTAGTCTTTAGCAATGGTTTCTATTTGAATTGTTGCTGTTGTTAGGTACTGTTGAGTCAGTTCTGACTTACAGCAACTCTGTGTACAACAGAACAAAACATTATCTGATCCTGCACCATTCTCACAGTTGTTGTTATGTTTGAGCCCATTGCTGCTGCCACCGTGTGAATCCATCTCTCTGGGGGTGGGTGGTGGGGGATGGGTCTTCATCTTTTTCACTAACCCTACATTTTACCAAGCATGATGTCCTTCTCCAGGGATTGGTCCTTCCTGATAACATGTTCAAAGTATAAGAGGTGAATTCTCGACATCCTTGCTTCTAAGGAGTATTCTGGCTGCACTTCTTCCAAGACAGATTTGTTGTTTCTTCTGGCAAATCATGGTACTTTTGATATCCTTCTCCAGCACCATATTTCAAATGCACCAATTCTTCTAGGGTGTTCTTTAGTCACTGTCCAACTTTCACATGCATATGAGTCAATTGAAAATACCATGGCTTGGGTCAGGTTCACCTTAGTCCACAAACTGACATCTTTGCCCTTAAACATTCTAAAGAGGTCCTTTGCAGCAGATTTGTCTAATGCAATATATTTGAATTGTTGTTGTTAAGTGCCATCAAGTCAGTTCTGACTCATAGCAACCTTGTGTAGGGTTTCTGAGGAGCGGCTGGTAAATACATGTTCCATGGGCTTGTTTCCACTGTTGTCTATTGGGTGGTTTATGTATAATCTCGGCAACTGCACAACAGCACCTTCATGTCCCTTTAAAACTATTCTTTAAAGTTACATTATTAAATGCCAGTTGTTGTTAGGTGCTGTCAAATCATTTCCAACTCATAGTGACCACTTTGTGTACAACAGAATGAAACACTGCTTGGTTCTATACCATCCTCACAATTACTATGTTTGAACTCATTGCTGTTGCAGCCATTATGTCAGTCCATTTCATTGGGAGCTTTCATCTTTTGTGCTGGCCCCCACTTGGCCAAGCATGATGTTCTTCTCTAAGAACTCCTGATGAGATGTCTGAAGTTAATAGAGAAAAAGTTTCTCTTTAATAGTTACGTTAGGAAGAAAATGAGTTTAGTTGAGGAAATTATTTGCATTTGGTTCTAAGAGATTTATTAGCATTTTGTTCTTCATTTGGGTGCTCTATTTAAAGAAAAGTGCAACTTATTTCAAAACTTGCTAGCTTGTTCTTGTTTCTTTTGATTCTTCTATAGCATGAGAGGAGTTCTGGTGTGATGCTGTTTGATAAAGCACTGGACCGCAAGGTCGGTTTTGAACTGCAAGATCGGCAGTTCTAACTCACCAGCCACTCACTGGAAACCTATACAGGGTTGCTGTGAGTCAGAACTGACTCCATGATACTTAACAACATAGCATGAGAAAATGATACTTAGATTCAGATCTCCTGTGTGTGTGTGTGTGTGTGAATATTTCAGTGTATTTCACTTAGCTAACTTTTGTAATGTATTTCTTGACTGCACAGAAAGTTGGAGTGACTGGCCCCCCTGACCCACAAGTACGCTGTCCCTCTGTCATTGAGTTTGGGAAGTATGAAATTCACACCTGGTACTCCTCCCCATATCCTCAAGAATATTCAAGGTATGTTTTGAGAGACCCTTACTTCTGTTTTTAGATTTATAGAACTCTAGAATTATAAGGGACTGTGAAGATCATTTGGTCCAGTTTTTTTGTATTTGAAGAAACTGGGACTTAAAAAGTTCATAATAGCAGCATGTTTTGGCAGCCACTTAGTCCCAGTTGGATTTAGAATTCCTTTTCTGTAAACTGTCCAAAAGTTGTTCTTTAAAATTAGAAACCTGACACATGATCCAGATGAAAAGGGAATACTTTTAAGAAATTTTTATCTTTATTCCTTACACAAAGAATTTTTAAAGAATAGTCTTATATTTAATTATAGATGAACATAAAATTTCATTTGAGTAACATTTGATTTGAATTTTTAAGTTTTTACAAACTTAGTGTATGGTTTGCTTTCCAAGGAATATTAGACAAATAGCATTAAGATGTACATTATATATAAATATTTTGAGTTTTCATATATATGTTTACCTTTGATTTTCCATTTACTAAAGATCAATTACTCATTTTTTGGGATGAGGTAGCATGCTTAGTAGAGCCAAATAGGTTTTATGATCCAGCTCTGGCAATTATAAGCTGTATGTCTGTTTCCTCTTCTGTAAAATGAGGATAATAGTAGTACTTAGCTCAGAGGCTTATTGTGAACATTAAATGAGTTAAAACATGTACATCCCTTGGAAAAACTATTGGTATTCAATAATATACCCACTCTTATTTTTTTCTTTTAGGGTTGAAATTAAAAGAGGTGAAAGATAAGATTTGGTCACCACTTTTAAATAACACTGGTTTATCATTTTGAGGATTAGAAGTCACAGTAATGCTGTATTTAACCTGTGAACTATTTATACCTCAATTTCTCATTCAGCAGAGTGTTGCTGTAGTTAAAAGTTATGATGCTGTTTGGGTGAAGCACTACTTTTTACCTGTCTATCATTGCCTGTCCATAATATTTGCAAAAATAGTTACAGCATTTATTTATTCCTTTACAGAATTCAAAATGCTTTAATATGGATTATTTTCAAGAAGCTGGGAATTAGCTGGTATAGTGGGCTAGCCACTGACTCTCAATATCTTTTGTTTCCATATAATTTAATAACTTGCTTACCTGTTTTTCAAGTGTACAGCAAATTAGAAGTAGAAAAATAGAAATTAGAAATGTTCTTACCTATGATGTCTGACATGAAAAGAAAATAAAGTAAAACTCCTGGAAACCAACACAGTTTCATAAATGAGAGCGAGAACTTTTTCATTAGCCCTAAACACTGTGGTAAAGTTTTAATGTAGCATTCTACTTGTACCACATAATAATAGCTAGCAGTTTACCTGAGTTTGTAACAAGAAGCTTAACTTAAAATCTTAAAATACAAAAAATTAAAAGAAGGCCAGACATTTCTGAACTACCTATCAGAAAAACCCAAACCCATTGCCATCAAGTCATTTCCTACTCATACAGAACCCAGATAGTCAAAGCAATTCATTCCTGAGGAGTTCTGGAAAGCTGAGATACATATGACCAATAGAAATATTCTGAGGAGTTCACTTCTTCATCAAGCTTAAATTTTTTATTATCATTTTTTTAGAGAGCTCTTTGCAAGCTGTCTAAACCACAAAACCTCTTAACTTAGACAAGAAAGTTATTTTAACATGTCTATCAGCTGCTTCAGTTGTAGTTTAGATAGATTGAAACCACAGGCACCTTGTCTTTTCTATTCAAGGTGAGGACAGGAAATTAAGTCACGAATGGAAAGAGAGAGCCACCTTCAGTACTTGCTTGTCAGAGAATGATGAGAAAGGCTATTGTCTATGGTAACATTGAAAAAATTCCTTGAAAATGCTGCTTTTTGTTCTGATGAGATTGTCACTAGAATCTGGTTTCATTGAATTAACTGTTATTCTGTAAAAGAATGAACTTTTCAAGTATAAAAATAAATAATAAAAATACTGAAATTATAATAAAAAGTAGAAAGAGAATGGGATCTGTAAAATTTATCAACTTCCTTAAGCAGAATTTTAGAAATTTTCTATATATTTCTTTGTTATCATGGGGAGTTCCTTGAATTTTCTGTAAGGTCCTTTAGTAATTTGGTGATGGCTGTGTGCTGTAGAGTTGGTTCTGACTTAAAGCGACCCTGTATAGGGTTTCCAAGGCTGTAGATCCTTAATCTTTACATGAGCAGAAAGCTTCCTCTTTCTCCTCTGTAACAGCTAGTATTTCAAACTGCTGACCTTGAAGTTAGCAGCCCAACTCGTAACCATTCCACTATCAGAGCTCCTTTAGTAAGTTAGACAGTTTTTTTTTCTGTTTCCAAAATTCTTTGTTAAAGATTCATGGGAAAATTCTATTATCTTTCCAGTCCATTTTTTCCATGAAATTTTTGAAGTCCCCTCATATTTACATTTAATTAAATGAGTTTGTGCTGTTTTAGTTCTGTCACTGAGGAGTATATTAACCAGAATTTTAACTCTGAACTTTTGAACCAGGGCCAATTTGATGTTCACTTATGGCAAAGACAGGTTAATAGAGGACCCTTAGCTTTCCTGTGAGATCATACTGGATCTCAAGGAGGCAAATTCCCAAGTAATTGAGTAGCTCTCGAAGTTTCCTCTGCCTTTGACCCAGTTTCCTGACTTGTTTTGATGCATAGATTACGTATTGTTGTTGTATTGTGCCGTATAGACGATTCTGACTTATAGCGACCCTGTACAGGGTTTCTAAGGTTGTAAATCGTTTCGGGAGCAGAACACCTCATCTTTCTCCCACGGAACAGCTGGTAGTTTCAAACTGCTGACCTTGTGGTTCACAGCCCGATTCATAACCACTACGCTACCAGAGATTATGTATAGCCCCAGTTAACTGAAGAAGAAACTGAGTAGAATCCTTAAGGTCTTTGACTTTTGAATGATGACGTGAAATGGACCAAAGGCGTATAAAATAATAATGACAATAAACTGTAGCAGTTGTTGTTATTAAGTGCTATGGAGTTGGTTTTGACTCATAGCAACCCTGTATCAGATTTCCCAGGAGTGGCTGCTGAGTTTGAACTGCTAACTTTGCGGTTTGGCACTGAACTAAGCATCTCTGGAGTAGTTCTGTTAGGTGGGTATTACTAGCTTTATTTTACAGACTAGGATCCACAAAGGCAAACAGTTTCAAAACCATACAGCCTTAAGTGGCAGAACTGTAATTTAAGCCCATTTTTTTTCTTACCACAAAGGCTTAACCTTGTCCACTCTGCTTATGCTATTCCATATAGCATGTATATCTTAATTTATGTCACTTGGCTTGTACCATAGTCTTTGATTTACACAATTTTAATGTGCTTTTTATTGTCATATTACATTTTTACCAAACCTGATAACAGTGCTGTAGAATAAGCAGTGGACTGGTAACCACAAGGTCAGCAGTTTACATCCACCAGCTGCTCTTGAAAACCGTATACAAGGGTCACTGTGTATAAATAGCCCACGACACAACATTAACAACCCATTGTAAAGGCCACACACAAACTGGTACTATCTTGGGCCAGGTTCAAAAGCAAAAAAAAAAAGTGCAGAAATTTCTGGGAAGAGTATTTGCATCATTCTAGAGACAAAGAAGCTATAGTAGCATAGTGCTTATGAATCGGGCTGCTAATCTCAAGGTCATCAATTAGAAACTACCAGCTATTCTGCAGGAAAAAGATGAGACTCTCTGCTCCCGTAAAGATTTACAGCCTTGGAAACCCTGTACAGGGTCGCTATGAGTCGGAACCGACTCCACGGCACATAACAACAACAACAAGAGATTAGGGAGGAGACTAGGCAAGGTTGATGGTTCAAACTCATCAGCTGCTCCTTGGGAACCCTTTGCAGGGTTGCTGTGGGTCAGAACCGACTCAGTGGCACTTAATAACAACAACAAAATTGCAATGTGAAGATGACAAAAAGCACCTAGGAGCATTCCCTAGGCCTATAAATATTTAGGATTTTCATAAATACATTTAATTTCTGAGAGTGTGGTGACTCTGTAGGGTAAGCACTGGACTGCTAACCGAAAGGTTGACTGTTTGAGCCCACCAACCACTCTATGGGAGAAAGATGAGGACTTCTGCTCCCATAAAGATTTGTAGCCTTGGAAACACTCTACAGGTTTGCCATGAGTCAGAACCGACTCAACCTCACTTAACAGCAATATTCTTTCTACGTGACATTTTTCCAACACACGAAATGAAGTTATTGAATTGGAATAAAGTAGATCATAATGCTTGTATGTATTTTATTTTATTTTTTCATATAAGATGACTTACTAAATGGGTTTTTGTTGTGTCTTTTCCAGTCAGTAAAATGCCATATATCCTACTATTTCAGGGAAATAGTATGAAACCATAATTTACCAGAGAAGGATTCGGAAGTAATTTCCTCAGATATTTCATTTCTTGAGTTTTCTTGAGCCACTTGCTATTGTTAGAGCTTACACAAAAACAAAATTAGGCCTTCCCTCATTGATCTTTAAAAATGAATTGTACTTTATGTTTCTGTATGAAGCTTAAACATGAAATTCGGCACAGCATTTATTTTTACTAAAATCTAGAAAGGTTAATGTTTGTCACTGTTATGTTTTTGTTATTTCAGAAAGCACAGAGTTATGTTTAGGTTTCTCAGATTCACATTGTAGGGAATACTTAGTTGTAAATGTAGCTCTCAGTGAAACTGTCCTCAGTGATTCTTTTGTATCTTCATGATATTGCAAGTTAAAATTGCTCACTGAGAATTTAGGACTGCCAAATAAACAGAAGTAGTAGCAAAGTTGGATATGTAATGCCATTCAGTTCCATTTACATAAGGATAGCCTAGTGCTTCCACCTTCCTTTTGAAAAGAAATCATTAAAAATTAGATATTTAGGAAGATGGTCCATCATGGATCACCTTTAACACTCAGTTAATACATGTAGTGCCCACTTTAGATGACAAGACAGTTGCTGTTTGTTTCACTTAGTGTTTTATTTTGGAATGACTTTTAGTAATACGTTTTCAGCTTACTACTTTCTGAACTTATATAGCCACTTTCAGGAAGAAGTCCTGTTAAACTGAAAAAAAGAAAGCAAGACTTTTGAATAAATAGGGAGCTCAGTGGCTCCATATGATAAGCACTGGACTGCGAACCACAAGGTCTGTGATTTGAGCCTGCCAACTGCTCCACAGGAGAAAGATGAGGCTTTCTGCTCCCATGAAGATTTAAAAGCCTCAGAAACCCTATATAAGGTCGCTAAGAGTTGGACCTGAATAAGTATATGAATTAATAGCAAGGAACATCTGAAAAAGTTCATTTGGACTTTTATTTCCCTTGTTGAATAGTAAATAAACCATTGAATTGCAGGATTTAATGTTTTTAGCCAAGAAGAGTGCACTCCTCCAGAATTTGGGAATTGGAAGGAATGAGGTGTAGTGTAGTGTAGGATGTCCTAACTTACAAAAAAAATCAGAATTATAATTTTAAACTTAAAAAAATATGTGCCAAATCTGTTTCTATAATACACACTATAAGTTCTTTTTACTATGATGTTGTGGTGAGTAAAATGAGCTTATAGTGTGTATTATAGAAACAGATTTGGTACATGTTTTTTAAGTATAAATTTATAAATCTGGGTTTTTGTTTTTTTTTATTAAGTTAGGACACTGCGAACCTCAGGGTCAGCAGTTCGAAACTACCAGCTGTTCCACAGGAGCAAGATGAGGCTTTCTGCTCCTGTAAAGATTTACAGCCTCAGAAAACCTGTATAGGGTCGCTACAAGTCGGAACCAACTCCACGCACATAACCACACCACCACCGTGGTATTGTGGATCAGCACTGGACTGCAGACCACAAGGTCAGTGGTTCAAACCCACCAGCTGCTGCTTGGAAACCCTATACAGGGTCGCTATGTGTTGGAACTGACTTGATAGCACTTAACAACAACAACAATGTGTATGTAGACAGCACTTAAACCACAACAATGTATCTAGTGTACTTAGCATAGGGCTTGGTATATAGTAAATATTTCAATAAATACATATTATCTGAAATTAATGAAAACAAGCAGCACAAATAAATGAATGAAAAAGAACAAAAGAGGCAGGGGGAGGAAAGAAGGGAAGAACATACGCCTTGATAGAAACTTCACTTACTGGTACATTTTGAAGATAGAGCCTTACTGGAGGTCTGAAGGAGGAGATAATGTGAAATTTCATATCTGTCAAACAAGTAACCTTTTAAAAGACTAGGAAATACCAGTCCAGTATAGGAAGTGTGCTGAACAGAGTTGAAGATTTTTCACCTTTGTGTTCTGAATTAGTTTATCTTGAATTATTTTTTCTTTATATGACGGACTAATAGGGGAAAAGATACATTTTATTCCACTTTACTTCATGCGGAAATAAAAAAAAGAAAATCATGAAATATTAAAGCCCTATGAAATATAAAGCTATCTTTCTTTTTCTTTTAATTATTATTAACAGGCTGCCTAAATTGTATCTTTGTGAATTCTGTCTAAAATATATGAAAAGTAGAACTATTCTACAGCAGCATATGAAGAAATGTGGTTGGTTCCATCCTCCTGCCAATGAGATTTACCGAAAGAATAACATTTCTGTTTTTGAGGTAAGGTTAATTTTTGGTGGTTGTTTTTCTATACATATCAAATATTGTGTCACTTGTACTGCATCCCACTGAACAACTTGATTTTCAGATGTTATTTCACATTGTTTTCTCTATGTCGAATCAGAAAATCACCTATACTGAGAAATAGAATTAGACCAACCTAAATGGTAAGACATTCACAAGCTCAACCTCAAATTGTTCAGTATTTAGTTGAATTAAAGACATCAGTTAAAAGAAGTATATGAGGGAGCTTCAGAAAGATAATGGAAAAATGGAAATAAAAGATACTGGAATTTTTCCACAAAGTTTTTGAAGTATATTATTTTATGTACCATGAAGAAGGAAAGGGAGTCCTGGCATGGCACATTATGTTAAGCATTGGACCACAAGGCTATTTGAACCACAAGGTTAACAGTTCAAACCCACCAGCTACTCCTTGGAAACCCTATACAGGGTTGCTTTGAGTAGGAACTGACTTGACGGCACTTAATAACAACAAGAAGGAAAAGGAATCCTGGTGTGACACTGTAGGATAAGCACTAGACTGCTAACTACAAGGTCGGTGATTCAAACTCACCAGCCACTTCTTGGAAACTCTGTACAGAGTTGCTTGAGTTGGAACCAACTCAATGGCTGTTAACAGCAAAAAGGAAAAGTGATGTTAATTAAAGTGTATAAAACTCCACATGGTTATAAAATGTCAACAGATTTTTTATATGTTAAGACATGATAGAGCCCCTGGGTGGCACAAATGGTTAAATGTTCAACTCTTGGCTGAAAGGCTAGCAGCTTGAACCCACTCGAAGGCTCTTAGAGACAGAACTGGTGATCAGCCTGGAATACCTGATGGAGTAGTTCTGCATTGCATACACAGGTTGTCATGAGTCTGAATCAGCTAATAGCAAGATGTGATAAAAGTGTATCTTAGCATCTATAGACTATGGTATTTAAATGAAAGAATTTTTATGACTATTTCAAAGCCATTTTGTCAGAGATGTCTTAGTATACTTACCTTAGTGCATGTTGATATAATGATTAATGAGATATCTGATTCTTTGTTGTTTGTGGTGGTTTTTAATTCCTTGAAATTGGTTTGAGTACCAAGTATTCATTGAATACTTGTCATGTGCTCAGTTCTGATAATTACTGCAATGATAGAATTTCAAATTGTCATAGCCCATACAGTCTCTCACTGGTTAGTCCTAAGACTGTGTTTTAGGTGAGTAATACACAGTCTCTTTACCTAGGGTGGAGAACGTGAGAGTAGTATAACTTCTCAATTTAAGTGTATATTGCCATGTGTTTTAAAAGAAGTAATGTTAAACTAGAGTCCTGTTGTGGTGCTGTGGGTTAATGCACTAGACTGCAAAGTCAGTTTGACTTTGTCAGTTCAAGCTCACCAGCTGCCTCTCAGAAATCCTATGCAGGGTTGCTATTGGTCAGAACCGACTCAAAAGCACTTAACAGCAACAATATTAAATTACTTCAGTTGTTGAGGCATTTTTAGCTGGTGCCACAGGATCTAATGTGGGCGTTCATGGATATGTTCATAAAAGAATCACCCTTAGCAATTTCAAGAACACAGGGTATCAGGAACAATATAGTTTAGTGCTACTGATCTTGGCAACTTGAGCCCGAGAAATCTCTCATTTGCCAGATTGTTACCTAGGAAGATCCTGCTTAGTGTTTCCCGTTGGCAACACTTAACTCTCTCTCAAGTAACTTTTTATTTGGGGTAAAGCTGATCATGGCAATCAGAAAACATTGCTTCAGACTGCTGGCACAGATTAGATAGTAGTTATATGTTGTTTTACCTAATGATTGTGTGTTAGAGGAAGATGTGTGTAGATTTTAGTCTGGTTAGATACTTTTTTTTTTTTTTTTTTAAATGAGTTGCTTTAATTCCAGGTGGTACAGAATTCTGGGCTTAACAAAGATTGAAGAGCAGCTCTGGCAGGATTCTAGCCTGGGTTTACTGACCACACAGCTAAGACAGGACTAAAGAGATCGATTTCTTTTTTTCTTCTTCTTCTTTTTTTTTTTTTAAAGTTTATTCTTAAATGTACAACAGGCTCCAAGAAAACACTTCAGTCTAACTGTAGGTGGTAAGAGATGTTCTAGCAGGGAATTCAAATGTTTAAACAGAAATGGAATCAAGGGTCACCATCGCCACAGCCGCAAAGAACAGCTTATTTTTTGCCAGATTTCTTAATTCTACCTGTGGCCAGGGGGCCCTTCCCCGCAGCCTTAGCTTTTAGCTCTTCGAGTTTCTTCTGCTCCTCTTATTGTTTCTTCTTGAAAGCCTTATCTTCCTCGTCCATTTCCTTGTTCTGTTTTTTGGGTTTTTTTAGGGGCTTCATCTTGTTGCCACCTTCGTGGCCCGACATGGCGCCTGCCACCCCTTCCCCAGACCTGGTTAAATATTTTTAAAAGATGAATAAGAGCAGCTTGACAAAGGATTTCTGAAATTAATCTTCTTTTTATAAAAGCAAAGAAGTGCTATTTTAAAAACAGGTCATTACTTTCCCATATAGTTACTCATTTTTTTTATATATACATATAGTTGGTTGTCTTAAAGCTTACTGTAATGCTATCATTTCATGCAATCGCTTCCAACTTCAAGTGTGCTCTGAACTCTGATCGTTTCTCTGAAGCAGGACTATGGACTTGATATGTGTTATTCTACAACTAGAGAGACACCCTACTGACCATTTTTTCCTGGGTTTTCCTCTAGGTTGATGGGAACGTGAGTACCATTTATTGTCAGAACCTGTGTCTCTTGGCAAAGTTGTTTCTGGACCACAAAACACTCTATTATGACGTGGAGCCATTTCTTTTTTATGTACTAACACAGAATGATGTCAAGGGCTGCCACCTTGTTGGCTACTTTTCTAAAGTAAGTATGTCAGCTTAAAGCTTGTTTGAACAGGAATGTAAAAAAACAATCTTTGCTGGCTCTATCACTTTCTAAGTGTCATCTAGCTTTTTGGAAAGCAAATAAAAGGAAAATTCAGGAACTTAAGTGAGTGTTAGAAGGTGCCTAGTAACATTTAACAGACTATTCTCTGAGGAACATGAACTGCTGCTGGTAATACTCAGGAGGAAAAAAATTTTAAATGACTTTTTATTCCCATGTTGATAATGGATAGAGCTTGTGAAATAAACACAGTCATTACCTATCCGAGTTCTTTCTCAGCTTAAATCTCTTCCTAATTTAAATTTTAGACAGAAACAAGAGTAAGAAATTTTTATTAAAGGATATTTTCGTTCCATCCTTAATCTCCCACTCTGGGAAAAAAAGAAAAAGGCTTCCCTTTAAAAGGTACATTTAAAAAATGCACTTTCATTTAAGCAAGCCCATGGTGAAATCTTAAGTATATAAAGTTAAATGACAGTGACTAGCTGTAGAGTTCTTGAAGGAGTCTACTTTAGTAGTTAAATGCAATTTAAAATATATTGCCTAATTTGTAAATAATATGTTTTTACTCATCATTTCAGGACAATTTACTATAAAGTTAGGAATGACTAATTTGGGGGTGGAATCATGGCCCACTTAGCACCAGAGTAGGAGATAAAGGAAACATTGAAATATTTGATTAACTTGTCACTTCTAAAATGCCACATTACCTCCTCATCCATAACTTTGCAGAGTGAATGGAACTTGGATTTCTCTGCTGATCGAACATTGGCATTAGTGTTTGAGTTGCCATTGATAATGGATGGCATTATTTTACTTTATGATGTAGCTCTCCTGGGATGGTTGCTTTGTGGGTAATGGTAGTGACTTAACGTAGTCCTAACTTTCCCCAGTGAGGTATTTTTTTTGTGATGTACATTGCTATTCCCAAAGGACCACGGCTGTGGTTTTAACTGTTATTCTTTGTTTCTTAACAATTAACATTATGCAGTCTTACCTGTTATTTCAAAACATGACTTCTGTTTTCTCCATTAGGAAAAGCACTGCCAACAGAAATACAACGTTTCCTGTATAATGATTCTTCCCCAGTACCAGCGTAAGGGCTATGGCAGGTTTCTCATCGATTTCAGTAAGGATTATATTAACATAATTTCTCCCATCTCTTCCTGTAGGTACTCTGTTTATAAAGATTTGTAGATAATTTATTAGTTGTAGATAATTTATTAGTCTTTCACCCTATCGCTGCATGGAACTTTAAAGCCTAAAGCCACTAATTTTTTCTTTTAATTAGATTTAGACATGAAATATTTTTAAATAGCTAATATAGAATGCCTTATTTCTATGTGTTCCTAGGTCGGTGGTTCACGCTCACTAGCTGCTCCTTGGGAACCCTATAAGGGTCACCATGGGTCAGAATTGATTTGATGGCACTTTACAACAACAGTAAAGAAAGACAGCACCAGCCCTATTTTTGTTCCCCAATTATCTGAAAAAATGCATGCATCCTTTTTTAGCTGTAGGCTCTGCCTAGTGGTTAAAAATAAGCAGTGCACCTTAAAATCCTTTTTTAAAGTGAAGAACCAGGAAATAACAATTTAATCTGAGTTTAAAAGCATAACTAAATGTAGAACTTTCGTTTTACACATTGACAGTCTTGCTTAGAAAGTTAAATGTATGCTTGTAGCTCATTTTATACTGATTATAAAACAGTCATAATTGAGGAAATCTTTTCCCTAGGATAATAGTATAAATATTTAAAGGACTATACAATGAATCCATGGTTCAGACTAAGGAATTTTGTTTCAGACAGCCCATTCAGAATATCAGATGACTGTTGTGCTGCTGCTGTCTGTAGTGTTGAGAGGTCAATTAAATGTTTTTATTTGGCTTTATACTATATTTCTGCTATTTATTGTTGTGTATGTGCCATTGGTTAGTTTATACATTTTCTTGGCCTTTTGGGATTAGCAATGGTGAGTGGAACTTATATTATGTCAATATATTAGTATCAAAACTATTAACTTATCATTACTATAAGGAGTTCTAGTAGTGCTGTTTAGGTATAGGACTGATAACCACAACCTGATAACTCTAGGTTGGCAGTTCAAACCTACCAGCCCTCTTTACAGGCGAAAGATGAAGCTATCTGCTCCTGTAAAGATTTACCTCAAAAACCCTATACAGGGTCAGTGGGAATCACCTTGATGGCAATTGTTTTACTTTTTTGTATCATTAATACATAATTTTGAGATAGACCTTGAGATTAGATTTAATCATATTGTTTTAAATGCCATTGAGTCTGTTTAGACTCATAGCAACTCTGGGTAGCGTTTCTGTAGAGTGGCTGGTGGGTTTGAACTGCCAACCTAGAGTTAGCAGTCCAGTGCTTATCCTACAGCACCATATTAGGACTCTGTTGTTGTTGTTAAGTGCTGTTGAGTCGATTCTGACCCATAGCAACTCTGTATAGGGTTTCCAAGGAGCAGCTGGTGAGCTTGAACAACCGAACTTGCAGTTCAAACGACTTTACAGTCGGACACATTAGCCCACAGCACCACACCAGGACTCCACATTGTACTCTACATACCATTGAATAACAGAGTTAAAAGAAAGCGAATTAATTTGATTTATGTTTGTTTTTTTTAAACCACAATTTGTATGGTTTCAGTATATTTATTGTGAATTGAGTGAAGAAGCATATTTCCCTGGGCAGATTCTAATTCACCTTTTAGCAAATCCCATCAGTTGTAGACTAAAGACGGGCTTACTTACTTTCTGTAGTCATAATTCCCAATTTTCATTCTGTCACACTTAAATGTCTATTTTACAATAGTAGGCAGGGGAAATCTAGTTACAGTACTTTAAAATTTTTTTATAGTATGTATATTTTTCTACATTACCATTTCTTAAACTGCTTTTAGGTTTTTCTTCAATGATAAAGAAGAAAAAAATTTCTTCAGCCATACTTTATGGTCTGATACTCATCTTTTTCATACAAAAAGATGTAGGAAATTTCTGTCCCCATCCCCCCACCCATTCCTGAAAGTCATGCACTTGACAGGGAGACAAAGTAATAGCACCTGTGTTCACAGTAACACTCAAATTGACATTCTTGCATGCCAAGATTTCTTGTTAAATGTCATCGAGTTGGTTCTGGCCCATAGCGACCCTGTATAGGGTTTCTGAGGAGTGACTAGTGAGCTTGAACCACCAACCTTGCAGATCAAACAAACTTTGCAGTCCAGTGCATTAACCCTCAGCACCACACCAAGAATTAGTGTGAGGTTATTTTGAGAGCTTTGGCTGAAATGAGAAATTGTCATCAAATTCACTCACTGAAGAACCAGTCTTAATGTTGTTAAGTGCTGTTGAGTCAGTTTCAACTCATAGTGACCCTATATGGAGTTTCTGAGGGACGGCTGGTAGGTTTGAACTGTTGAGCTTGTAGTTAGCAGTTCAGTGTTTATCCTATAGTGCCACACCAGGACTCCTACAGTCTTAATGCTGCTGCTACGTGCTGTCAAGTCAGTTCTGTTTCACATCAACCCTGATAGGGTTTCCAAGGTTGTAAATCTTTACAGGAGCAGAAAGCTTCATCTTTTTCCTACAGAGCACCTGGTGAATTAAAACTACTGACTTAGTGATTAGCAGCCTAAATGCGTAACCCAGTACACCCCCAGGGCTCCTTAATAGTATTACATAAAAAACTAAAAGGCTTTTTTTTGGTGTGTGTTTCTAAATTCAGATATTGCTGTTGCCATCTAGTGGTTCCAAATAAAGCATACAAGGCTCTGTTTTTCCTCCATAGTATGTTGAAATACAAAGCATTGGTGACATAACCTTATTAATGTAGCCTGTTAACATGAAATCCTGCCTTTTTTTTTTTTAACAGTTTGAGTATTTTAACAAGGTGATTTATATTAACTAAAGAACAAGTGATATGAACCTAAAAGTTCAGTATTGCATAATCTTCTTGCAAATTTGAAAGAATTTACTTGTGAATTACTGTTTCCTGTAATGTTTGGATTAGTTGAGGGAGGGGAGATTGTTACTCTGGGAATCAGCCTTGTAGATTCTCTGACGTGTTTGTGATTTGGGGGTTTCTTTAGGTTATTTGTTATCAAAGCGTGAAGGCCAAGCAGGATCTCCAGAGAAACCGTTATCCGATCTAGGTCGACTTTCCTATATGGCTTATTGGAAAAGTGTAATTTTGGAGTGCCTTTATCATCAAAATGACAAACAAATCAGCATTAAGAAGTTAAGCAAGTTGACTGGAATCTGCCCTCAAGACATTACTTCCACACTCCACCACCTACGAATGTTAGACTTCCGTAGTGACCAGTGAGTATTACATCCCTTTGTAATACTTCAGAAAATGATTAATTGGAATCTTTGGTGATCAGACTGTCGATTTATTGGTGAAAGAGCATTAAATAATATAAATGATTTATTTGGTGATCCTGAGACCTCATTCTATTTTCTGTTGACCATACTTTTTTAAAAATTGATTTTCTATTTTCCTATAGTAGCAACTCTAGAAATAATGCCATTAGGTAAAATCCTGCTTAATGCCCATAATTAATTTCCATCTAAATGATATGAAGTGAGAATTTATAGATTCAAAAGAAGGACAACTCACACTTGACTAGAGTGATTGGGAAGCATTGAGAGAGAGAGAAACTAGGAAGGAGTACAGAAGTTTTGCAGAGATTTCAGAAGATGAGGAAGTGTGAGAAAATAGGTGGCAAAAATAATCCATTTTTGTAGTGTAGTTTATATGTGGGTGCTTCATAAAGTTATGGAAAAATAAAATGAAAAGATAATTAAATTTTCTGTGAACTTTTTGAAGCACCTTCATATATCCATATTCATTGTTATATGTACTTTATATGCGTACATTGTTGATTTGCTATAAACTTTTCTCTGGTTCCAGATTTGTGATTATCCGCCGGGAAAAACTTATCCAGGATCACATGGCAAAGCTTCAGTTGAATTTACGACCTGTAGATGTAGATCCAGAATGTTTACGCTGGACTCCAGTTATAGTCTCCAATTCTGTTGTCTCAGAGGAGGAAGAAGAAGAGGCTGAGGATGGAGAAAATGAAGAGCCACAGAGCCAGGAAAGAGAATTAGAGACCAATGTAAGAACATTTTGGATGACAGAATATTTATTTTTTTGTTTTTATGGCTATTTGTGATAAATATCATACCAAGAAAATTAGAATTTCAGTAGTAAAAATGTCAGGAAAACTGGGTCTTGTTTACTTATTTACATAATGTTAAGCCTTGAATCAGGAGCCCTGGTAATTCAATAGGACAATCATTGGACTGCTAAGTACAAGGTCAGTGGTTCAAACCCACCAGTCACTTCTTAGAAGAAAGATGAGGTTTTCTGCTCCCATAAAGATACAGCCTTGGAAACCCTATACAGGATCACTATGAGTATCAGTTGAACCAAATTCTTTGGGTACCAAAAACAATTGGTCGAAGTTCATTCATATTCTAGGAGTCGCATATGATCAAGAACTTATAGTATTGAAGGAAGAAGTCTAAGCTGTACTGAAGATGTTAGCGAGGAACAGACTCCAGGATTTGACAGAATCCCAATTGACATCTGTCAACAAACGGATGCAGTACTTGAGGCAGTCACTCATTTATGCCAGGAAATTTGTAATACACCTACCTAGCTAAACAGAGATCCAAGAGAGGTGAATCAGTGGAATGTGGAAAGCACTGAACTGTTATCATTAATATCATGTTGTTGATGATGTTGTTATGTGCTTTGGAGTCGGTTCCGACTCATAACGACCCTCTACAGAGTTTCCAAGGCTGTAACTCTTAACAGGAGCAGAAAGCCTCATCTTTCTCCTGTGGAACAGCTGGTAGTTTCAAACTGCTAACCGTGAGATTAGCAGTCCAAATCGTAACCACTACGCTACCATATCATTGTTGTTGTTGTTAAGTGCCATGGAGTCGGTTCCAACTCATAGCGACCCTGCACAGGGTTTCTGAGGCTGTGTAGCAGAACGCCTCATCTTTCTCCCGCGGAACCACTGGTAGTTTCGAACTCCTGACCTTGCGGTTCACTGCCCGATTCGTAACCACTACGCTACCAGAGCTCCTTATAGGCAAGTAAAATTTTGCTGAAAATAATTGAAAAATAACTATAACAGTACCTTGACAGGGAACTTCAAGAAACTCAGATCAGATTCAGAAGAAGATGTGGAATGAGAGATATCATTACTAATGTCATATGGATCTTGACGCAGAAGCAGAGAATACAAGAAAGATGTTTACTTGTGCCTTATTGACTATGCAAAGGTTTTTAACTGTGGATCATAACAAACTATGGATAACATTACAATGAACGGGAATTCCAGAACACTTTAATTGTGCTCACAAGGAACCTGTATAGTGGCCAAGAGGCAGTTGTTCAAACCAAACAAAAGGATATAGAATGATTTAAAATCAGGCAAGGGGTGTGCCAGGATTGTATTCTTTCACCATATTTACTCAGTGTGTATGCTCAACAAATAATCCAAGAAGCTAGTCTATATGAAGAAGAACATAGTATCAGGATTGGTGGAAGGCTCATTAGTAACCTCCATTATGCAGATGACATAAACGTGTTTGCTGAAGTAAAGAAGAGTTAAAACACTTATTGATGAAGATCAAAGAATGCAATTTTGAGTATGCATTACAGTTCAATGTAAAGAAAACAAAAATCCTCATAACTGGACTGATAAATACCATCTTGACAATGAATTTGTTTGGATCCACAGTCGATGCTCATGGAAGAGGCAGTCAAGAAATCAAATGATTTATTGCATTAGGCAAATCTGCAAAAGACGTCTTTAAAATGTTAAAGAGCAAGAGATCATTCTGAGAACTAAAGTATACCTGGCCCACGCCATGGTATTTTCATTCACTCCATGTGTATGTAAAACCTGGACA
Source organism: Chrysochloris asiatica (assembly GCF_000296735.1). Classification (NCBI taxonomy): domain Eukaryota; kingdom Metazoa; phylum Chordata; class Mammalia; order Afrosoricida; family Chrysochloridae; genus Chrysochloris; species Chrysochloris asiatica. The sequence continues at coordinate 7,217,369 of NW_006408553.1, forward strand.
TAATAAGGAAAACTGAAGAAGAATTAATTTGAATTACGGTATTGGTGAAGAATATTGAAAGTACCATGGACTGCCAGAAGAACAAACATCTGTCCTTGAAAGTACAACCAGAATGCTCCTTAACAGTGAGGATGGCGAGACTTCACCTCACATACTTTGAATTGTGAAAAAGAGGAAGACCCCCAATGAGATGGATCGACACAATGGCTGCAACAATGAGATATCAATTATAGCAACAATTATGAGGATGATAAGGACTGAGCAGTGTTTCATTGTACTGTACTTGAGGTTAGTATGAGTTGGAGACCACTCGACAGCACCTAACAACATTACCAGAATACCAATAAGCTGGCTGTTCAATGGTTTAAAGCTTAACTACTAACCAAAGTGTTAGTGATTTGAACTCACCTATTGGCTCATTGAGAGAAAAGATCTTATTGTGTGCGCTCATAAAGATTGCAGCCTAGAAGCCCTTTGAGACAGTTCTACTCAGTCACATGGGGTCACTGTGCTTTGAAAATCAACCTGACGACACCTCACAACATAGTAATTGAAAGTACCTGTGTGGCCCAAATGTTTGCACTTGACTGTTAACCTGGTATGTCATTGAGTTGGTTCCTTCTCAGAGTGGCCCTGTGTAGGGTTTCTGAGTCTGTAAATCTTTACGGGACCAGAAAGCCTCATCTTTATCCCATAAAGCAACTGGTAGATTCGAACTGCTAACCTTGAGATTAGCAGCCCAGCCGGTAATCCACTATGCTACCAGGGCTCCTTATGTTAACCTGAAGGTTGGCATTTTGAACCCACACAGCAGTGCTGCTGAAGAAAAGCTTGGCAATCTACTTCTGTGAGTATTACAAGCAAGAACACCATGTGGAGCAGCTCTACTATAACACATGAGGCCATCATTAGTTGGAATTGATTGATTCAGTGGCAATGGGTTTGGTTATATTTTTTTCTTGTTTAGTAATTTAAGAATCTGAGTTTACTTTTAATCTGACAGCTGTTTAAAAAGAAATAAAGATATATTTTGTAAAATCAAAACATTAAGGTATTAATGTGGATGCGTATGTTTTCTAGTAGAGCATTAAATAGTTCAACAGACACACAGTCTCTTTAGCCATAAAGGCGGTTGAGGGTGGATCAGTTGAGAAACTTAATGATTTCCAGTATTCTTTACATGATGCATTCCTGTCTTGGTTCCTTTTTTTCTTTAACAGCCTTTTAAAATCTATGTCTTCTTTTGATAAGGATTTTAAAAAAGCAAAAAAAGTTCACGTTCTTCTTTAGTGTAATTTAATTTCCAAAATGAAATTAAATACACAGAGTCAAAATAAACCAAAATAATTATAGAAAATTTCTTTCATTTTTGTTGGCATTCTTTTCTTCCCCATTCCTTTTTGAGGTCATTCCATCTCTCTTTTATAAAATTTTATTTCTAAGAAAATGGTAAGCCGTCTCACGTAACATAAGAACTATTTAAATTTTTTCTGTATTTATTGAATTGGCATTGCATAGTGGTTAACACTACTTAGTGTTGTAGTCAACCTGGATTTGTATCCCATTTTTTCACTGACTAATTACATGACCTTGAGCCATTTATTTGTGTATGAGTGTGATATGGATATACAATGATTACAGGTTACAGTTGTAAGTGTTAAATTAATAATACATGTAAAGCATTTAAAACTGCTTAACACACAGCAAATATTGGTGTTAACAGTTGTCATTTCCTTTTTTATAAGTCTTTCCTTATCTCAATATTTAAAAGGTTAAAATGGCTAGATAAATAAGACTGAAAAATTAACCAGTATTTTATTTTCTAAAATCAGGTGGGAAAATTGGTGTCTCGGGAAAACAAAGAGCAAGATTCTTATTCTTTAATAGAATGTGAAAAGGAACCAGAAATTATAGCTCCAGCCAATTCTACACGTTTGAACAAGCAAGTCCTTCCCCGTGATAGTCTTCCTGAAAATCGTCAGCCATCTCGGAGAGGTCGCTGTGGGAGGAAGAACAAAAAAACCCAGGACCGTTTCAGTGATAAAGATTCTAAATTGCTTTTGGAAGAAGCATCTTCAACTCCTCAGGAACAATATGGAGAATGTGAGGAAAAGTCAGAAACCTCCCAAGAACAGTACACTGAACATGAGGAGCCATTGGCAGCCTCTCAGGAACAGCCAAGCCATGATGGGAAGCCAGATATTCCCAAAAGAAGACTAAGTGAAGGGGTTGAGCTTTGGCGAGGACAGCTAAAGAAAAGCCCCGAGGCTTTGAAATGCAGATTACCAGAAGGGGGGAGTGAGAGACTGCCTCGTCGCTATAGTGATGGTGACAGGACTCTCCTCAGAAGCTTCAGTGAGAGTAGTGAGGAGGAGGAAGAGCCAGAAAGTCCTCGGTCCAGCTCGCCACCCATTCTTACAAAGCCCACATTGAAGAGAAAGGTTTGGCATTTCTTTTGCATGTCTCTCTTTCCTCCGCTTGCAGCTTGTACATTTGTTCTATCCTAGAGTAAAAAAGTAAATTTAGAAATTCTCAGTATGTTATTTTTTAAACTTAAACCTCCGTGTGTTGTGGCTTATGATATTCCATTGAACTATTGAAATGTGGGTGTGATTTCTTTGATTCTTTAGGTATTAACTTAAAAATTGTAAGTTTATTTAAGATTGACAAACTTTTCCAGCCTACTGATTTGAAATTCATACCCTATAAGTAAATGTTTTAAAGTAAGTACAGAGTAGATTTACAGCCTCAGAAACCCTATATGGGATAGCTATGAGTCAGAACTGACTCCATAGCACATCACCACCACCACCATCACACAGATTGTTATTGGTGTTAAGTGCCATCAAGTCAGTTCTGACTCACAATGACCTTGCTTAGGGTTTTCAAGGAGCAAGTGATAGGTTTGAACCACCATCCTTGTGGTTAGCAGTCCATTGCTGATCCTACAACACCACACCAGGACTCTGGGTACAGGTGGTTGATGTTAAGTGCTGTCAAGTTGGTTCTGACTCATAATGAGCCTGGGCTTCCTAGGAGCAACTGGTGAGCTTGAACTGCTGACCTTGTGGTTCAAACCAACTTTGCAGTCCAATGCATTAACCTACAGGGTCACACCAGGACTCCTGGATATCGATTAGAAGTGATTGTTTAGAAAAGGAAAGCAGCGTATTAAGCAGTTCTTTGGAAAGCGATCACAGTGGTGCTAATGCCCTATATTGGGGAACTTAGTTAAAGTCAAGCCACTCTTCTAGTCTCCTGTGGTCCTATTTGTTGTCATACCCTTTTCACCCATTTTCTCACACATCCCTCCAGTGGTCTAACTTAAAACCTTGTTTTAAAAATATTTTCTAAACTATATTAATCATCTTGCAGAGTGTGGACAGCCAGTTTGTTAACACATCTATGTGTTATTGATGTTGAATTGCGTTAAACCACACACCAGAAAAATCACAACCTATGTGGAGTGAAGTTGAAGTTTTTCCACAGTCCATCTAGACTGAATTGTGCCAGCCCCCTGAATAAGCTGCTCTATGGTTACTGGGTATCAACTTTTATCCAAAACAATGAAATCATTCCTTTACAAAACAGGGCCTTTTTTTTTTCTTTCCACTAAATTGGTTTTTATTTTAGACTTCTTAGAGCTACAAAATTATTGCATAGATAGTGGAGGATGTTCCCATACATTGCATAGCCAGTTTCCCCTTGGTATTAGTGGAGCATTTCAGAAGTAAAATGATTAACCTTTTAAATTAGTGTGTGATACATTTGTTAACTACAGCCCATGCTTTGTATTTCTTCCCAAACCACTGCTATCAAGTCAATTCCTACTAATAACGACTTGTAGGACAGAGTAGAACTTTTTCATAGGGTTTCCAGAACTGTAAATCTTTATAGGAGCAGACAGTCATCTTTCTCCCACAGAGGAGCTGGTGGGTTTAAACCAACCACCAACCTTACTGTTAGCAGCCTAACTCATAGTGCCACCAGTGCTCCTTCTATTATTTCCTCAGTTTTCTTTACTGTCTTTTCTTTGTTTTAGGATCCTATTCAGGACACTACATTACATTTAGTAGTTATGTCTCTTTAGGCTCCTGTTGGTCTCTTAGACTTTCCTTGTTTGGGTGGCATTGACAAGTTTTCTCATGTATTAGACTGAGATATGTTTGCAAGAGTAAGACAACAGAACAAAGTTTCATTCTCAACATATCAAGAGTTATTGTTATGTAGTTGGTTTTGACTCATGGCTACTCTGTATGGAGTTTCTAAGACTCTGAATCTGCTAGAGCAGAAAGCCTCGTATTTCTCCCACAGAGTGACTGGTGGGCTCGAACCACTGACCTTGAGGGTCATAGTCCAGTGCTTATTCTAAGAGGCATTGTGCTCCCATCATGTCAATGACTTCCACTCTTGATGCTAACTTTGATTGCCTCATTTGAGGTTAGTGTTTGTCAGGTTTGTCTACTCCAAAGTTACCTTTCCCCCCCACTTTCCATACAGTACTCTCTGAAAGAAAGTCACTGTGCTTGGCCCACACTGAAGATATGGGGAATTATGCCTCCTCTCCTTAGCAGAGTACATAAATTATTTGGAATTCTATATAGGAGATTTATCTATTCTACCCCATTAATTTATTTATTCATCACTAATTTATATCAATATGAACTCATAAATATTTCATTTACATTTTGAGTTATAAATAATCTAATGCTACTCCTATATTGAATTTGTGGAACAAATTGTATCAGTTTTGGCAATTAGGAACTCTTTCAGTTTCATTCTGTTTCATTCCATGTCACTCATCATTACACCGTTTTGTTTGGTTTTGCTTTGAACACTACAAGATGCTCTGAGTTCATCTTACATATTTTCTATCCCAATCCTAGTATTAGGCATTTCTCCAAGGAACAGACCATTTTTAACCTATTTTGAAAAATTTTTAAACTTATTCTCAACTTAGGAGGACTAGTAAATTTGGAGTAGACAAAAATTTAACATGAAACACTGTATTTTTCATTGTGTAACCTTGAAGACCATATGAGGGGCTTCAAAAAGAAGCCTGTGGGAAAATGCCATTATCTTTTCATTCCATTGTTTCTCAAAGATACATTCCTGTATCTTTGCCATTCTGGGGCTTATTTTGGATATTTATTTATAAAATAAAATAAATTATGCTGCTATGAAAAAAAGAATGAGAGCTATGAAAAAGAGAAAGAATGAGAGAGAATTGTAGCTTGCAATGAAAGCATGTGCAAAGTATATTTGATGTTCTTGAAATTCACCTGACTTTGGCACCAGAAGGCTGGATCTATGTGACCTTGATTAAGTCATGTCTCCTTTCTGAAGTCTATATAAAGAGAGGATTAGATCAGAAAATCTGTGGCATGTCTGTCTTACTGATGGTGGTGGTTATGTGCTGTGGTGTCGGTTCCAACTCGTAGTGACCCTGTACAGGGTTTCTGAAGCTGTAAATCTTTACGAGAGCAGAAAGCCTCATCTTTCTCCTTTGGAACAGCTGGTAGTTTCGAACTGCTAACTTTGTGGTTTGCAGCCTGTTTCGTAATCACTACACTACCAGAGCTCCTTTCTTGCTTACTAGATGGCACCTAATTACAACATGGTGTGATTTAAGGTGTTAGGTCAATTTTTGTGCCAAGTTGTACCTAATGTGTAAAATGCCAACAGAAGATTTATTTTACCTTTTTTTAATCTCTTTCCTACTAAGTAACCCTGTAATCATCAGTATTGTATATGAGTTCTGCAATGACTATTGCAGTGATTTATAGACAGCAAAGAAATAGTGATGCAGAAGGGATGGTTTGTGTCAGAATTGGAGAAAGGAGGTAATGATCTCTGCCTTGCAGGAATCAGCCTTGGGCTGTTGATATTTATCTTGATTCTCCTCCCTTATAAAGTTAAAGAATGTCAGATGAACCCACCATGTCATTTTTATACCACCCCAACCTTTACATTATTGCAAAACCTGAACCAGATAACCAACACAAAGTCCATTCCTGTGTTAAAACCTCCTTCAAATTCAGTGAATTCCATCTTAAATCCAGAACCTCATACAGGCACCTCATTCATCATAAATACCACCTCTACTCCTTAGAAGCAGTGTGATCCTCAAAGACCCCTGGCCCTGATGGTCAGGAAAAGCCTTAAATTTACAAAGGGCCCCCTGACCTCAAAAGCTCACATTCCCATCTACTTGCTGCCCAACCCATCACCCTGACACTCCCTTCAGGAGTTTCATGGGTCCTAAGTACTCCATGGGCCCTGGTGTGGTATTGTGGGTTAATGTGCTAGATTTTAAAGTCAGCTTGAGCCACAAGGTCGGTGGTTCAAGCTCACCAGTCACTCCTTGGAAACCCTATACAAGGGTCGTTATGGGTCAAAACCGACTCGACGGCACTTAACAACAACAGCAAAAGCACTCCACATCCACATTTTACTTCTTAAATGCTTTACATACAGTTTTACTTATGTTCTGTTGACCGTCATAGTGTTTTTCTGAGACAAAGTACTTTTGTTCCTTTTCTTCCCTGGGTCATTTCAGTATTGAAGTAGGCAAGGAATCATATTTTCTTAACTTCCTAGGGTTTTTAGTTTAACTGAACTGCTAATAAAAGAATGATAATACCTGTTCTTTGGGTATGGGTATGGTATGCCTGCCTAATCTTCCACAAAGTTGTATTTAATTACCCAACATGTTCATACCTATGATACTTTTTGTAGTGTTATACATTACAGTATTTTGAAAAAAATATTCAAAATAACTTTTGGCAGACAGCATCCTTTGTTTCATATGTGCTAATATTTTAGAGTCATGATGTGGCACTTTAAGATAAGCACTGGTCTATTAACAGCAAAGTCAGGAGTTCAAACCCACCAACCACTCCTCGGAAACCCTTTACGGGGTCGCTTTGAATCCTAATGGACTCAATGACACTTAACAACAACAATACTATTAGGTTAGAAATTTACTATATTAATAGAAATTATAATAATTGCTCCAAGTAAAATACTTTCTGTGTCTTTTAAATAGAAACCAATTCTTCATCGAAGAAGGAGAGTCCGAAAGCGCAAACACCACAATAGCAGTGTGGTCACAGAAACGATTTCTGAAACAACAGAGGTGTTAGATGAACCTTTTGAAGACTCTGACTCTGAGAGGCCAATGCCAAGATTAGAACCCACGTTTGAGATTGATGAAGAAGAGGAGGAAGAGGATGAAAATGAACTCTTCTCTAGGGGATATTTCCATCGTTTGTCCTCACAAGATGGACTCAGGTGTCGATCCTCTACTAAGAGGAAATCTAAAGATGAAGAAGATGATGAAGAGTCGGATGATGCCGATGGTATGTATAAAACTACTTGTAGCTTTATTGTCTTTAAAAATACATTCATAATACCTGCATATCTGCAAACTCTTAAACTTGAGCATTGTTTTTGTCCAATTCTTTCTTTGCCTTACTGCATCTTTAGTTAGTAAGTGAATTGAACTTAGCATCAGAATGATATTTAAATAAGACCCCTTTACTAGAATGTGTACTCTGTGCACTTAGTTTATTTTACTTGTTGCTGAATATTGTGTGCTTAAAATAGGCCCTCAGTAAATACTGTTAAAGGAGCTCTGGTAGCGTACTGGTTACGAATCAGGCTGTGAACCTTAAGGTCAGCGGTTCGAAACTACCAGCCGCTCCACGGGAGAAAGATGAGGCTTTCTACTCCTGTAAGGATTTACACCCTCGGAAACCCTGTTGTACAGGGTCGCTATGGGTCGGAACCAACTCGACGGCACTTAACAACAACAACAACAAATACTGTTAAATGAAGGAATGCTCAGAAGCTAGTTCTTTTAAGTACAAATTCCCTGTAATTGGAACATGCTTCAAATATGCTCTACTAGGAATTCTTCCTGAATGTTTCTCTCATTTGTCTTAGCCAACTAATAGTACATTTCTAATAAAGATGAAGACTTTATGAATTAAATTGTATGATATAGATAAAAACCCAAGCATTTATTTAAAAATAATCTTGTCATTTCCTCCTTCAAGATAAAGAAACTGAGGTTCATGTATATATGAGTTGGGTCAAAAACTAGTCTTTTTACCTCTTAGCCCAAAATTTTTGCCTGCCTGCATCTGTAGTGTGCTTGCCTTGCCTGGAAACAAACTGACCCTCTTTTACTTTACTGAGTAAATGTGAAGTAATTTAGTTGTCTACCTTTGATATACCCTCGGTAGTTGAGCTTTTGATTCTCTTTTAAAAAAAAGAAATTCACCAGATTTCAATTTAATAGATAAATAAATTTTTTCCATTATCATATTTCCACAAAATATTTTTAATATAGTTATAAGATGAATGAGCTCTTTACTTCATTGTGAATATCTCAAAGTTTTAATTATGTTATATTTTGAGATACTTAGGTAATTTATTATGTAAGTTTGGCACTTTAGTTGTTTCTGTTTTTGATCACTGTACACTAAAAATAAGATCCCATTTCAACTTCTGTTAAGGAGCTCTGGTAGCATAGTGGTTACAATTTGGGTTGCTAACCTCAAGGCCAGCAGCTCCAAACTACCAGCTGTTCCAAGGGACATAGATGAGACTTTCTGCTCCCATTAAGATATACAGCCTTGGAAACCCTGTGCAGGGTCGCTATGAGTTGGAACTGATTCCACAGCACACCACTACCACCAAACTCCTAGAATCATTGTTCTTTTACAAATACAACATTGGTTGAGTGATCATTCACTTACGATTGCTCCATCATGGATTAAAGTAATTGGCTCATGAAATTACATGAAGTCAGGAGTTTATGGAAGTTAGAGAAAAAGAAAGCTGATTGGAAACTTTATAATGAAAATAAAAGGATGCTATTTAGTATTTCCATGTTTTTAACACTGCAAATAATAAATAAAAACACAACTTGCAGAAGAATAGCTTGTTTTTTAAGCAATGCAAGTCATAAGTTACCATTTATTGTCTCATATTAAAAAGTTGTTATAAATTCATTATTTTTGTAGTGCACTGGTGCTGTGGGTTAATGCGCTGGACTGCAGAGTATATTTGAACAACAAGGTTGGCAGTCTATTTGAACAGCAAGGTTGGCAGCCACTCCTTGGAAACCCTACACAGGGTCACCATGGGTCAGAACTGACTCAGTGGCACTTAACAAAAATTAAATAAAATCAGAAAATGTTAGGCTGAAAGATTAACACCTGATCCCAGTGAAACAATTCTTTTCCATTCATTCAACTAATAGCTGATATGCTTCAAAGTTAGAAGATAATGTTTGGGGCCTCTTAAGTAATGAGCTCCAAGGAGAAATTATTCTAGTAGTTTTCTTTATTCTGAGTCTGTATCATGGAGTGACTTTATTGATCTATAATTTTAATGTGTAATAAAAATGATTATTATAATTTTTTATATCTCTATACTTAGCTCTGTTGGATGCTGCTTTGTGTCAGGCACTCTGTCAAGTACTTGATACTCATTAACTTAATCTTCATAGCGTGTTGGCATTCTGCATTTTATAGATGAGAGATCTGATACTGAGAGTAACTCCCTAGGCCCACACTGCTGGTCATACATTTGAACTACTTTTAACTAGTGGATGGTAGTAGAGTATTGACAAAGAGTCTTTCATTGTTCTGCCAGTTCACTGTGTGACTTTAGAAGATGTCCTAATTACATTTATCCTGTATATTTCTTAACTTTACAATGAAATCAGTCAGGAATTTGTGATGACAAAATCATTTCTGTGGTCCATGCTGAGTTCAGAAAAAAGCATTGGAAAAATAAAAGGTCTTGTACCTCATGGTTTTTTTGTTTTTGTTTTTGTTTTTAATTTTTATTTTACAGATACTCCTATCCTGAAGCCTGTATCTCTCTTGCGAAAACGTGACATGAAAGATTCTCCACTTGAACCAGATACATCCACACCTATGAAAAAGAAAAAGGGGTGGCCAAAAGGCAAGAGCCGTAAACCAATTCATTGGAAGAAAAGACCTGGTCGCAAACCAGGATTTAAGTTGAATCGGGACATTATACCAGTTTCTACCCAAGAATGCATCATTGAGCCCATCATCCCCATTCCTAAACCTGGACGTAAACCGAAAATTCAAGAGAATGAAGAAACTGTTGAACCAAAAGACGACTTGCCCTTAACCGAAGAAAGAAAGGAAGAGGAGATGAATGTAGAAACAGAAGAGGTTGAAGAGGGAGAAGAAGAGGATACAACCAGCAGTGAAGTTAGAGCAGCATCTCCGGTGGATAGCACCAATAGTCCTGAGACAGAAATTAAAGAACCCGAGGCAGAAGAAGAAGAGAAGCCCCATATTTTAGAAGAACAAAGGCAATCAGAAGAAGAGCAGCAAGAACTGGAAGAGCAGGAGCAAGAGGAAGAAGATGAAGTGGCTATAGCAACAAACCAGAATGAAGACCATGATGCAGATGATGAAGATGATGGTCATCTGGAATCTGCAAAGAAAAAAGAGCTAGAGGAGCAGTCTGTTAGAGAAGATGTCAAGGAGGAGCTTGGTAGTCAGGAATCTTTTTTAGATACCAATATGCAGAATAGTCGGGAGAATGTAAAAGATAAAGATGAAACAGAACCAGATTCTGAAGAGGAACAGACTTCTCATGAAACATCGGTGGTCTCAGAACATATGCCAGGGTCTGAGGAGGATCCTGAAGAAGATTCAAACACTAAAGAATTAATTGAATTGAAAGAGGAAGAAGAGATTCCACATAGTGAACTGGATTTGGAAACTGTGCAAGCAGTGCAGTCTTTGACTCAAGAAGAAAGCAATGAGCACGAGGGAGCCTACCAGGACTGTGAAGAAACTCTCGCAGCTTGTCAGACCCTACAGAGTTACACTCAAGCTGATGAAGACCCTCAGATATCAATGGTTGAAGACTGCCATGCTTCAGAACACAATAGCCCAATATCCTCTGTTCAGTCTCATCCGAGCCAGTCAGTCCGTTCGGTCAGCAGCCCCAACGTGCCTGCCCTTGAGAGTGGTTATACCCAGATCAGCCCGGAACAAGGATCCCTGTCCGCACCCTCTATGCAGAACATGGAGACCAGCCCCATGATGGATGTGCCTTCTGTATCAGACCACTCTCAGCAGGTGGTGGACAGTGGCTTCAGTGACCTAGGCAGCATTGAGAGCACCACAGAAAACTACGAGAACCCTAGCAGTTATGATTCCACAATGGGGGGCAGCATTTGTGGCAATAACTCCTCTCAGAGCAGCTGCTCCTATGGGGGGTTGTCATCTTCCAGCAGCCTCACTCAGAACAGTTGTGTGGTCACTCAGCAAATGGCAAACATGGGTAACAGCTGTAGCATGATGCAGCAGAACAATGTGCAGCCTGCTGCCAACTGCAACATCAAGTCACCTCAGAGTTGTGTGGTGGAGAGGCCTCCAAGTAACCAGCAGCAGCAGCAGCCGCCGCCACCGCCACCACAGCAGCAGCAGCAGCAGCAGCAGCAGCAGCAGCAGCCGCCGCCGCCACAGCAGCAACAACAACCAGCACCACAGCCTCCACCACCCCAGCAACAGCAGCAGCAACCTCAGCCCCAACAGCCTCAGCCCCCACCTCCACCCCAGCAGCAGCCCCCCCTGTCACAGTGTAGTATGAATAATAGTTTCACTCCAGCGCCTATGATCATGGAGATTCCGGAATCTGGAAGCACTGGGAACATAAGTATCTATGAGAGGATCCCAGGGGATTTTGGTGCCGGCAGCTACTCTCAACCATCAGCCACCTTCAGTTTAGCCAAGTTGCAGCAGCTGACTAACACCATAATGGACCCTCATGCCATGCCTTATAGCCATTCTCCTGCTGTGACTTCCTATGCAACCAGTGTTTCTCTGTCTAATACGGGACTGGCTCAGCTAGCTCCATCTCATCCATTAGCTGGGACCCCTCAAGCACAAGCCACCATGACGCCACCCCCGAACTTGGCATCTACCACCATGAACCTCACGTCACCTCTGCTACAGTGCAACATGTCTGCCACCAACATTGGCATTCCTCACACTCAGAGGTTGCAAGGGCAAATGCCAGTCAAGGGGCACATTTCCATTCGCTCCAAATCTGCACCACTGCCCTCTGCAGCTGCTCACCAGCAGCAGCTGTACGGCCGCAGCCCACCAGCGGTTGCCATGCAGGCTGGCCCTCGTGCTCTGGCTGTTCAGCGTGGCATGAACATGGGGGTTAACTTAATGCCAACCCCTGCCTATAATGTCAATTCCATGAATATGAACACCTTGAATGCCATGAACAGCTATCGAATGACACAGCCCATGATGAACAGCAGTTACCATAGTAACCCTGCCTACATGAACCAGACAGCACAGTATCCTATGCAGATGCAGATGGGAATGATGGGGAGCCAGGCCTATACCCAGCAGCCTATGCAGCCAAACCCTCATGGAAACATGATGTACACTGGCCCCTCCCATCACAGCTACATGAATGCTGCTGGTGTGCCCAAGCAGTCACTCAATGGACCTTACATGAGAAGATGAGCAAGATGAACTTGCAGTTAAAAACTTAAATATATATAAATAAAGGAACCTTTTATACTGACAAACCAGAGAAAAATGGACCTTTTTTCCAGTTAAAATATTGCTGTAGATTTAGAGGAATTTTTCTTTGGTTTCTTTTATTTTTTAGAAAACCTGGTCTTCTCTTATTTTGGGTTCATTTTGTGCTGGGTTTTGGTTTTCTTCACAATCTTGAAACATTTTACAGTAGAACTCATCTAAAAATGGATTTGGGGATAGGGGAAACATGCACAAAATCTTTTCATAATTAAAAAGAGCCTTACTTTCTTTACACACCACATGGACAAAATTTGTGTAAAGGTGAATTATCTTTATTTTATTTTAAAATGTATGTTTCCCCCTCACTGTTTGCAGCTCCCAATGTTGTCATTTTTAAATGTTATATATACATCTCGAGGGTTAACGAGACCCTTTCCTCCAAACCTAACCTTTCATTTCCTACTTCATTCCAGCAGGAGGCACTTATGGGAGACTCGGACGGGGACATGGAGAACAACCCAAGCTCCTTAAACTTATTATTATTGTTAATATTATTATTATTATTATTAATAAAGTGAGGCAGGAAAATGCTTCTCCTTTTAAAATCCCCTCCACTCCCTATACACACACACCTCTTGAAACCTTTCCCCCATGAATGTTTCTTTATAAATGGACTTCCTTGAAATGTTTGTTTTTCTTAAATCAAGTGTAATATAATTTTTTAAAAACTATTCCCACTCAGCACTCAGAGACACAAAAATACTGTAAGTCTCAATTAACAGCAGGATCTCAGAGGAAAGCTGTTTGCAATCCTAATCCACCTTTGGAGGAATAGAGATGGTCAATTAACAATCAAAAAGAGGAAATTAACCTCTTGTTTTTTACCACCTGGTGAATCAGCCATAACGCACATTTTCCACTCAGCCTCTTGTTTGTAGTATGTACTTTGAAATGCTAAGGGTCTTTGAATCTTGAGCCTTTGACTCTGATTAAATTCAAATAGCACTCCCTGGTGGTTTGCCTCTTACATTTCTTTCATAAAGTGTTGGTGGACAACTGTACATTTCGATGATTTGAAAAATACCTGACAAATCTTTGGCACTGTTTATTTTACGTTGGAAGAGATGATACAGAATGTGTGTTGTAAGGGAGTTTATGGTGTGTTTTAATAGCTACTTAAATGATACATATACCTCTCTAGTTTTCAGTTGTCTTGAGATTGTGAGCTCATCCCTTGTGAGTCAGCGTGTAGCAGCCCCTCCCCTGTGAGTGGCTGAAAAGAAGAGGGACCGACAGACCACCAGCATAGTAGGGCAGATCTGGACAGCAGGGTTTTAGCAGGTTCATATGTTGCTCCCAACTCCATTCTCTTTCTTGTGTGCAACCAGTTCTCCCATTCTCTTCCTATTACTTGCTCCAGGGATAGGTAAAAACATTATATATACATATACAGATATGTATATAGATTCCATCATTAGAAGATGGAAACTATTATACCACTTGGTATGTGCAGTCAAATATCCAAAAGGGGAAGTACTGCTTAACGAAATACCTGTAAGCATTAAATTCTCTCCTTTATTTGTACATTTTATATAGATAAATTTTTAAACTACTAATTAGGCATTAAATTTTTTCAAATGCACAGGTTTGTTGGTTTTTTTATACACTTCAATTGACTTTCTCAATTAAGTGTGTTAGGTAGCAAAAAGGCAGAATTCCACATCTTACCGCTATCAATTCTGAGCATGTGCAAGGCTGTGTAGGACCCAGTTTCTCTGTATATACTATTCCAGTTCCCAATCATCTATGTAGAAAATGCACTGTGCTGCCCTCTCCCTACATCTTCAGCTATGTCATTGCTTCCTGGTTGGGGTGGGGATGGGGTGGGGTGGGGAGGGAGGTCTATCGGGAGGAGGGTGGGTCAAGGCAGAAGGAGAAGCTGTTGAAATGAGGGCCGTGAATTCCGTTTCTGTTGGTTTGCGGTTGTGTTTGGTTTTGTTGGTTTCTTTAAAAAACAAAACAAAAAAATTTTTCAATCGGGCAGCTCCCTTTTCCACAAGCCTCTTTGTGACTGTAGAACTATTGTAGAGAAAATGTTCTTTTCTATATTATAAAAGAAATTATCCAACACAGTAATATTGGTACCTGTCATTTTTTCACTTCTGTTTTAAAAAAATGTATTTTTAGCAAGATAACTTGGGTAATCTTCTAAAAAAGAAATTTAAAAACACTGTTAGTGACTTTGATGCCTTTTAAAATAAGAGCTTTTTCATTTCATTCCATCTTTAAAATTTTTTATCTTTGTTGTAGAATATTAAAAACTATTTTAAGAAAGATAAAAAGTTCTCTTTAAAGAGATCTCTAGAGTGTGTGAATAGAGCTCCAGATGCCTCTAAAAGCCGCATGTACAAATGAAGCTAAGTCTATTCCTGTCTGTTTATATTTGCTTTTCCTGTTTTGTAACCTCTTTGTACTTTGTTCATGGTGACTTGTAAGCTAAGGGGAAGGGGTGCCTAGATGCCTTTGTATTTCTCCATGTCATGCGCTCCTGGGCCACTTGGCCTCCCTTCCTCACCTATTGTATGTAATATCACTTTTTTTTCCCCTTTCTAGCAAGTACTTTCAAAAGAACTCTGTACATTTTAACATAAAAAAAAAAATAAATTATGTTGAGCCATTTTGGATGTCTGTCTTGCCTGTGGAATTTTTCTCTCTTCCATATACTCCATGTTTTCCATTTCTTTTTGTACAAAGAGACCTATATAGATAAGGATCTTTTCATATTCATCCTTGTATCACAAGCATAAATTCCTGGTCTTTGTTCTGAAATTCCAGTTTCCACTCAACATGTATTTAGATGGCAGCTGTGTGTAATTACAACCCAAAGAGATTATAACTTGTCCAGCCAAGGAAAGGAAATAGTTGCAATAACGAGGAGCTCCTAGACTTAAGATAAATTGGAGGAATCATTTATATTAATCTTATTTTCTAGTGTAACCCAGTATTTTTAAAGGAAAGATGAATATTGTTTTTGTTTTCTCATCCTGTTTTACCTAATAATGTAATCCTGGAAATTTTGGCAGAAATCAAGGTCCTGGACATTGATGATCTTAGTTGGTTGTTTTCCTGAAATTTTCTACTGAACGCTCATCATTTA
The DNA here is from genome assembly GCF_000296735.1 of Chrysochloris asiatica. Taxonomy (NCBI): domain Eukaryota; kingdom Metazoa; phylum Chordata; class Mammalia; order Afrosoricida; family Chrysochloridae; genus Chrysochloris; species Chrysochloris asiatica. The sequence goes on from NW_006408553.1 coordinate 7,233,092, forward strand.
GACTTTTGGATATAAGACAGATTCCAGAAAATGAGATTTAGCTTTGGAGAAATAGAATTTTAGGGGAAGGGATGAGATAGGTACAAGAGTTAGTGGCCCTCTTTTTAATCAGCACATCTTGATTAATTTTATCTAAGCATTCCCACTGAAGTTGTGGCACAATGAGTTAATGCACTGAACTTCAAGTTCGCTTTGAACTGGAAGGTGGGCGGTTCAAGTTCACCAACCACTCCTCGTAAACCCTATACAGGTTCGCTGTGAGTCAGGACCAACTCGACGGTACTTGAACAACAACATTACCAATAGTGTATAAAACATCTATTGGAAATCTCATGCCATTAAAGTTTAGGCAGGGTAGTGTCATTTCCGAGGGAGGGGAGGTTTGTTTTGTGCATAGACCGTGTTGCACTGTGCAGTTATTAGTGAATTGTCTCAAAAACACACTCTCTTTGCCATTGCCGAGTACCTGCTTTAAGGGAATTTGTAGTAATTCTGATTTTCCTGTGAAGAAGATAATGAGACCAAAGATTGTATTATAGATGTCTTCAGTTACTCCTCACTACAACATTTAAAATATCGTTTGAATCATAAAATTCCATTTACAGACAGCTCATAAGTCATATCTGAGTAGGGGAGCTGCTCCCTTTTGTCTACCCTCTAGTCCTGATGTGGTCTGGTGGGATAAAGCAGTGGGCCACAAGATCGGCAGTTTAAACTCACCAGGTGCTCCTCGGAAATGTGTTAAGTGCTGTCAAGTCAGTTCCAACTCATAGTAACCCTGTATAGGGTTTCCGAGGAGCTGCTGGTGAGTTTGAACTACCAACCTTGCAATTTAAACCAACCTTTTGGGCCAGTGCTTAGCAAGGTTGCTATGAATCAGAACCGACTCAACACTTAACAACTCTATTTTTCACTGTATATTAGAAGGAACACATTGGGGAAAGTGATAATGCAGTTGATTAATGTATATATTGGTGAGAAGCCTAGGCCTTCCAATATTAGCATCTTTTGTCATGCACTCAGTAAGTAGGATATCTATCAGGAATCACATTCTTTTAAAGCTTCTCTGATCATCTCAGGTAGAGTCTTGACTTTGTAACGTGGTGTCAACCGAGTGAATTTACTGAATACCAGAGACTGTCAGGGTCATATTCTAGCTTTTTAGGTGAGAGTTACTACCTCAGGTTCTGTAGATTAAAGCCATTGCAATATGTGGTGGTTTTTGTCATTCCGCCAGTTTTTTCATAATATGCAAGCTATGGCTCAACGATGATAATTGAAAGGAATAGGGAAAGTAAAAAAATGGTTTCCCTGTATGACAAGGTTATGACAAAGGAGGGTGAAGGGTTATTGAGCCCTTGATTTCATATGCTTGATGTGACTGTCACAAAATCCAATAAATTCAAGTGCAATATTTTGGTAAACTCAAAAGACCAGAGTAAGTAACATTTTTAATGTTGGCAAATGTCTAATTTCTGAGCATGATCTTTCAGTTAAAAGTAGACAATCTCATAAAAGTCCAACCCATTCATTAATTTGTTTTGATTAAGGGACAGAATGGGTTTGTTACAGAAATTGGTGTGGAGTTCTGACTCACAGTGACCCTATGCAGACGGAAATACTGCTCAGTCCTGTACCATCCTCACAATTGTTAGTTTCACCCCATTGTTGCTGCCATTGTGTTAATCTGTTTCGTTGGATGGGGTCTTTCTGTTTTTCATGGACCCTTAACGTTGCCAAGCATGATGTCCGTCTCCAAGGGACTGGTCCCAGTGATAGCATGTCTAAAGTATGAGAGACGAATTCTCCCCACCTTAGTATCTAAGGAGCATTCTGATTATACTTCTTCCAGGATAGATTTGTTGGTTCTTCTGACAGTCTATGATACTATCAATAACCTTCACCAACACTATAATTCAAAGGCATTCATTCTTCTACAGTCTTCCTTATTTGTTGTCCAACTTTCACATGCATATGAGGCAACAGGAAATACCATGATTTGAGCCAAGCACACCTTAGTCCTCAAATTGACGTATTTTCTCTGGAACAGTTTAAAGAAGCCTTATGCAGCAGATTTGCCTAATGCAGTATGTTCTTTGAATTAAAAAAAAAAAAAAACTTTATTGTGAGTTGAGTGAAGAATTACTGAGAAGATCCATCAGTTTTACATTCAACAAATCAAATGTTGCCCCCTTTTTTTTCCTTTTAAGTTTTTATTGTGAATTATGTGGTAGTTTACACAGGAGCACTTTAGCTTTACATTGATCCTATCATCTTTCGTTTCATTGCAATGATTACAGTCCCCTCCATACATCATCAACCAAAGGGTACACCCCACAAGCCTTACCCCAGCCGTCAGCTCACAGCCCCTTTCCCTCTCAAGTCCAGAATTCCCAGCTGCTCCATCTCTCCACGTCATCATCTCTGCCTCCATCTCTGGCATCACTGCTTCTCTGGATAGGGTCCTGCACTCCACTCTTCTCACTTGGGATCTCTGATCCTGGACTGCAAAATCAACCACTCCTCCTTTTGTTACAAAGCATCTACCTGTACATTTCCCACCCTCACAGTCAATCCTGATAGCAGTTATTCACTATTGTACCACAAGAGTCTTATCCCATCTTCTTTCATCAGCCCCATCCCAATAGATTGGAAAACACTCAGTGGAGATTCTACGTTCCCCCACACCCTCTGGAACTAGGCTCCCTAGTGAAAGCTTGTGAGCCAGTCATTCTTGCCTTTGTAGCCCCCCACCCCCCATTTTGGGTAGCTACTGTCTAAGTTGCCCATCCCTGTCAACCCTACCCCTGTGTACCGAGGGGGTGGGAGTGATCCTTCCTGTAAAAATTTGTTTCCTCTTTTGAGCTACTATATCCATAAGTATAGAAATATTGCCCTTTTGATCTTGAAAGATTGACTATTCCATGGTGAGCATAACTTGCTGTTGTCCCCACATAAATCTATCTACTGCTTCTTTGATAATGAGCCACAAGGGTGGCTTCCATTCCAGACCTGAAAAGTGATTGACAGCCATAATCTAGGGTTTCTTCAATTTCCTTCTGACCAGTAAACCTGGTCTTTTTTTTAAACTTTGAGTTTTGTTCCACATTTTCTGCCACTCTATGCAGGACCTTCTAATGTAATCTCTTTCAGAGCAGTTGATGGTAGTGGTAGGGTACCATCTAGTTGTGATCTCAGAGTCATGGTGACTGATGTTCACTCGCTTCACTGGTCCATTGGATTAGTTGATTCCAAGCATCTTCAATTTTCATCACTCTTCTTTTGTCCACACAAGAACATGCCAATAGTGAAACCGCAGATGGCCTCTCATGAGCCTTTAAGATCCTAGAAGTTATTCACTAAAGTGGGATGTAGAACAATGTGGACTATGTCATGCCAGTTGACCATGGTGTTCCCTGAGACTATGGTCCTGGGGCCCCAGTCCCAGCAACTCATTGCCTTAAGATGGTTGATAATATGTAAGAAGCTTTCATCATTTTGCCACCTGTATGCTTCACCACATTCATAGGTATGTTTGCAGCAAAGGTAAATATCTATGTACAAATATCCTCTTTCAAATCCTGATGTATTTGTGGTATACTCCCACTCTCCATACCTGCTCAGCCTGTGTATCTGTCCATCTGTCTACCCATAGGACCCTGTTGTTCCAGGGTGCTGTATATGTTAGTTACCTCTATCCCTTTAACACTTGCATACCTCCATGTCTTCACGAGGCTTCATCATTTTTCTGCCAACCTCCCTTTTCTTGTGTACTGCCCTCCCCATCACCTGAGCTAACATGTATGTACCCACTACCCAGTGAATTGGTCTCCCTTCCCTCCCACCCCTGGCAATCATTAAATAAATATTTCTTTTAGCATGAAACATTTTCTTGAGTTATTATGAGTGGTCTCACACAACATTTGTCCTTTTGAGATTGAATAATTTCACTCGGCAAAATGTCCTCCAGATTCATCCAAGTTATGAGGTGCAGATTTGTCATTATTCTGCAATGTTGCTTAGTATTCCATTGTGTGTATGTACCAAAGTTTGCTTACCAATTCTTCCATTGATGGGCATTTAGGCTGTATCCATATTTTTGATATTGTGAATAGTGCTGTGATGAACATTGGTGTGCATATATCTTGGGGCTTGTATTTTTTGTGAAACTACTTGTATTCCAAGTAGAAGGATTGATGGATCATATGGTATTTCTATTTCTAAGTTTTTGAGGAAGCACCATACCAGTTTCCACAGTGCTTGCGCCATTTTACAGTCCCACCAGCAACATAGGAGGATTTCAGTCTCTCCACACCCTCACCAAATCTGTTATTTTCTGTATATTACACAACCTTGCTTAATGAAATTGAAGAATATAAATTATAAAAAGGAAAAGAACCACACGATCATATTGATTGATGCAGAAAAGGCATTTGACAATATCCAACATCCATTCTTGATGAAAACACTCAACAAAGTAGGAACTTAAGGGAAATTCCTCAACATAATGGTAGCAGATAAACAAATATACAAGAGCATATATACAAATCCAACAGCCAGAATTACTCTCCATGGAAAGACATTAGAAGCATTCCCTTTGCAAACAGGAACCAAACAAGGACGCCTTTTATCACCACTCCTATTAATTTTGTGTTGGATGTTTCAGCCAGATCTATAAGGCAAGAAAAGGAAATTAAAGGCAAGGAGCTCTGGTAG
>NW_006408553.1:7241702-7250491 GCF_000296735.1 Chrysochloris asiatica
GAGAAAAGATTGAAGTTGTCAAGGACTTCATTCTTCTTGGATCAACTATCAACACTCATGGAAGCAGCAGTCAAGAAATCAAACGCTGTATTGCATTAGGCAAATCTTCTGCACAAGACCTTTTTAAAGAGTTGAAGAGCAAAGATGTCAGCTTGAGGACTAAGGTATGCCTGACCCAAGCCATGGTATTTTCAGTAACCTCAGATGCATGTGAAAGCTGGACAGTGAGTAGGGATGACCATAGAAGAATTGATGCTTTTGAGTTATGGTGTTGAAGGAAAATATTGAAAGTACTGTAGGCTGCCAAAGTACCAACAGATCTGTGTTGGAAGAAGTGTAACCAGTGTGCTCCTTGGAGCCAGGGTGGCCAAATTTCGTCTCTCATACTTCAGATATATCATCAGGAGGGACCAGTCACTGGAGAAGGAGATCATGTTTTGGTAGGGTGGAGGATCAGAGAAAAAGAGGAATACCCCCAGCGAGATGAATTTGAAAATGGCAGCATCAATCGGCTCAAGCGTGGTATCAATTGTGAGTTTGGCCCAGGACTGGCCAGTGTTTCGTTCTGGTGTGCATAGGGTCACTATGAGTCAGTACTGACTCCATGACACCTAACAACAACAATAGTAAAGACAGCTCTGAGAAGGAAATTAGGAAAACAATAGCATTTACAATAACAACCCAAAAGATGAAAAATTTAGGAATAAATATAACTAGAGAAACAAAAGACCTACACCAAGAAAACTACAAAACACTATTACAAGAGGCCAAAAGAGATTTACAAATGGAAGAATATAAGATGTTCATGGATAGGAAGACTTAACCTTGTGAGATGAGAATATCAATACTATCCAAAGCAATCCATAGATATAACTCAATCCTAATCCAGATTCCAACATCATTCTTTAAAGAGATAGAAAAAAATTATCACTAAATTTATATGGAGAGTAAAGAGATCTTGGATAAGCAAAGCACTTCTTAAGAAGTTGGAGGCCTCTCACACCCTGATTTCAAAAATTACTCCATAGTCACAGTGGTCAAAATAACCTGGTACTGGCATACAAAAGACAGATAGATCAATGGGACAGAACTAAAACCCATACAGTCAACTGATCTTTGACAAAAGGCCAAAACACATTAAATGGGGAAAGAGATAGCCTCCTCAACAAATGGTGCTGGCAAAACTGGAAATCCATTTGAAGAAGAATGAAACAAGACCCGTATCTCACATCATACACAAAACCAAACTCAACATGAATTAAAGACCTAAATATAAAACCTAGAACTGTAAAGATCATCAATTAAAATCTAGGAACAAACCTAAGGGCTCTAATACATGACATATATATATATTGTCAAACATTACAAAAAACACACAAGCAGTAGAAGACAAAACAGATGACTGGGATCTAGTAAAAAATAGAAACTTATGTACCTCAAAAGATTTCTCCAGAAGAGCAAAAAGGGAGCCCACAGCTGGGGAAAAAATTTTTTGCAATGACATATATAAAGGACTAATATCTAAAATATATAGAAATTTACAATACTTACACAAGAAAAAAACCCAACAAATCAATTGAAAAACGGGCACAAGACATGAACATACACTTATCAAGGAAGACATCCAGGAAGCCAGCAAATATATGAAGAAATATTCACGATTATTAGCCTCTGTTGTTGTTGTTATGTGCCATGGAGTCGGTTCAGACTCATAGCGACCCTGTACAGGGTTTCCGAGGCTATAAATTTTTACAGGAGCAGAAAGCCTCATCTTTCTACTGTGGAAAAGCTGGTAGTTTCAAACTGCTGACCTTGAGGTTTGCAGCCTGATTCGTAACCACTATGCTACCAGAGCTCCTTATTAGCCATTAGAGAGATGCAAATCAAAACAACAATGAGATATTGTCTCACATCAACATTAACAATGAAGTTCAAAAAACAGAAAACTACAAATGCTAGAGAAAGTATGCAGAGTCTAAGACCCTCCTACATTGCTCATGTGACTGTAAGATGGTTCAACCACTCTAGAAAATGGTATGGCACTTCCTCAGAAAGTTGGAAATAGAAATACCTTATGATCCAGCAATCCCTCTACTTGGTATATATCCACAAGAAATATGAGCCAGGATACAAGTAGACATATGCACACAATTGTGCATTGCAGCACTACTCACAATAGCAAAAAGATGGAGACAGCCTAAGTGCCCATCAATGGGAGAATAGATAAACAACCTTTGGTACATACACACAATGGAAAGCTTTGGTACATACACACAATGGAATACTATGCAACCTTGAAGAATAATGATGAATTTACAAAACTCATAACATGGATGAACCTGAAGTATGTTTTGCTGAATGAAATTAGTCCATTACAAAAGGACAAATATTGTTATGAGACCATTATTGTAAAAACTTATGTAAAAGTCTCCATACTAAAAGAAATATTTTTTAATGATTACCAGGGGTGGAAGGAAGGGGAAAGTAATTTACTGGCTCAGGTGACAAGGAGGACAATATACAAGGAAGGGGAGAGACAAGAAGAAGGTTGGCAGATGAAGAATGAAGATAAGGGAAGTTTTGGGATAGAGGTAAATAGTGATTTATACACAATCTTGGAATAGATACATGGATCAAGACATAGTCTGAATGGGTAAACGAGGAGAAAATGTTTATGTGTGTGTCTGCCTTGTGGATATGGGTTTCCCCTGCCTACTGTTGTAAAATAGGCATTTATGTTTGATAGAAATGAATATTGGGAATTTTGACCACAGAAAGCTTGTAAACCCACCTTCTACCTATAACTGATTAGATTTGCTAAAAGGGGAAATAGAATTTATCCAGGGAAATAGGCTTCTTGTTAAGCCTTTGTAACGTATGGGGTCTTAGGTGGACTTCTGAGCCCCACCCAGAACCTTCTTATTGAAAGAAAGACCTGCAGAAAAACGTGGACCCTCTGGCTGTCTGAATATCAAGTTGTTTGCTTTGGAGGCATTAAGGGAAAACCCACTTCTAGGACTGAAACTCCATGAGCAGTATAGTATGCTGACTGGTGACCACCTGGTCTACTTGTGAGTGGAAGTGAGGGAAATACAGCAGTGAAGATGTGGGCTGAGATTAGGTATGTTCCATTGGCACCCATTGACTGTGAGATGAGAGAGAGAAGAGGAAGGGCTGGCTGCCTGGTCTGAAGTTTAGGAAGATGTGTGAACTCCTGGCCTTGCCCCTGGGGTCTACAGCTGAGAGTGAAGCAGCCAGCAGGTCTGAAGTGCATTGAGGTGTGTGTGAACTCCCAAATTTACACCTATTACCCATTTGTCCTAACTTGGATGGCTGATTGACCAGAACTTGAACTGAGAAAGATAAAGATGTCTGGTACTGTGAATAAGTGCAAATTGTTACAATATGATAAACTAGACTTTTGCCTAAGATTGCAGTGACTCACAATTCCAAGGATCTTCATATCAAGGAACAACCTTGTTTCCTGTGGGTACTGGGTTGATAGGGACGGAAAATTTAGTCATTGGCTATCAAAAAGCTATAAAGGCATTAAGTGACAGGTTTACAAGCTTTCATGAGCATGTATGGTTTCAGAATGAGAGCGGTAAAATCTAATACCCACTGAATAGTTACTGTTTTTTCCAGATGGATCTGGTGAAAGGGGATGGGGGGTGGCGGTGATTGGATTTTATGACTCAATTGTGAATAATTGTTAGGATTAATTGCAACGGTCACAACTGTAATTGTAGAAGATGTATAACTAAAAAGGGGGAGTAGTTAATCTTTTATTTCAGAAATAGATGATCCCAGAACCATCAATAAGGAAGAGCATGAGTGGAGCATGAGATCCTAAAGTGGGGACAGTGGCAGAGGTGATGGCATGGAGAGACAGGATCTAGGCCCATGGACTGAGAAAGGACATGTGCCTGCGGGCAGGAGGCTTACTGGCAGAATATGTTCTTTGGACATTTATATGAATATATATATATATTTGTTTTGTAATTGTGAAAAAAAATCCACTGGGAATATAATGTATAAAGTGTATAAATATAATGTGTAGCACAAAGGAATCGGGCGAGAACAGAGATGTACAGAAGCAAAGTTTTGTATATTATTGAAAAAAAAAAGTAGTAAAGTAATTTCTTCAAGAGCCCCCCAACCCCTCAAAAAGTATACAATCTTGGCATACAAGTTTTATTATTTTAAACTACTCAGTATGCTCTTGTTCCTTTCTAATGACTGCCTTTTGGTCTTTGCACAGGTTCAGCATGAGCATAATTAAGTGTTCTGGAATACCCATTGTTGTTCTAGAATGCAATGCTATTATAGCTAATAGCTATTAGGATAAATATGTATTGCAAAATTGACTTCTGGTTAATGTTGGAAAACATAAGCCATTCAAAGTAATTTAAAATGGTCTTAAAATATTTTTGATCCCCAGAATCCTGTTTTTTTGAAAAGTTTATATTAGACCTTATAATTGGTATCCTTGGTTTTACAGTCTTGTGAACAAAGTGAAGGAAAACATACATAAAACTTCTTTGCTAGGACTAAGGCTGTGCCCATGTACAAACAAATTTTAATTGTTTAACTGATTTATTATGTTCAATAAAATTGGGTAGTTGATTTCATCTTATTTTTTAAAAGAACGTTTAGTTAAGCAATCGTCAGTTATGGCAAAATGGGTGAATTGGATCAGTTTTCCAAAGAAAATGAAAACATAGCTACAAGGAGTCAACGTTAAGGCATTACAAAATAAAGCAGTTACGTAATTAGTTCCATGAGGCTTTTGCAAAACAGATCAGCTATATGATCTCAAAAAATGTTTAGATCTAGATCCTGTTTAGGGAAAACAATTTAAATTGTCAAAAACTTCCAAATGGTTCTTTACATTCCCATACGGTTCTTGATTGAAACTTGTAAATTCAAAAGCAATCACGTAGAATATGGTGGTGATGCTGGTTGTGTGCCGTGGAGTCAGTCGGTTCTTCCTCATACCAACCCTGCATAGGGTTTCCAAGACTAAATGTTTATGGGAGCAGAAAGCCTCATCTTTCTACCATGGAACAGCTGGTAGTTTTGAACTGCTGAACTTGGCAGTTAGCAGCCTGACTCATAATAATAAGAACAAGTTGACTTAAGTTATAAATGTTTTAAAGGGCCAGGAAAGTAATTCAGTGATTAAAAGCCCAAAGTAAAACAGACCAAACTCAATCACTAGAGCTTGTTTCATGGAGTCATGTCTTTGTGGAATGCCCTAGCAGGGTCCATCTTGCATTGTTGTGCTCCACCCTTCTTGGTGTACTGACTTGGCCTTCAGCTAGCTCCCACCCAGCTTCAGTCATAAGGTGAAGACATGAAAATGGAGAGTAAGAAAGATATCTTCCTTTGAAATTAAAAAAAAAATTTTTTTTTTTTAAATTGTGAACATAGAGCTCTTACAGAAGAGTCTATAAAATGGTGGTGGTGGTAGTTGTGAGTCACAGAATTCGTTCTGACTCAGAAACCCTATAAACCTTTACAGGACCAGAAAGCCTCATTTTTCTCCTGTGGAGTGGCTGGTGGGTTAAAATTGCTGGCCTTGTGGTTAGTGTCCCACTTGTAACCCACTACACTACCAGAGCTCCTTATCACATGAGTACAGCTTAATAATTATGTATGTTTATTGTTGTTGTTAACTGCTGTCCAGTTGGTTCCAATCTTAATGACCCTGTATAGGGTTTCCTAGGAGCAGTTGTTGGGTTTGGGAAGGCTTCAAAAAGTGCATGAAAAATTCCATTATCTTTTTTTTTTCCCCCCGTTATCTTTTAATTCCATTTTCCCATGAACATCTTGAAGCTCCCACATATAAAGTGAATACCTCTGTAGAAATAAATCTCTTCCAGTACGTTGCCAGCAGCCCCAGAACCCTCTACCCCAACACTGAGACGCTCTTCCTCGCTGCAACCTTACTCCACACCAAAGGTAACCATCTCCCTAGTAGTAAATATTTTCTTAAAGATTCCTTATATTTTTACCACCTAGGCATGCATTCTTAAACAACATGTTTTCTTTATGCTTGTTTGGAACTTTAGATGGAATCATATCTTTTGCATTTTGTGTACCTCAACAGATTTATGAGATTCATTCATGATATTGCATGCTGCTGTGGTCCATTCATTTTCATTGCTATATAATAGTCTATTATATGACTATGCTAAAATTCATTCATTTTAAAGACAAATCATTGGATTGTTTCTAGTTTGGGTTATTATAAATTACGTTTACTGCTATGTGATTCCCCGAACATACATTTGCAGACATTTCTTTTATGTATATTCCTAGAAGGGAATCTCTGTAACTTCATCTATACTAGATAATGCCAAGTACTTTTCAAAAATAGCTTTGCCATTTCTTTTTTTTTTTCACACCTATCAGCAATGTATGAGAGTTCTGTTACTACACATTCTCTTCGATACTCGATATTTTCAATCATTTTAACGTTTGCCAGACTAGTGAGAGTGTAGTGGAATCTCTTTGTGGCTTCATTTTCATTTCCCTAGTTACTAATGAGGGCTTCCTGGGTAACACAAATGATTAAGCGCTCAACTACAACCAAGAATTTTGGCAGTAGAAACCCACCCTGAAGTGTCTTGATACATAGGCTTGGGGTTGTTGTGAGTTGGAACGGACGTGTAGACATCTCAGTAACAACTGTTGAATACTTTTTCAAATATTTACTGAAGACTTAAAATTTTATGAAATGTCTGCTCAAAAATTTTTATTGATTTCTGCCTGGGCTTTCTGTAGTTTATTAGATTTATTTTTGGGTATTGAATGCTTATGCCTGTATTATTATTGAGTCCTAGTGTGGCACTGAAGGATAAGCATTACACTGCTAACCACAAGATCAGTGGTTCAAACTCAACAGCCCTTCCTCAGAAACCCTATACAGGGTCACTATAAATTGTAACATACTGATGTTACTTAACAACGACAACATAACAACGACAACATTGCTGAGTTTCTTTTTGCTTATTGACTTACTTTGTTGTTGCTGTCAACAGCCACTGAGTTAGTTCCAACTCATAGCAACCTTGTATAGGGTTTCCAAGAAGTGGGTGATGTGTTTAAATTGCCGACCTCATGGTTAGCGCTCCAGTACTTATCCTACAACACCACACCAGGACTCCGTAACTTACTGTTATTAGGTGCTGTTGAGTCAATTCTGACTCATAGTGACCCTGTGCACAACAGAACAAAACACTGCCCGATCCTTCCTCATTCTCACAATTGTTGTTACGGTTAAGTCCATTGCTGCTGCTACTGTGCCAATACATCTCCTTGGGGGTCTTCTTCTTTTTTGCTGACCCTTCACTCCAGCAAGCATAATGTCCTTCTCAGGGAACTGGTCCCTAATAGTATGTTGGAATTTTGAGAAACAAAGTCTCATTATCTTGGTTTCTAAAGAGCATTCTGACTATACTTCTTTCAGCACAAATTTGTTTGTTCTTCTGGCAGTCTGGTATTTTCAATACTCTTCTCCAACACCAGTAACTCAAATGCATCAATTCTTCCATCGTCTTTCTTATTCACCGACCAACTTTCACATGCATATGAGGCAATTGAAAATACCATGGCTTGGGTCAGGTGCACCTTAGTCTTTAAACTGATTGTCATTGCTCTTGAACACTTTAAACAGGTCTTGTGCAGCAGATTTGCCTAACACAATACGTTGTTTAATTTCTTGACTACTTGCTTCCATGAGTGTTGTTTGTAGATACAAGCAAAATGAAGTCTTTGACAACTTCTTTTTTTCCATGTATCATAATGTTACTTATTGGTCCAGCTGTAAGAATTTTCATGTTCTTTACATTGAGGTGCAAACCATACAAGGCTGTAGTCTTTCATCTTCATTAGTAAATATTTTAAGTCCTCTTCACTTTGAGTCCTCAAGCTTGTATCATTTGCATATCATGGGTTGTAATGAGTTTTCCTCTAATCTTGATGCCACGTTCTTCTTCATATAACCCAGCTTCTAATGATTATTTGTCTAGAATACAGATTGAGTAAGTATGGTCAAAGAATACAACCCTGGAACACACCTTACCTGACTTTAAACCATTAAGCATCCCCTTGTTTTAGTGACTGCCTCTTGGTCTATGTGCAGGTTACTCATGAGCAAGTGTTCTGAATTCTTCTCAATGCTATTCATATCTTGTCATGAGCCACTCAGTTGAAAATCTTTTCATAGTTAATAAGGCACAAGTAAATGTCTTTCTGGTATTCTCTGCTTTCAGCCAAGATCCATTTGACATCAGCAATGAAATCCCTAGTTCTACATCCTCTTCTGAATCAAACTTGAGTTTCTGGCAGTTCTCTGTTGATGTATTGTTGCAGCAGTTTATGATTTATCTTCAGAAGAATTTCACTATTAATGATATTGTTCACTGATTTGCACATTCTATTGAGTCACCACCTTTTGGAATGGGCACAAAAATCTTCCTATCGGTTGGCCAGATAACTGTCTTCCAAACTTTTGGGTGAGTGAGCACCTCCAGTGCTGCATCAGTTTGTTGAGTGATTTTAAGTTGTATTCCATCAATTCTTGGAGTTTTGTTTTTTCACAGTAGCTTGCACTTCTGCCTTACGTACCATCAGTTCTTGATCATATACTACCTCTTGAAATGGTTGAACTTTGACAATTTTTTTTTGGTACAGTGATTCTGTGTATGCCTTTCATCTTTTTTTTGATGCTTTCTGCGTCATTCAATATTTTGCCCATGGAGCCTTCAATATTGTAAGTTGAG
>NW_006408553.1:7250591-7252056 GCF_000296735.1 Chrysochloris asiatica
TTCCACAGGAGAAAGATGAGGCTTTCTGCTCCCATAAAAATTTACAGCCTCGGAAACCCTGTACAGGATCGCTATGAGTCGGAACTGACTCCACGGCACATAACAACAGCAACAACAAATCGGCAAAGAAGTAAAACTCTTATTTGCAGATGATATGATCTTATACATAAAAACTCCCAAAGACTCAGCAGGAAAATGATTGGAACTCATTGAATGATTCAACAAAGTGGCAGAGTATAAAATCAATATAAAAAATCAGTTGACTTCCTTTATGCTAATAAAGACACCACCAGTCATCTGTCAGTTTGTTGTACTGTGGTGGCTTGTGAGTTGTTGTGGTTCTGGAAGCTATGCCACAGGAATTTTAAATACCAGCAGCGTCGCCCAGAGTTGAGAGGTTTCAGATGAGTTTCCATACGAAGACAAACTAAGAAGAAGGAGAGATGAGCGACTTCTGAATATTTAGTAACTGAACAGCTTATGAATAGCAAAGAAACACTGTCAGTTATAGTGCCAGAAAATGAGCCTCTCAGGTTGGAAGGCACTCAAAATGTAACTGGGGAAGAGCTGCCTCCTCAAAGAAGAGATGACCGTGAGGACGTGAATAGAGTAAAGCCCAGGGAGTAAAGTCCTTGGGAACTTCATTTGCTGAGGGGCACAACGCAAAATGAAGAGAAACAGCTGTAAACATCCATTAACAATCGGAATATGGAATGTACGAAGTATAAATCTAGGAAATTTGGAAGTTGTCAAAAATGAAATGGAACACATAAACATTGGTATCTTAGGCATTAGTGAGCTGAAATGGACTAGTATTGGCCATTTTGCATCAGAAAACCACATGGCTTATTATGCCAGGAATGACAAATTGAAGAGGAATGGTGTTGCATTCATTGTCAAAAAGAACACTGTCTGTGATAGGGTAATATCCATGAGCCTATAAGGAAGATCAGTTAATACCACTATTATTCAAATTTACATACCAACCACTAAAGCCAGTGAGGGTGAAATAGAACAATTCTACCAACTTCTTCAATCTGAAATTGATCAAACATGCAATCAAGACGTATTGATCATTACTGGTGATTGGAATGCAAAGGTTGGAAACAAAGAGAAAGGATCAGTAGTTGGAAAATATGGCTTTGGTGATAGAAATGATGCGTTTCTATTTGATAGACTTCTGCAAAACCAATAATTTGTTTATTTCAAATATCTTCTTTAAACAGTATAAAAGACAACTATACACATGGACCTCACCAGATGTAATACACAGAAATCAAATTGACTACATCTGTGGAATAAGATGGTGGAAAAGCTCCCTATCATCTGCCAAAACAAGGCCAGCGGCAGATTGTGGAACAGACCATCAATTGCTCGTATGCAAATTCAAACTAAAGCTGAAGAAAATGAAAACAAGTCCATGAGAGCCAAAATTTGACCTTGAATATATCCCACCTGAATTTAG
>NW_006408553.1:7253831-7260548 GCF_000296735.1 Chrysochloris asiatica
TCTTCCCTCAAAGGTAGTCAATTTGATTTCTGTGTTTTCCATCTGGTGAGATCCATATGTATAATCATATTCTATGTTGTTTTAAAAAGGTATTTGCAATAAAGAAGTCATTGGTCTTGCAAAATTCTATCATGTGATCTCCAGCATCATTCCTATCACCAAGGCCATATTTTCCATCTACTAATCCTTTCTCTTTGTTTCCAACCTTTGCATTCTAATCAGCAATAATTATCAATACATTGTGATTGCATGTTTGATCAATTTCAGACTGAAGCATTTGATAGAAATCTTTAATTTCATTATCACTGGCTTTAGATGTTGGTGCATAAAATTGAATTATAGTGGTATTAATTGATTTTCCTTGTAGGCATATGGATATTATCCTACCACAAACAGCATTGTATTTCAAGATAGATCTTGAAATGTTCTTTTTTATGATGATTGTGACATCATTTCTCTTCAATTTGTCATTCCCGGCATAGTAAACAATATCAGATTCAAAATGGCCAGTACCTGTCCATTTCAGTTTATAATGCCAAGGATATCAATCTTTATGCGTTCCATTTAGTTTTTGATAAATTCTAATTTTCCTAGATTCATATGTCCATGTTCTGATTGTTAATGGATACTTGTGGCTACTTCTCCTCATTTTGCAGTGAGCCCCATCAACAAATGAAGGTCCCAAAAACTTTACTCCATTTGTGTCATCATGATCAACTCTACTTCGAAGAAGTCAGTTCTTCCCCAGTCATATTTTAAGTGCCTTGCAACCTTAGGGACTCATCTTCTGTAACTGTATCTGACAAAATTTTAGTGCTATTCATAATATTTTCATCTTCTGGCATTATATCGAACAGTGCTCCACTGATCTTCATAAGATTTTCAGTGGCTAAACATTCATCCTCTCCTGTCTGGAAGCTCAACTGAGACCTGTCTACCATGGGTGACCCTGCTGGTATTTTAAATACTGATGGCAGAGTTTCCACCATCACTGCAACATGTAAGCCACCACAGTATGACAAACTGACAGATAGTGGTGGCTTTAACTTTATATATTTTGAGTAAGAGTCTTCTGTTAGTTTTATGTGTTACACATATCTTCAATCTGGTGTTTTCTGATAAATAAAAGTTCTTAGAGTGGTCCAGGTCAGTAATATCTGTATTTATGGGTTGTGCATTTTCTGCCTAGATGAATAAATCTCTCCTTGTCCCAAGACTATGAAGATATTTTTTTGTAAAGTAATTTCAAGCAGTTCCATTATTTTGCTTATATTTTAATTATTTAATCGTCTAGAATTGATTTTTGCTCATGATATGATGTAGGGGTCCAGTTTAACTTTTTCCCATCATTCTAGGACCCTTTGTGGTGCAGCGATTAAGCAATTAACTGCTAAATGAAAGTATAGTGACCAGGAAGAAGGATGTGGCAGCCTGCTTGTGTAGAGATTATGGCCTTGGAAACTCTATGGGGCAGTTGTATCCTGTCCTGTAGGATCACTATGAGTTGGTATACACTCAATAACAATTGATTTTTATGTTTGATCTCATACTCAGTTATAGCACCATTTATTAAAAGGACTATTCTTTCCCATGCCTCTAAATCAAGTATCCACTTTGCACAAATCTTTTCCAGGTTATCTAATCTACACCATGATCTATATGTCTGTCCTGTAGTTAATTACTACAACTTTATAAGTCTTGATAGTAGGGGAAGCAAATTCTTCTAAGTTGATTTTCTTCTTCAGGAGTGATTGACTCTTCTAGAACTTTTGCATGTCCGTATGAATTTTAGAATGAGCTTATCAAGTGCCTAAAAACACCCAAAATAATGAACCCTCCCCACAAATTATTAGGATTTTATTGTGATTGTACTGATCCTAAAAAATCATTCTGGGGAACATTGATATCTTAACGGTATGGATTCTTCCATTCATTAAAAATGACATATATCTGTATTTATGTAGGGCTTCTTTAATGTCTATTAATGATTTTTATTAGTTTCTCCATAGGATTTCTGTACTTTGTTACATTTACTTTTTTCACTTTTGTTTGCATTTTATTTTAAGCTTAATTTATTCCCGAGCCATAGTTTTTGTTTCTTTAGTTTCTTCTGAGGTATGTTTTTCTTCTGTGCAATCTGTTTTCTAGTTTAGCAACAGTTTGTTCCTTTTCAGTGAGGATCATCTCAATATGGGAGGGGAAGCTCATTTAGGGGTTGATCCAAACAGGGGCTCGGTAAGTTAGGCGGCACATTTTGGGGACTTTGCTGATGTGCTCAATGACCAAAGAATCCACATCTAAACCCTTAAGTTCAGCATTGCGCTCTGTATTTTTAAGCATGTGCAGCAAAAATTCAGTGCTTTTTTTGGGCCACCGACCCTGTGTCCAACCCACCTGTTTGGCCTGGGCACACCAACCAACACACTGTAACGTTGGAATGGTATGCATTGCTTCTGCAAAGTGACATCTTTAAGATACTTGGTGGCTTTCCAGATATGCCTACTCTTGGTGACCTGGGCAGTCTCACAGGTGTTCTTAAAATGGACCTGGAGATTTGAACACCTCTTGATTTGCATGATTTTGTGGGGTTATCTGTGTCAAGTGAGTAGCGAACCATTTTGTGAGATTACCTCAGGCTGTTTACAGGAAGAGCTGTTATGTACTTAATATTTTTTAAACTATTGCAGACATTACCTTAATTACTATTAATTTTCATTTATTTCTGGTATGTGGAAATACAAGTGATTTTTTTGTCCCTTGAACTTGTATCCAAGAACCTTATTCAACTTATTTAATAACTGTAATATTTTACTTATAGATGATTTTAGCCCAGGCTGACTCCTGGTGTGGTGCTGTAGGATCAGCACTGGACTGTGATCCACAAGGTAGGTGGTTCAAACCTATAAGTTGCTCCTCGGAAACCATGTACAGGGTTACTATGAGTTGGAATCAACTCAACAGCACTTAACAACTAATAACAACTATATCATCTGCACAAATTAGAGTTTTATTTCATCCTTTCCCATTTTAATAACTTTTCCCCTTTTTCTGGCATTACTTAATAATGGTCAAAAAGCTTTAGTGTATTTGTAAGATATAAAAACTCTAAATTCATATGTAATTGTTAACATTGTTTCATAATATAGAAAGCAAAATTGGCAGAACTAGAATGAGAAATAAATAAATCTGCAGTTATAGTGGATTTCTAGAGAAGAGTATTGGTGTGGTGCTATAGAATACACTCTGGACTACCAACCACAAGACTGACAGTTCAAACCCACCAGCCACTCTTTGGGTTGCTATGATTCAGAAGCAGCTTGATGGCACTTCACAAAAACAACACAGTTATAGTGGAAGATTTTAATAGTCCTTTATAAGTAAATGATGCAACTATCAAACAGAAGACTAGTCATAATGTAAAAGAATTGAACTAGATTAATAAAATTGTCATGATGTTGTTGTTAAGTGCCATCGAGTTGGTTCCGATTCATGGTTAACCTGTATAGGGTTTTCAAGGAGCGGCTGGTGGGTTTGGTTAGCTGTCAGTCCAGTGTTTATCCTACATAAAACAGACTTCAGCAACAGCCGAATATGCAATGCATATACTTTAAAAAAAAATGTTTTATTGTAAATTATGTGATTGTTTACATGGAATAACATTAGCTTTACTTTCATCCTATCATAGATTGCTTCATTGCCATGGTTACAATCCCCTCCTTGCATCATCAACAAACCAAAGGGTATACCCTGCAAGCCTGCCCCCTCACGTTGTCAGCACACAGCGCCTCTCCCTCTCTGGGTCTAAAGTCCCCAGCTGCTCCATCTCTCCACATCATCATCTCTACCTCCATCTCTGGTGTCACTGTTTTTCTGAGTAGGGTCCCACACTCCACTCTTATCTTTGATGGTCCCAGGGACCTCCACTCCTCCTGGATTGCAAAGTCAATCACTTCCCAGCTTTTGTTACAAAACACCTACCTTTACATTTCCAACCTTCACAGTCAGTCCTGATAACAATTATTCACTATTGTACCACAAGAGACCTATCCCCATCTCCTTTCATCAGCCCTGCCCAGACAGATTGGATACTACTCAGTAGAGATTCTACGTTCCTCCGTACCCTCTGGATCTAGGCTCCCTCTTGAAAGCTTGTAAGCCAGTCACTTCTTGCCTTTGTAGCCTCCCCATTTTGGGTAGCCAATGTCCAATTTGCCCATTCCTGTGGGAATGATCCTTGCTGTAAAGATTTGTTCCCTCTTTTGAGCTACTGCATCCATAGTTGTAGGTCAAGTTCATAAAATTGTATCAGATTACTCTTTTGTTCATCTTCTTTCTTCTTCTAGTTGAGCTCTGATCATCCAGTCAGTGAAGCCATGTCAAATGGATATTATCTGCAAGTGTAGGTGTTCTTATGCATATGCCCTCTCTTCTTATCAGCTGGATGCTTCACTCTCCACTCTAGTCCTTTGTGGCTATGCCACTGACTCTGGGCCCAAGAGTTCACAGGTCTTGCCACACTGCTGGCCAACCAGGTCTCCACTTGGGTTCACAGGAGTCTATTGAACATTGTAGGGCTTAACTCGCAGATGCATTGCTGTTTTTCCCTTACTTCCCCTAATATATATACTTTTTAATTGACCATATTTGAGCAATAAAATATCAAAGGATTGGAATCCCAGAATAGGTCTTCTGACCATGGTGCAATTATACTAGAACTCAGTAAACTAGAAAAACAGTAACTAGAAAATACTCATATGTTTAGAAACTAAGAAATATGGTTTAAAATAACACATGGCCCAAAGAAGAATAGAAATTAGAAAATATTTTGAGCTGAAATTCTAAAAATGTGTGCAATCCAATACATGAGGAAGGAATAATAGAACAAAAAATAGCATAATTGCAAACCACAGGAAATAGTGAATTTAGGCAAATATGATCAAGTGTTGATATCATCACAAAGAGACAGATAGGACATAATGGATTTTGTCATGAACTGAATTGTGTTGCCTCAAAATATGTGTTGACTTGACTAGACTATGATTCTCTGTATTGTGTAGATGCCCTTTATTTTGTGATCTGATGTGATTATCCTCCATTTTATTTCTTGTAAACCCTAACCTCTATAATGAGATGTGATTAGTGGAGTGGGTCTTGAATCACAGCCTTACAATACTCCAGCCACACTCTTACTCTGGTCACCTCCTTACTCAAGTCACACTCTTGTTTGAGTCTTATTTTTCATTTTGCAAGAGATAAAAGGATAGTGATGTGAGCAGAGAGAGGAAGGTCTACACTAACACTAAGAGTGGGTGTGTCCTTTGGATCCAAGATCCCTGTGCTGAGAACCTCTTAGACCCACAGATAGAGAACTATGGAGATCTTCAAGGAGTCAGGAAGTAGAAACTGAAGAGATAAGGACTGACAGAGAAAGCCTTCCCCTAAAGCCACCACTCTGAATTCTAGCCTTCTAAACTGTGAGCTCTGGTAGCATAGTGGTTACAAGTCAGGCTGCTATCCTCAGGGCCAGCAGCTCGAAACTACCAGCTATTCCGTGGGAGAAAGATGAGGCTTTCTGCTCCTGTAAAGATTTACAGCCTTGGAAACTCTGTACAGAGTCACTATGAGT
This sequence comes from Chrysochloris asiatica, assembly GCF_000296735.1. Classification (NCBI taxonomy): domain Eukaryota; kingdom Metazoa; phylum Chordata; class Mammalia; order Afrosoricida; family Chrysochloridae; genus Chrysochloris; species Chrysochloris asiatica. Next base: position 7,259,458 of record NW_006408553.1, read on the forward strand.
CGGAACCAACTTCACAGCACATAACAACAAAAAAAAACTGTGAGAAAATAAATTTCTATTTGTTAAAGACATCCACTTGTGATATTTCTGTTATAACAGAACCAAGTAATTAAGATAGGTCTTCATATTACCTATTAAAATTAAGCTTCATTCTATCAGTTTACAGGAAACACAGGGCATAGAAGAACATTTTAAATACCACTGCAGGGATGCAGTCAACAAAATATAGAATGTGGGAATCTTTTCAGGACAAATTATTGGGTTTCCTCAACAGATAAATTGCAAGGAAAATAAAAGAGAAGGGGGAAGTTTATAGGTTAAGAGAGATAATCAAACATGAACAAAATGCAACGTGCATTCTGAGCTCTGGTAGCATAGTGGTTACGAGTTGGGCTGCTAACCTCAAGGCCAACAGTTCGAAACTACCAGCTGTTCTGCAGGAGAAAGATGAGGCTTTCTGCTCCCATAAATATTTACAGCCTCGGAAACCCTATACTGGGTCGCTATGAGTTGGAACCCACTCCATAACTCATAATCAATCAACCAACCAATCTCTGCAGTTAGACATTGCCTGTGTATTCATCAAGCATTCATCTGGTTGGAACTCAGGTTCCAAAAGACTTGATTTCAATTGCTTCCTACTCCTAGAGCTTCCTACTTCTCCATTTTAGGTGACATCACTCCTGCCTCAGACATTTTGAGTTTTTCCAAGTGATTTGCTTTGGCCAATGAGATATTAGCAAATATGAATGCAGAGACTTGAAATGTGGTTGAGGTCTCTTTTCATTCCAATTTTCCCAAGCATCTGCTGCCCATTCAGCCTGGTCCCCACAGGAACATAAATGCAGATACCTGAGTCCAAGCTCAGCCAAACTGCAGCCTGAAGCAGAGCTGCCTAGTGGAGCCCAGACAAGAGCATACAAACCACAGTCAACCTCCAAATCTGTGATCAAAAGAATAAAATGCTTGGGTATACAGCTGAGTTTTGGGTAGTTTGTAACTCGGTTTTATTATGCCAATAACTAAGTTACTGAGAATAACCATATAGAGGTTGAATTTTTTTCTTTGTGCGATGAAAAGTACTAGCGATT
>NW_006408553.1:7260948-7266369 GCF_000296735.1 Chrysochloris asiatica
CATGTTCTTCTATCTTGATGGTCCTAGGGTCCTCTGTTCCTGGAATGTAAGATTAACTACTCCCTGATTTATGTTATAAAATTTCTACCTTTACAGTTGTGACAGTTGCAATTAGTCATGATAACAATTACTAATGAATCATAAGAATCTTATCTTCATCTCCTTTCACAAAACTTGTCTAGACAAGATAAAAACTATTCAGTGGGAATTCTATCTTTCACCACACAATCTGAAACTAAACTCCCTCTTGAAAACTTGTAAGCAAATTACTTCATGCCTTTTTAGCCCCTGGTCCCCATTTAGGTAGCCAAATGAATAAGTCTTATATATTTTTTAAAGGGTTGTATGAAGAACAAGTATGGAGACAAGGGGACCAGTTAGCACAAGTGATAGTGGTTTAAACTAGGAAGGTGGTGAAGGGAAGGTATGACACCAAGTTAAAGAGTTAATATTTGGGTGGCTGGGTATATAAGTTAGAAATGAGAAGGCAGTTCAAGATTGGTAGGGGGATTAGGTCAAGATCAAAGTAGCAGTGACAAAGATTGAGTGGAGTTAGGAGATAGAGGCTGGAGTCTGTGACTGACAATTGGGAGGGAAGTCTGTTGATGGCTGGTTGGCCAGGCATGTAAAAGGGCACTTCAAAAAGTTCAAAAAGCTCCATCATTGTTGTTGTTGTTAAGTGCCATCAAGTCGGTTCTGACCCATAGCGACCCTGCATAGGGTTTCTGAGGAGCAGCTGGTGAGCTTGAACCACCAACCTTGTAGTTCAAATGGCTTTGCAGTCTGACGCATTTAACCTACAGCGCCACACCAGGACTCCTGAGGCCAATAAAAAGACTGATATACTATACTATATATGGCAGCCACACTGCCATAAACACCTTAGCAAAAACTTTTCTGTTAGGTGAGCCAGAGCCTCTAAAAGAACTAGAAGAAAACAACAAAGGACAAGTACATTTTAATGGGTGTTAGATATAGGAGAGATAGGCCTAAACTTGGGGCAGGAACTGGATTATCAGGGAAGAGTCAAGGCTGAAGAATAGTAGGATAGCAGGATAGATCTAGATAGCTCATGTCAAAGAGAGGGAAAGAGGGCAAAAATTAATGGAAGGACCTAGTGAAGGGGTGCAAGGGATCAATTTCTTACTCCGCATAGATTTTCTGAGGGACAACCTTGATTATCAGATCTGGGGTGGGTCTACTGCACCAGTGGGAAGGTGGATCTGCCACCTGCAGGGTGGGACTAAATGACTGATGTAAGAAATGTTTACAAGGTGCTGAAAGCATTCTCACTGAGGAGTAATAGGACCACATAAAACAGATTTTCATTTGCATGAGTCCCAAGTTTGCAAGGCTGAAACTGTCCAGGAAAAAGAGGTAGGTAAAACATGATATAACCAAAATAGAGTCTTATAATTATGAATGACTGGGAGTTTACTAATAGTTGAGAAAAGAATAGAAACTGCATTAAAAGATATATATGCAATGAAAGGGAGCACTGGACTGTTAATCACAAGGTCAGTGGTTTGAGTCCACCATCGCTCTATGGGAAAAAGATGAGGCTTTCTTTTCCTGCAAAGATTTACAGCTTCAGAAAACCTTGTACAGGTTTGCTATGAGTTGAAACTGACTCAATGACACTTAACAACAACAGGCAGTGAAAAGCCAACTTTCCCCACCTCAGCTCCCTAATTCCCTTCCTGAAGGGCAGCCTAGTTAAGAATTTCTCTTGTATCTTTCCAGGTATTTTCTGTATTTATCTGAACATAGATATGTCTGCCTATAAATATATATGTGTTTCTCCTATTTTGCTCTACAGATGAAAGTCTACCAATAATTCTGCTCATCTTATTTTCATACAGAAGTTCTTATCTCCACATATGGAATTGTCTTGTTCTTTTTTCAAGGCTGCATTTGTTGTTAAGTGCCGTTGAGTTGATTCTGACTCATAGCAACTCTATATAGAGTTTCTGAGGCTGTAAATCTTTACAGGAGCAGAAAGCCTCATCTTTCTTCCATGGAGTGGCTGGTAGATTCAAACTACTGACCTTGAGGTTAGCAACCCAGCTCATAATCCACTACACTACCAGGGCTGTATGTTGTTGTTATTGTTATGTGCCGTGGAGTCAGTTCCGACTCATATCGACCCTGTACAGGGTTTCCAAGGCCGTAAATATTTACAGGAACAGAAAGCCTCATCTTTCTCCTGTGGAACAGCTGGTAGTTTTGAACTTCTAACCTTGTGGTTCGCAACCCGATACGTAACCACTACGCTATAGTATTTGGTTATATAGATGTATTCCTGTAGGCTAACTCAAGCCATTTTTTGCTTTTGCCTCGGGGTTTATTTTCCTCTTGGGCTAGTTGCTGTACAGACAGGTGCCAAGCACCACATGATATTTTTGTCTGCACAGGGCTTTTCAATAGACATGCCCATTAAACACTTGACTGAATGAATGAAATAACTTCTATTACTAAATACCTGTAAAATATAAAAAATTTTCAAGCCCAAGCAATCTCCCTACCCTCTACATTTGCTTCCATTTCTGCCTTCTTACTCGTTTTTCTGTCTGGTTCATTTTCTTCTCTTACTTGGCTTTGTGATTACTTGCTTCTGAAATACCTTTTTGTGGTTCGTGCTCCCCACATGGCTTCCTTCATTGGCCTTTACTTCTTTTCTCACCCCTGTTCACCAAGAACAGTCCTTTTACCTTTTGCTCAAATAGAAACCAACCCAAACCTACATGTACATGTTAAACCGAATTCCGCAGACTTTATGTTTAAATGTCTCATGTTGATCTGAGTACATGTTTTTATAGCTGCCTACAGTTGAAGTCCTGGTGTGGAGCTGTGGGCTAATGTGTCAGACTGCAAAGTCTTTTGAACTGCAAGTTCGGTGGTTCATGCTCACCAGCTGCTCCTTGGAAACCCTATACAGGGTTGCTATGGTCAGAATTGACTCGATGACACTTAACAACAACAGTAACAGTTGAAGTATTTGACAATTATTTTTGGTTTTAGTAGTTAAGACACTGACTTTTAATTTGGGGGACTTCATAGAATCAGAGAATATTAGAAGCAGAAGGGACTTTGAAGAGCATCTATCATTTTATAGAAGAGGAAACTGTGGCCCAGGGAAGTTAGACAGCTTACCTGTGGTCATCCAACTTGATTTTGAAGCTGTGTGTGGTTGTCTTTATATACAGATCTCTTTCACCACTTCAACCAATGTTTACTGTGCTCCTGTGAGATCAAACTTGGAATACTGGGCTAGGCTGAAGATACTGCATTGAAGGGACTGGACAGATCAGATAAGTCAATCCTCTGCTTACTAATCCTCAGGAATTAACTGGCTTTGTCACAAAGCCAATCACTGGGCAGGTACCAGTAGGAAGGAGGCCACACTGCCCATATCTTCTCAAGCCCACCTGGCATGGCTCCATTCTTCAGGTCCACACATGGTGTGTGTCTTCAGTGAGGGTTCCCTTGCCTTTCCCCACTCTCTCCCACTGAGTCAGGGCATCTCCAGTCCACCACTTCCCTTGGGAAACATTGTACAGTGGTACGATGGGGTGCTTTGGGCAGATGGCAGCTTGTAACCCATATGGCCTATTCTATTTGAGCCGGACCTTTGGCTATGCACTACAGATGGGCTAACTCTGCCTATTTGCTGCTGTTGTTAGATGCTGTTGAGTCGATTCCAACTCATAGTAACCCCCATGTGACAGAGGAGAACTGCCCTGTTGAGGTTTCACAGCTGAATTCTTTGTGGGAACAGATTACCTGGTCTTTTGCCCACAGAGCTGCTGGAAGTGTTTCAATGACAACCGAATGACACCCACCTTTCAGTGACAACTGAGTGCATAACAATTTTGCCTCCAGGGCTCTATCTGTGTCTCTACTCTCTTTTAAAAACAAAACCACACCCCTGGGCTGCTGTGCTGGTTCCAGACACTGGGTCTTTCTTTCCTTGTCTCAGCTTGAGGTTCCCTAGCATGCCGTCACAGTGAGTTGTGATGCTAGGACTATTTAGGGAAGCCATATCTTCTGTCCTGACCCTCCATGCACCCATGAGTGGCATCAAGCAAGTCATTTGTATGCCCTACCCTGTACCAGGAGTCCTGGTGTGATGCCATGGGTTAATGTGCTGGACTGCAAAATTGGTTTGTATTGCAAAGTCAGTGGTTCAAGCTCACCAGCCGCTCCTTGGAAATCCTATACAGGGTTGGTATGAATCAGAACCGACAGCACTTAACAACTACAACAACAAACTGTACCAGGAGTCGTGCTGTGGAGCTGTATGGCAATAGCAACATTGATATGGTCTCATTAACATAACTAAGAGAATGCTATTCTTAAACAGAATTGTACCCAATCGTATAGTGGTTAGGAGTCCAACACATGTTTTGAAGAGACACAATCCAATCCATAATACAATTCAATCTCAAACTTTTTAGCTTTTAAAGCTTAAAAACTCCCTGAATCCTTTGCTCAGGGGTACAGTGTTTTGAGAATGACCTCCCTGTTTCCTTACTTGTTACAAGTAATAAAGCTTTTCTGCGCTTGCAAAAAAAGTTGTTGTTGTTGTTGTTAAGTGTTATCAAGTCAATTCTGACCCATAGCGATCCCGCATAGGGTTTCCAAGAAGCAGCTGGTGAGACAGAACCTCCAACCTTGTGGTTCAAATGGACATTGCAGTCCAGCGCATTAACCCACAGCACTAGGGAACCATATGGGACAATTCTACTCTGTCATCTAGGACACTAAGTTGGAATCCAATAGACAGCATACAACAACAATAACAAGATAGCTGTAATGTAGTTCCATTTGGGAATTAGCTTTTCTGTGTTGTTCTTGTGGCCATGTCAGTGTAGGGTGTGTCCTAAGCCTAATCATTTCTGAGTTATAAGAAAGAGCAGATTAGATACAGGACCAAGGGGAAAGGAGGAGTTGATAGCGCATGAGGATCGCCGAGGCACCAAGGATGCTAAGACAGAAACAGACAAAGATCTTCCCCAAGACAGAGAGTCTTCCCTGAGAGCCTGTGCCCTGAATTTGGGCTTCTGGCCTCCTGAACTGTGAGAAAGTAAATGTCTGTGACAGGTGACATCAAAGGAAGCAGTAAGAGGCATGCAGGGGACCGGGAAGCAGAGGAATGTGTGGCTGGGCATCGGGTTGCTTAGTACTGGTTATCTGGGAGAAAGGTTCTTAATTCCCCTAGTTCTTCCACAGGATATTCCATAATTACCACCCTGCTGCCCATTCTGACATAAGCTCTTTATTCCAAAATTGTGGGCCCAAAGCAGCAATTTAGGAATCCTTAAGGGTAGAAAATGAAAAAGTTATGAAAAGCCCAAAGTAGTTATAAGACTTTTACCCAAGAAATGCCAGGATAGACATAACTAGCATTAGGGAACAGAT
>NW_006408553.1:7267119-7269110 GCF_000296735.1 Chrysochloris asiatica
GTGGTTGAAGGTCGTAGTCTTGGGTCCTCCACTCTCTTTCTGACCAATAAGCATGCTTTTTAAAAAAATGATTTTGAGTTTTGTTCCACATTGTCTCCCACTCTATTCAGGACTTTCTAATATGATCCCTTTCAGGGAAGTTGGTAGTGGTAGCTGGGCACCATCTAGTTTTTCTAGTCTTAGAGTTGTGATGATTGATGTTCATATGTTCCATTGGTCCATAGGAATAGTTGATTCCAAGAATCTTCAAATTTTTATCTCTCTTCTTTCTTCCTCACACAGAGAAACCAATTCGTTGCATGCTAGATGGCTGCTCATGAGCTTTTAAGATCCTAGACACTATTCACCAAAGTAGGATGCAGAGTATTGTCGTTGTGGACTAAGTTATGCCAGTTGATGATCATGGTGTCCTCTGAGACTATGGTCCTGAGCCCCCAGGCCCAGCAACTCATTACCTTGAGATGTTTGATGATATCTAAGAAGTTTTCATTATTTTGTCCCCTGTATACTCCACCACATTCATAGATGTGTTTTCAGCAAAGGCAAATCCCCATGTACAAATATCCTTTTTCAATGCTTTTATATATTTGTGGGAATATACCTCCTTTCCCTCTCAATGTATATTTATTGAGTGCCTACTATGTGCCAGGCTCTGATAGAGGCATTAGGGATAAAGCAGTGAACAAAAGAGAAAACCTCCCTGCTCTCATGGGACTTACCTTACAGTGAAATACACAGATGAGAAATGCAATAAATAACTGAAAGCCATGTAGTATGAAAGATAATGGTAAGTGCCAAGAGCAAAGTAGATGCAGGAAAGGAAGAGATGAAATGTGATTAAAGATCAGAAGAAAGTGAGGGAAAGAGAAAGGCAATGGGGCAGGGAGGGAATAGCAGGTGTAAGGGCCCTGAGGCAGGAGTGATTGGAATGAAGTAGCAGGAGAGAGGTCGGAGGGGTGATAGAGAGGGGCTTTGGGTTTGACTTCGAGATGGGAAATTGTTGGAGGGTTTTGAGCAGAGAAGTGTGATGTAGTCTGGTTTAGTTATAAGACTTTTACCCAAGAAATGCCAGGATAGACATAACTAGCATTAGGGAACAGATGTGTGTTCCACATAGTATTAAGTGAACTTAAAATTGTCAGTCTGATATTTTGGAGTCCTGGCGGTGCCATGCTTTTGAGAGAGATGTGGCAGTCTGCTTCTGCCAAGATTTATAGCCTTGGAAACCCTATGAGGCAGTTTTCTGTCCTATAGGACCCTGTGAATTGGAATGCATTTGACAGCAATGGGTTTGTTTTGTTTTTTGTTATTAATTACATTTCAAAAGCATGAGAGAATAACCACTGTAGCGCAGTGTGTATTGAATCCTTTAAAAGGAAATAAATAAAACAAGCACCTTTTTTTCTTACGCCTTCTTATAGTTGATGGTTTTGTCACTTTCAACTTTGTGTATAGTGAGTCTTCTCAGAGCAAGGCCCACGGTTACAGAACATTCACTGCAGGAAAGGAAGCTGTATTTATGCCTCTCAGTGTGTGTTTTAAAATATCAAACAGAAGGGCAAGAGGGAAAAAAAAAATTGTATGCCTACTGGTGCCAAAGTGAGGTTAAGAGACTGAAAGGCTTTTTGCAGTTAGACTGAGGAAAAAGGTACTAGGGAGAAAACAGTCTGCTAATAAATGATCAGAAACATGACATTAAGAATGAGGACAAATGCCTGAAATGAGAGTCAAAACGCATTGAAAAGATCTTTAATAGAAACAGTCAATGAAAGATGTAGAAATACTAGGATGGCCTTGAGACCTCGGAAAAACAGCTGTGGCTTTGATTTATTTGTTGATTCAATCTATATTTATTTATTTTAAACTTTTTACTGTAATGGAATGAAGGCTTACAGAGAAGATTATCAGATTGTTAGACAAATCATACACTTTGTTTCAGCTCAATGATTGCAATCCCCTCCATGTAACAACAGTCATCCCACTTCCTCCCT
>NW_006408553.1:7269210-7280261 GCF_000296735.1 Chrysochloris asiatica
CAAGCTCTTCTGAGCTTTGTCCTTAGGTAAGTGCTGCATGTTTGATCTCAAATAGTTGATTATACTAAGTTGTATGTTGTTGTTGTTAAGTGCCGTTGAGTTGGATCCAAGTCATAGAGACCCTGTGTAGAGTTTCTGAGGAGTAGCTGGTGGGTTTGAACTGCTGACCTTGTCCAATGCCTGTCTTATAGTGCTATACCAGAACTCCAAGTGTACGTATATTATTGTTTTCCTTATATGTCTATCTATTGTTTGGCTGAAAATTAAGCCACAGGGGTGAATTCAGTTCCAGACCTGAATGATGACTAAAGGCCTTAATCTTGGGGTTCCACCAGTCTCCATCTTACCAGTACATGCAGTCTTTTTTATATTTTTGCATTTTGTTCCACATTTTCTCCCTCTCTATCTCTAATGTGATCCCTTTTAGAGCAGTTGGTAGTGGCAGCCAGGCACCAACTAGTTCTTCTGGTCTCCAGGTCATGAACACTGATGGTCCATGTATCTTCAATTTTCTTTCCTTCCTACAAGGAGAGACAAATGACTATGGTGTTCCCTAAGACTATGGTCCTGAGCTCCCGGGCCCACTGACTCATTCCCTCTAAGTGTTTGGTGGTATTTAAGAAATTTTCAGAACTTTGGGGGCTGTTTATAATTCTGGTGAGGGGTGATAGTGGTTTGGACAAAGGTGGTGACTAAGGGGCTGGCAAGATGTGATTGAAGTCTCAGTATATTTTGAAGGCAGTGTAAGATTTCCTGACAAGTCACGTGTGAAATGTGATAAAAAGAGAAGAGTTAAGACGACTGTAATGTTTTTGGTCTGAGCAACTGAAGGAATGGAGTTGCCAGGAACTGGGGTGGGCAGGACTGTGGTTGGAGTAAAGTCAAGTGAAACTGGGAGAAGTGGAAATGGAGATGGCACCATTGGAGGTTCAGTGGTAGAGTTCTCACCTTCCACACGGGGACCCCTGGCTGAAGTCCTAGCCAGTCCATCGCATGTGCAGCCACCACCCCATTTGTCCATGGAGGCTTTCATGTTGCTATGATGTTGGAAAGGTTTCATCAGCGCTTCCAGGCTAAGACAAGGAAAAAGGTCTGGTGATTTACTTCCAACCATCAGTCAATGAAAACCGTACGGATCACCATACAGGTTTACCTCACTTTATTGGGCTTCAATCTATAGCATTTTTCTGACATTGCATTTTTTACAAATTGAAGATTTGAGGTAACCCTGCATTGAACAAATCTGTCTTCACCATTTTCTCAATAACATACACTAGCTTCATGTCTCTATGTCACATTTTGGTAATTCTCACACTATCTCAAACCTTTTCATAATGCTATTGCACAATTAATAGACTATATACTACAGTGTAAACATAATTTGTATATACACTGGGAAAAACAAAAAGTTTGTGTGACCCGGGAACTGAACCCACATTATCTGCAAGGTAGGCCTGTAGTCTGATCCAGGAGTCAGGATTCGACTCAGCAGCAGCTAGCAACAAGAAACAAAGAAATTACTTCATGGCATGCTGAAAACGAGCAAATTTTAAAAATAGGCTATGAGTCTTATTGAATCAGGAGATTGAACTAGGTTCCTCAAGACAGTAAAGGGGCCTTCCAATTTCTTTCCTCACTTCTCTCAACAGATATCTGATGACATATATTCTGTGCCCAGCCCTGGACTAGTTGCTCTGGAACATGTAGATGGATGATCAACCCCTCTAGATACCCAGTCCAACATCCTCCCTGCTCAGTTGAGCCACTTGACCCAGTTTTGGAGATTGAATCTCTTCTGGGTCCTCCAGTCATAACCGCTCAGCCCTTTTGCTGACTCACGTCTTTCCTCCCTCTCCTTTAACAGCTCTGTTCCCCAGGGCTCTCCTAAATCTACTTCAGCTGAATCGCCTGCAGTCTTATGCAAAAGGAGCTATAGTGAAACCGACACATAATAGGGGCCAATCCTGGTGGTACCTCTTGGGACAAATCACTATGCACCACATCATCACAATGTTCTGTAGCAGATTAAAAGAGATGATGCAATCAAAATGCTTAGCCTGTTGTGGGATGCTCAACAGGTAGTCAGTTTTTGAGAGAATGGGGCAAGTGTGAATGAGCAACATTTGAGTTGAAGCAAAAGTAGCTGCTGGAATGGAGGGACATGAACAGTACATTAAGTTGTGACAGAGGTCCTAACAAATGTGTATATAAAATCTGAATGATTCCAACCAGGGTAATTAGGTACACTTCTTCAGTCTGTAAGCCTTCTTTGAGTCAGAACCAACCTGACAAGCAACTAGTCTTTCAGGAGTCCTGTGGCGCTGTAGGATAATGTGCTGGACCTCAAGGTCAGTGGTTCAAACCCACGAGTCATTCCTTGAAACTCTATACAGGGTCACTATGAGTCAGAAGTGATGCAATGGCACTTAACAACAACAAGTTAAAACAACAAAAAGGTTATCAGAGGAGTCCTGATGTGATGCTACAGAATAAGCTTTGGGATACAAGTTCAGTTTGAATCTCAAGGTCAGCAGTTCAAACCCACCAGTCACTCCATGGAAACCCTATACAGGGTTGCTATAAGTCAGAACCGACTCAGTAGCACTTAACAAACACAACTATAGGTTATCAGAAGGAGCCCTGGGGGTGCAGTGGTTAAGTGATTGGCTACTAACCAAAAAGTTTGAAGTTCAAGCCCATCAGCTCCATGAGAGAAAGCTGTGGCAGTCTGCTCCCATAAAGATTTTTGCTGTTGTTAGGTGCTGTTGAGTGGGCTTCAACTCATAATGACCCTATGCACAACAGAATGAAATGTTGCCCAGTCCTGTGCCAGTCTTATAATCAGTGCTATGTTTGAGCCTAATGTTGCAGCCCATATCAGTCCATTTTGTTGACCCTCTACTTTACCTAGCAGGATACTCTTCTCTAGGGACTGGCCCCTCCTGACAACATGTCCAAAGTATGTGACACAAGGTCTTACCATCCGTGCTTCTATGGACCATTCTGCTGTGTATTCAATATGCTTCCCTAACACCATAATTCAAATGCATCCATCACTTCTTCTTCAGTATTACTTATTTTATCCCACTTTGCTCAAAATAAATATCCTGGTTTGCATTAGGCTCACATTAGTCCTCAAAGGGACATCTTTGCTTCTTAAAAGAGGTCTTTTAAAGGAAAGGAAAAACAAAGCAGATGGGAGAACAGTTTGGCAGGTTTGCATGGGCTAAGTGGGTCAGAGGTAAATAACGATGAAAGCACAACCTTGGAACAACAGGGCTCTGGGATACAAGGATTGAGGCATGGTTTGAATGGGTAAAAGTGGGGAAATAATGTTAAGATGCTTGTCTGTCTTTTGAATCTTGGTTTCTCTTGCCTACTATTGTAAAATAGACACTTGAGGTGGAGAGAAAGGAATAGCGAGAAACATCACCATAGAAAGCTTGTAAGTCCCTCATCAGCCTATAACTGATTGAAATACCTAAAATGGGCTAGAACTTGCCCAGGAAAGGAGGCTTCCTGTGGAGCCTTTACATTACATAAGACCATAAGTGAAATCCTGATCCCTATCCAGAATCTTCTGAGGTGGAAAATTTCTACTTGAAAGGACAAGCAGACCAGCCTGGAGCAGCTAGAAAAACAGAAGATACTTCTTGAAAGAAAGACCAGCAGGAAAAATAAAAAACAATAATGACAGTCTGATTGATTACTACAAGGACAAGCAAGTTGTTCCCCAGGGAGCCATCAAGGCAAGCGGTCAAGTCCTCTCAGGGCAAACTCCCTTCCAAGACTGAGACTCAAGGGGAATATAGGAGTAGGCATGTGGTCTTGCTGACATTGGTCATTGATAAGGGGAAATGGGGAAAAAACAGCAATAAATTTGTGAGCTAAATCTGACCACATTCAATAGACTCCTGTTTATCTGGATTGAGACTTGGTTGGCCAGCAGGGACAGGGACATGGCCACAGAGGACTAGAGCGGAGCGTGAAACATACAGCTGATATAAAGTGAGAGGAGATGCACAAGAACACCCATACTTGAAGATAGTACCCACTTGATCTGGTCAATGGCTGAATGATCAGAACTCGACTAGAGGAAGAAAGAAGAGCAAAAAAAGTAATCCTTTACAATTTGATGAACTTGACCTATGCTTGTGGATGCGGTGGTCAAAGGAGGGGACAAATCTTTACAGTGAGGATCATTCCCACCCCCTTGGTACACAGAGTCAGCAAGGATGGGCAACTTAAACACTGGCTACCCAAAATGGGGGTGGGGGTGGTGGTGGGGAAGACTACAAATGCAAGAAGTGACTGGCTTACAAGCTTTCAATAGGGAACCTAGTTCCAGAGGTTGCAGTGAAAGGTAGAATCTCCACTGAAAGGTTTCCAACCTGTCTGGATAGAACTGATGAACGGAGATGGTATATAGTCTCTTGTGGCTCAGTAGTGAATGATTGCTATCAGGACTGAATGTGAGTGTTGGAAAGGTAAAAGTAGATGTTTTGTAACAAAAGGAGGGTAGTGGTTGATTTCTTGCAGTCCAGGAGCAGAAATCCCTGGGACCATCAAGGGAGAAAAAGGAGTGCAGGAACCTATCCAGAGAAGCAGTGATGCCAGACATAGAGACAGAGACAATGACATGGAGAGATGGAGCGGCTGGGGACTCTGGACTCACAGAGGGGGAGGAGCTGTGTGCTGATGGCCTGGGGCAGGCTTGCTGGGGTGGGGGGAGGGGGCAGTATCCTTTGTTTATGTGGTGATGCATTCAGGGGATTGTAATCATTGCAATGAAACAAAATAAGATGAACATAAAGCTAATGTTCTCTCATGTAAACTATCACATAATTCACAATAAAAAATTTTTAAAAAGAGTCTTTTGCAGATTTAGCCGATTCAATATGCTGACTTTTTGACTGCTCTTTCCAGCGGGTATTGATTGTGGATCCAAGTAAAATGAAATATTTTACAATTTCAATCTTTTCTCAGTTTATCATGATACTTTATTGGTGTATTTATAAAGATTTTTGTTTTCTTTATATTAAGGGATAGTACATACTGAAGGCTGGAGTCTTTAATCTGCATCAATAAGTGCTTTAAATCTTCTTAAATTTCTTTTTTTTTTTTAACTTTTATTGAGAAATGAGTGAAGGTTTACAGATAAATTAATCAGCTTTATATTCAACAAATCATACACTTTGCTTCATCTCAATGATTACAATCCCCTCCATGCAACAACAGTTATCCTGCTTCCTCCCTGTGGATCCGATTTCCATTCCACCTACCTTACTAGGTAGATGATTTTTTCCTTAGGAAAATGTCCTTTTGATTTTGAATGACCATTCCATGGTGAGTATTGCTAGTGTTGTTGTCCCCCTATAAACCTATCTACCACTTGGCTGAAATTTTGGCCACGAAGGTGAAATTCCTTTCCAGATCTGAAGGGTAGTCAAGGGCCACAGTCTCAGGTTTCTCCAGTCTTTTTCTGACCAGTAAACCCAGTTTTATGTTTTTGTTTTGTTTAACTAATTTATTTTGAGTTTTCTCCCACATTTTCTCCCTCTATCTATGACACTTAAATGGGATCCCTTTCAGGGCAGTTGGTAGTGGTAGCTGGGTACTGTCTAGTTCTAATATTAGAGTCATAGAGACTGAAGTTCACATGTTTCATTAGTCCATTCGACTAATTGATTCCGTGCCTCTTAAATTCTTATCACTCTTTTTGATTTCACATATGGAGAAACCAATAGTTACACCTTAGACAGCCATTCATGAACTTTCAAAATCCCACATGCTACTCACCCAAACAGGATGTAGAACATTGTCTTTGTGGACTTTGTTATGCCAATTGGCCATAGTGTCCCCTGAGACTACCGTCCTGCGCTCCCAGATGCATCAACTCATTGCCTTAAGGTGTTTGATAATATCTAGGAAGTTTTCATCATTTTGCCTGTTGTATGATCATGTGTGATCATGTTAATGCATCAGACTACCAAGTTCAAGTTCACCAGCTGCTCCTCAGAAACCCTATACAGTGTCACTATGGGTTGGAATCAACTTGACAGCACTTAACAACAACAACAATATGCTCCACCGCATTCATAGTTGTATTTGCATGAAAGGTAAATGCCCATGTACAAATATCCTCTTTCAAGCTCTAATAATTTGTGGGATAAATAAATAAACATATATATACCCTGCTTTTCCTCCCTTGTTGTTCTAAGGTTGTGTAGATATCACCATTTACCTCTATCCCCTTTAGCCAATGCTACTACCCTGTGTCTTCACCTGTCTTCATTATTCTTCTTTCACTCTCCCTCTTCTTGTGTATTACCTTCCCCATCACCCAAGCTAACATGTGTCTACCCTCTAACCAGGGAAGTACTCTCCCCACCCTCCCTGTTGTTGTTATTAGGTGCCATTGAGTCAGTACCGACTCATGTGACCCTACACAAAACAAAGCGATACACTGTCTGATCCTGTGCCAACCTCACAATTGTTGCTACACTTGAGTTTATTGCTGCTGTCATTGAGCCAATCCACTTCCTTGGGTGTCTTCCTCTTTTTCTCCAACTATCCACTTTACCAACTGGTAACCATCAAAGAATGCTTCTTTTAGTATGGAAACCTTTTCTTAAGCTTTTATGATAATTACATCATACAATATTTGTTGTTTTGTGATTGACTAATTTTACTCAGTATAATGTCCTCTAGGTTTATCCAAGTTATGAGGTGTTTCACAGATTCATTGTTATTCTTCAAGGTTGCCTAGTATTGTCAGGGGCAAGTTAGGACCCCTGGGCCCTAGGCCTCTCTTACCTTGGCTTCATATCCACCTCTCTGTCCTGAGTCCTTTCCTACTAAACAAGGATCAAGAAAGGGGGGAGGACATCTCTAGTCCAACAAGAATAGTAACACTGAGAAGAACAGCCTGGAGACAAAGATAAGCATATCAGGACCTGAAACCCTACTAGAAGCAGTTGGATGCAGGTACATGAAGATAGCGCCTAAAGCTGACAACTGCACAAGGCACCCCATTTCCAAGAAGTCTGTGTCCCTTTACTAAAAAAACAATGAATATTCAACAGACCACTCTTCCTAATCAATATGTATTAGCCCACCCTTAGAGGAAGAGACCTCATACCTTTATAAGCCAGTGCACCCTATCCCCAAAGTGTCTTCTCCACTCGCGGAGACAGACCTGCTTCTCTTTCAGAAGTACACTTTCATTTTGCAATAAAGAGAGTCTAAGTGAGCTCTGGTAGTGTAGTGGTTACGACTCGGGCTGCTATCCTCAGGATCAGCAGTTCAAAACTACCAGCTGTTCCACTGGAGAAAGATGAGGCTTTCTGCTCCTATAAAGATTTACAGCCTTGGAAACCATGTACAGGGTCGCTATGAGTTGGAACCAACTCCACGGAACATAACAACAAGTGAATATTTATTCTTCATGTGTGACTGAGAAGCAGTGACTCAGTGGGGCTAATTCTTTAGACACCCCCAAGTGCGAGAGGGACCAGGGAAAAAAACGTGACAGTATTCCATTATGTGTATATACTAAAGTTTGTTTATCCATTCTCCCATTGATGGGCACTTAGGCTGTCTCCATCTCTTTGCTGTTGTGACTAGTGTTGTGACAAACATCAGTGTGCATATATCTATTCATGTCCTGGCTCATATTTCTTGTGGATATATACCAAATAGAGGGATTGCTGGGTCCTAAGGTATTTCTGGAGTCCTGGTGCGGCGCTGTGGGTTAATGTGCCAGACTGCAAAGCCATTTGAACTGCAGGGTCAGTGGTTCAAGCTCACCAGCTGCTCCTCGAAAACCCTATAAAGGGTTGCTTTGGGTCGGAATCGACTCGACGGCACTTCACAACAACAAGAAGGTATTTCTATTTCCAACTTTCTGAAGAAGCACCATACCATTCATACCATTTTTCCAGAATTGTTGAGCCATTTTACAGTTCCACAAATAATGTGGGGGGGGGGAGGGGTCCCAGTCTCTCCACACCCTCATCAACATCGGTTGTTTTCTGTTTTGTTTTTTTTTAACTTAACTGTTAATGCTGGCATGAGTTGATAGCTCATTGTTATTTTGATTTGCATCTCTCTAATGCAGGGGTTTCGGAGAAAGATGAGGCTTTCTACTCCCGTAAAGATTTACACCCTCGGAAACCCTGTACAGGGTCGCTATGGGGTCAGAACTGACTCAACGGCACTTAACAACAACAACAACAACAACAACAATGCAGGGGTTGGAAATGCCTGGCCCACAAAATCATTTGGTCTGGTCCTGCTAATGCAACTGCAGTTCCAGCCATCACATGAGGGATAAGTTACTTAAAGGTTTGATTAAATATAGCAGGCTAATTTTTAAGCTGATAATTTTGTGTGGCCCGCAAATGATGTTATAAAATTTGGCAGGAAAAAGTTTCCTCATCCCTGCTTAATGGCTAATGATCATGAACATTTCTTCACAAGTTTGTTGACTGCCTGAATGTCTTCCTTGGTGAAATGTCTGTTCATGTCCTGTGCCCATTTTTTAATGGGGTTGTTTGTCTTTTTTTAGTAGAGGTGTTGTAGTTTTCTATAATTTTTAGAGATTAGTCTCTTAACTGATATGTTGTTTAAAAAAAAAAAAAAGTTTCCCAGTCTGTAGGCTCCTTTTGGCAAAGTCTTTTGATGCACATAAGTTTCTAACTTTTAGGAGGTCCCAGTCACCTATTTTGTCTTCTACTGTTTGTGTGTTATTTGTAATGTTTGGTAGTATATTTATGCCATATATTAAAGCCCCTAAGTTTGTTCTATTTTTCATTTGATCTTTATAGTTGTATGTTTTACATTTAATTGAAGACCTAATTGTGTTGATAGGTTCTGTGGTTTGGTGCAATGGTTTGAGGAGCAAGGGGGAGAAAAGGAGGAATTGACCACTCTTTCTGTTAGCCTGGCTGTGAAGAGAAAAAGAGAGAGGGTCATTAAATAGTCACATCTTATGGAGAGTTAACAGACTGAGTGGAAGGGGGTAGTGGAGAAGAAAATGATGGGAATACGAAGATGTACTCTGCATCTTCCTGGCCAGTGCCTCTCAGATGCAGCTACCACCCATCTGTCAGTGAGGGCGTGTGTATTGCTTTGATGCTGAATAAGTTTTAGCAGACCTTCCAAACTAAGATGGACTAGGAAGAAAAGTCTGATGATTTACTTACAAAAGTCAGCCAATGAAAGCATATGGAATACAATAGCCCACTCCTATTGTGCACAGGAAGGAGTTCTGGTAGCATAGTGGTTATGAATCGGGCTGCTAATCTCAAGGTCAGCAGTTCGAAACTACCAGTGGTTTTGCAGGAGAAAGATGAGGCTTTCTGCTCACGTAAAGATTTAGGGCCTTGGAAAGCCTATGCAGGGTCGCTATGAATCGGAACTGACTCCATGGCACACCACCACCACCATTGTGCATAGGAGCCAACTCCATGGTAGCTAACAACAAAATATGAATTGTTGTTGTTGTTGTCAAGTGCCATCAAGTCAGTTCTGACTCATAGTGACCCTGCATAGAGTTTCCAAGGAGCAGCTGGTGGGTTTGAACCACCGACTTTGAGATTTGAAGTCCAGTGCTGATCCTACAGCGCCACACCAGGAGTCCAGCAATATGAATAGAGAAGAGATAATTGATGAATAAGTTCTCTGAGGAGTTGAAATGGGCTGTTGAGAGGGAATGGGATCCAGAAAAAAAACAGAAAAACAATCATTGCCAAGAAGGAAGGTATACAGAATTTGAATGCTGGGGATGGGAAGGGACGTTCGACCTGGTGATTTCCATTGCTTCTATGAAGTAGAAGACAATGTCATCTGCTGAGAGTGACAAAGGAAAGAGGAGAAACTGGGCTCAAGGTTTTAAAGAACAGATGAGAGAATGACAGATGGATTTACCCGAGGGCTCAGAGAACTCAGCTTTGGTTGAGTGAGTACATAAATTTTATTCCAGAGCTTTCTAAGTATCCAGATATAAAACTTCTTCCCATTTTTCTGTGTTTTCTCTGAGCACCTTGGTTTATATGCTCTTTAATCTCTTCAAACGCCATTCTGGCAAATGCGATTATTAAAATAATATCTTCCCTTCATTTGTCAACCTTGAACAGGAAATTAGGAATTCTTGAGCTCAGTTTTCTCCTTTGCTATGACTTCTGACATTATTTTGGGCAAGCATAGGGGAGAAATGAAAGCTTTCCTCAAATATTTAAAGGGATAGCATATAGCAGAAGGACTTAGATAAATTCTGTGCAACACCAACATGCAGAGAATGGGCTGAGGTATACACACAGCAGTGAGATGGCTTTGGACTCTACATAGAGCCAAGAAATGGATATCTGGGGAGATCTGTCCTTGGAACGTGAAACTGAGCAGTGAATCCTCATATTGTTTGGGAAATGGAAAAGCAATTCCTTCTGATTCTGAGATCCTCAGATTTTCCATTTGCCTTCCTGTTTCTCAGTCTAGATTCACACCTCATGGACAAGTTTTCGGGCTCAGACAAATAGGTTGTGGCAGTGGGCTAAATGGCAGTGGGCTAAATGGAAACAAAGGTAAGTAAGACAGCTCCTGCCCTCAGAGAGTTCAGGGGCTGGTAGACACTTGCTGGCTCCTTCCTGAGAAAGATTAGGAGCATAGTAACCAAATAGGAGAGACTTTTGAGGCCTAACATTAATTTAGAATGTGCACTCCAGTATGGAGTCCTGGTGTGACGCTGCGGGTTAATACATTGGACTGCAAGGTCGGTTTGAACCACAAGGTCAGCGGTTCAAGCTCACCAGCCACTCCTTGGAAATCCTACACAGTATCGAGTCTAAACCAATTTGATGGCATTTAACAACATCACTCTATCATAGTTGTAAAAGCACAGACACTAAAGATTCTTTTCAAATCTTAAATCTTAAATTTGATTCTTTTCAAATCTTAAATCCCATTGCTTATAAACCACTGATCTTGAACAAGTTACTCCAGCTCTCTGTGCCTCAGTGTCCTCATCTATAAAATGGTAGTGATAATGACTT
>NW_006408553.1:7280736-7285202 GCF_000296735.1 Chrysochloris asiatica
TTCACACAGTGACAACAATGGGCTCAAACGATTGTAAGGATAACACAGAACTGAGCAGTGTTTCATTCTGTTCTTTATAGGATCACTATGAGTCAGAGCTGCCTTGGCAGCATCTAACAACAACAACAATGGCACCTACCTCAGAATTGTTGTTGTTAAGTGTCATTGAGCTGAGCTTTGACCCAAGGAACAGATCAAATTGCCAGGTCTTTCTCCCAGGGTTCTCTGGGTGAGTTCGAGCTGCCAACCTTTTGATTAGCCACTGCTGGGGTTCCTTACAAAGCTGTTATTAGGGTTAAATGTACTTAGAAGAATGTCTGGTATACTCAATATATTTCAGCTATTTATATTATTTAGTGTAGGCAGCACTTTTATATTGGGAAGTCTTATCAATTATTAATAACGCTTCTTTTCAAAATGCAAATAGGACTACTTGCATAAATTCATGCTAACAAAATGAGGTTAGTGAGATTTTAGAGATGAAAGCAAAAAAATAAAAATGGATCCTCTTCCCTTTACTTAATAACTGAATAAAACGGTCTTACTGAAATAGAGAGTCTATTTGAGTAATAGTCGTCTTTGTTGAGGAAGAAGGAAGAGGGGCTTGTGTTGACCATCATGTGCTCTGATTTAAACTGATTTCCCACTGCCTCATACCTGTCAGCCTGAGTGAGCTGCACTTCCTCACCAAAGAATTAGCCAAAGGTATTGTGGATCCATGCAGAACTGGGTGGCTCTTAGTCTCTTAGGACTGCCATTAAGAAAATGCCTTTCAGTGACTGGCTTTAAAGAACAGTTTACGTTCTCACACTTCTGGAGACTAGAAGTCCAAATCAGGTTATTAGTCATGTCAATTTCTTCTGAAGGCTCTGAGAGAGGAGCTACTTCATATCTCTTTCCTAGTTTACAGTGGTTGTCAAAATCCTTTGCTACTAGTAGGTATGTCTTCACAGGGTGTATTCCCCCATGTGACTCTGTCTCTGTGTCTGTCCTCCCATTACATAAGTCACCACCTTAAAGGGATCAGGACCCTAACTGCTAATGGCTACAAAGAAAAACCCTAGTTTCCAAACAAGGTCATAATTGTAGATATAGTGGCTAGGACATTAACACATCTTTTTTGGGGTAACAGTTTAATCCATAACAGGTTCCAAAGAAACAAGAGCCTGAGAATGAATGCCTGGTCAGATCATAGCCCAAATACCCTGTTGAGAGATGTGACTAGTTTGCCTCTTGTGGTAGAGGAGGTGACTTGGTGGTGACCAAAAGGTAGTCCCTTCAACTTTGATACTGTGTGGGGTTTATTTTTACAACTATAGAGGAATAAGTTGGACCTTTGGTTGCCAGAGTAGGGACATTATTTGATGTGTTTGATTCTAGTTATTTGATTTCTTTGCTGTTGGTTGCCGACTAGTTAATCCTTGACTCATGGTGATGCCATGCACAATGGAACAAAGCTCTTCCTGGTCTTGCATCATTCCCATGATTAATTAAGAATGTGGTAGTTGTGATCTATTGTGAACACATTACTATTGTGTTTTTGTTGGCAAATCACCAAGTCTTTCTTCCTTGACCATCTTAGTCTGGAAGCTTGTTCAGCAATACAGCAACACCAAAGCCTCACTGACAGACAGGTGGTAGCTACACTTGAGGTGGATTGGGTGGGAATTGAACCTGGGTTTGCAGACTCCCTTTAGGTGCAGCGAATGGACACTACATTGGTCTTGCAGACCAGGAACAAGTTGGTGGAATATGGTAAGATTAAGGGAGATTGCTGGTGTGGCACTGTAGGATGAGCGTTGGACTACTAACCACAAGGTTGGCAGTTCAAACCCACCAGCAATTCCTCAGAAATTCTATACAGCGTCACTATGAATTGGAACATTCTTCATGGCATTTAACAACAACAACAATTAGAGAGCAATGGTGGTTCTGTGGTAGAACTCTCACCTTCTATTAGAGAGACCCAGGCTTACATTCACTCTCTGCCCTGGTCCTCCTGACAACCCTTTGAAAGGAATATCATTAATATCTTTGTTTATAAATAAAGAAATTGAGATCCAAAGATAGTAAGTGATTTAATGTAGGATGGTGGTTAAGAGTGTGAATTCTAGAGCTAGACTACCAGGTTAAAATTCTGGCTTTACTGAAGGATCCTGTTTTCTTCTCTATTTGGCTACTCTCTGTCTCTTGACTGGTGCATTTAATCCATTTAAATTCTGTATAATTATCTACTATTGTTGTGCCACTGAGTCAGTTCTGACCCATAGTGGCCCTGTATGGGGTTTCCAAGGAGCAGCTGGTGAGCTTGAACCACCAAACTTGCAGTTCAAACGGCTTTGCAGTCTGGTGCATTAACCCACAGTGCTGTATTAATTAATTTTACTGTGTTTTTTTTTTTGTTTGTTTGTTTGTTTGTGTGTGTGTGTGTGCTTTACTGTGGTGACAGTGATTTCTTTGTGCCATGTAATTTTCTGCACCGAGTTCATTTTGTTTGTGGGTTTTCTTGTAATTTCCTTTGTTGCTATTGTTTTAATGTTCATACAATCTTTCTGATTTACCTATTTTTTATTGTGATGTGAAGGTGTCTTAATTTTCTTGGAGGTTATCCTGTAATTTACTTATTTCGTACCCAGTTTAAAACACTCTGTTTTATCTCGAAATCTACTTAACTTCCTTGCCAATTGGAAGTTCTAAATCTACATTAGTCCATCTTTTGGCTTTATAGTTATTTTCATTATAAATTGGTATCTCTGGTTCCCTATTTTTAGTCTCTATCTGAATTGAGTATGGTTGGTGATGTTATGTATGTTAATCTCATATTGTTGTATGCTGTTGTTAGTACAAAGAACACCCTTTAGTATTTTTGATAAAGTTGTTTAGGTTCTTTTAATTTCTGTTGCTTGCAAATGTCCTTATTTCACTGTAGTATTTGAGGGACAATCCTCCCCACCAGAGCTTTGTATAAGTTGTTCCATTGCCTTCTTACCTGCATGGTTTCTTAGGAGAAATCAGAGCTTAGTCTTATTCATTCTTCTTTCATTTTTTCCCAAGTTGGTCTCAGGATTTTTTCTGGTTTTGGCAAGTTTGCTTATATGTCTTGGTGAATTTTTTTTTTTTTTAAAGGTTTTTATTGTGAATTGGGTGAAAGTTTACAGAGCAGATCATCAGTTTTACATTAAACAAATCATATGCCTTATTTCATTACAATAATTATAATCCTCTCCATGTACCATCAGTTAACAGAATTTCTTTCTATCCACTTTAGCTTTAAAAAACAAAAACAAAAACCAACGTTCAGGCATATTTAATAATTTACACCTCCATAGGGCACATTCTGCAATTCTGCCTCCTGGTCACCTGCTCTTAGTCCCTCTCTTCCCATGAAGCTAGAGTCCTCAGCTGCTCCCCTTCTCCATGTCCCCATCTCTGCCTCCATCTCTGATGTTGTTGCTTCTCTAGATAAGGTCCCTCATTCTACGTGTGTTCTTCTCCCTTGATGGTCCTAGGGTCCTCTGTTTCTGGACTGTAAGATTAACCACTCCCCTGTTTTTGTTACAAAATTTCTGCCTTTAAATTGTGACAGTCAGAATTAGTCATGATAACAATTATTCACTATTGAATCATAAGAATCTTATCCCCATTTCTTTTCACCAGACACATCTAGACAAGATGAAAACTATTCAGTGGGGACACTTTCTTCCCCCACACACTCTTAAACTAAATTCCCCCTTGAAACCTTGTAAGCCAGTCACTTCGTGCCTTTATCATCCCCTCATTTTAGGTAGTCAATGTCTTAGTTAAGGAGCTCTGGTATCGTAGTGGTTATGAATTGGGCTGCGAACCTTAAGGTCAGCAGTTCGAAACTACCAACTGTTCCACGGGAGAAAGATGAGCTTTCTGCTCCCATAAAGATTTACATCCTCAGAAACCCTGTACAGGGTCACTACGAGTCGGAACCGACTCCACGGCACATAATCACCAACCACCATCAATGTCTAAGTTGCCCGTCCCTATCTACCCTGTGTACAGAGGGGATAATATTGATACTTGATGTGAAGACTCCTTCCATCTCTGTTAGTATTTAGAGTTACTACCTCCCTGAGTATAGGTCAGGTTCATCAAATTGTAGCAATTTACCCTTGCTTCCTTTATCAAAAAAAAAATTTTTTTTTTCTTTAAATCTTCCTCTAGTCGAGTTCTGATTATCAAGCCATTGAGGCTAGGTCAAATGGGTACTATCTACAAGTTTGGGTGTTCTTATGCGTCTCCCCTCACTTCATATCAGTGGGATGCTTCACTCTCAACTCTAGCCTTTTGTGGCTATGTCCTTGTCCAAGGGCTCAGGTGTTCTCAGGTCTCTCCACACTTTTGACCAACCAGCCCTTCCTCTTTTCACTGAGCCCGAGTCCCCTGGTTGACAGAAGTCTATGGTTGGACTTAGCTCACAACTTCACTGTTGTTTC
>NW_006408553.1:7286143-7287113 GCF_000296735.1 Chrysochloris asiatica
ATATTTCTCCTTTTGTGACTGACTAATTTCACTCAGCATAAAGTCCTCAAGGGTCATCCATGTTTTGCGGTGGTTTGCAGCTTCCTTATTATTCTACAAGGTAACATAATATTCCATTGTTTGTATGTACCAAAGTTTGTTTATTCATTCTTCCATTGATGGACACTTAGGCTGTCTCCATCTTTTTGCTTTCATAAGTGGTGATGCTATGAATATTGATGTGCATATATCTACTTGTGTTATGACTCATATTTCTTGTGGATAAATACCAAGTAGACAAATGGCTGGATCATAAGGTATTTCTATTTCCACATTTCTGAGGAAGTGCCATATTGTTTTCCAGAGTGGTTGCACCATTTTGCAATCCTACCAGCAATGTAGGAGGGTCCCAGTCTCACCACATCCTCACAAGCATTTATTGTCCTCTAGTTTTTGATCTTCGCTGTTATTGCTGGTGTGAGATGATTTCTCATTGTTGTTTTGATTTGCATCTCTCTAATAGCTAGTACCACCTCTCGTCTGTCAGTTTGTCATACTGTGGTGGCTGGTGAGTTGCTGTGATTCTGAAAGCTATGCCACCAGTATTTTAAATGTCAGCAGAGTCACCCATGGTGGACAGGTTTCAGATGAGCTTCCAGACAAATGCAGACTAGGAAAAAGGAGTGACAAACTAATTCCAAATATTTAGTCACTGAAAACCTTATGAATAGCAGAGAAACACTGTCAGATGTAGTGCCGGAAAATAAGCCCCTTAAGTTGGAAGGCACACAAAATGCGACTGGGGAAGAGCTGCCTCCTCAAAGTACAGTTGACCATGATGATGTGAATAGAGTAAAACCTGTGGGAGTAAAATCTATGGGACCTTCACTTTCTGATGGGGCACAACTCAAAATGAAGAGAAACAGCTGTAAACATCCATTGAAAATCGGAACATAGAATGTACGAAGTATGAATCTGGGAAAATTGGAAG
>NW_006408553.1:7290932-7299545 GCF_000296735.1 Chrysochloris asiatica
AGCCAGAGTGCTCCTTAGAGGCCAAGATGGCCAAACTTCGTCTCTCATACTTTGGACATATTGTCAGGAGGGAACAGTCGCTGGAGAAGGACATCATGTTTGGTAAGATGGAGGGTTAAAGAAAGAGAGGTTAACCCCCAACGAGATGGATTGGCCAGGTGGCAGCATCAATGGACTCAAGCGTGGCAACAGTAGTGAGGTTGACTCAGGATCGGGCATTGTTTCGTTCTGGTGTACATAAGGTCATTATGAGTCGGTGCCTACTCGATGGCACCTAACAACAACAACAACAACAATTTCCTTATCTTGCCGTATAGCTCTGGCTAAGACTTCCAGCATGATATTGAATAAGAGTGGTGAGAAAGGGCATCCTTTTCTGATTCCTGTTCTCAGAAGGAAGGCTTTCAGTTTCTCTCCATTGAGAGTGATGTAGGCTATTGGTTTGGTATATATTCTCTTAATTATGTTGAGGAATTTCTTTTCAATTCCTTCTTTGTTGAGTGTTTTTTTTTTTTTTTTAATAAGGAATGGATGTTGGATTTTGTCAAATGCCTTTTCTTCATCCATTGATATGATCATGTCATTCTTTTCCTTTTTCTTATTTATATGGTGGATTACATTGATCGGTTTTCTAATGTTGAATCATCTTTGCATCCCTGATATGAACCCCACTTGGTTATGATGTATTATTTTTTTGATGTATTTTTTAATTCTTTTGGCTAGGATTTTGTTGAGAATTTTTGCATTTATATTCATGAGGGATGTTGGTCTACAGTTTTTTTTTTTTTATTAGAATATCTTTCCCTGGTTTTGATATGAGGGTTATGCTTGCTTCTTAAAATGCATTAGGAACTTTTCCATCCTATTCTATATTCTGGAATAGTTTGAGTAGGATTGGTGACAGCTCTTCCCTGAATGTTTGGTAGTACTCACCAGTGAAGCCATCTGGACCTGTACTTCATTTGGTTTGGAGTTTTTTGACGACCTGATCAATTTCTTCTTTTGCTATGGGTCTGTTCAAGTTTTCTACTTCATTCTGTGTAAGTTTAAGTAGGTTGTGTTTTTCTAAAAAATGTATCCATCTCTTCTAAGTGTTCAAATTTGTTGGAGGACAACTCTTCATAGTATTCTGTTTTTATTCTTTTGATTTCCCTTGGTTCTGTTATGGCATTGTCCATGTGGTTTCTAATGTGTATTATTTTTGTCTTCTCCCTCTTTTCTTTTGTTTGGTTTGCCAATGGTTTGTCAATTTTATTAATCCTTTCAAAGAACCAGCTTCTTGTCCTGTTGACTCTATAGTTTTTCAGTTTTCTATGTCATTTATTTCTGCTCTAATTTTTATTATTTCATTTCTTTTGGTAACTGTAGGTTCCCTCTGTTGGTCTGTTTCTAATTGTTGGAGATGCTGTGTTAATGTGTTAATTTTGGTTCTTTCTTCTTTTTGGATGCGAGCATTTATTGCAATAAATTGTCCTGTCAGCACTGCTTTTGCCATGTCCAAAAATTTTTGTATGTTGTGCTTTCATTCTCATTTGTTTCTAGGAACTTTGTGAGTTAAAGTTTAATTTCTTCTAGTATCCAGTTGCTTTTCAGCAGGGTATTATTTAGTTTCCATGTATTCGACTTTGTTTCCTTGGTCTTCTTCTTGTTGATTTCTAGTTTTATAGCATTGTGGTCTGAAAAGATGCTTTGTATTATTTTGTTGTTTGTAAGTTTATGACGGCTTGCTTTGTGGCCTAACACATGGTCAATTCTGGAGAATGTTCATGTGCACTGGAAATGAATGTGTATTGTGCTGTTGTTGGGTTGAATGCTCTGTACACATCTATGAGGTCAAGTTGGTTGGTTGTGCTGTTTAGTTCCTCTGTAGCTTTGTTTAGTTTCTTTTTGGTGGTTCTATCCCTTTTTGAAAGTGGCGTATTAAAATCTCACACTACAATTGGAGATTTGTCTATTTCTTTCTTCAATTCTAGTAGGGTTTGCTTTCTATATCTTGGTACTCTTTCATTGGGCATGTAGATATTTATTATGGTTATGTCATCTTACTCAATTGACTCTTTAATCACGAGATAGTGTCCTTCTTTATCTCTTATGCTGGTTTTTGCTTTAAAGTTTATTTTATCAGAGATTAGTATTGCCACTCCTGCTTGTTTTTTTATTGCAATTAGCTTAGTATATTTTTTTCCATCTTTTAACTTTTAGTCTATTTTTGTCTTTGTGTGTAAGGTGTGTCTCTTGTAGGCAGCATATTGAAGGGTCTTATTTTCTTATCCATTCTGCCACCCTCTGTCTATTCACTGATGCATTTAATCCACTGGTGCATTTATTCCAGTGTAATCATTGGTAGGTCTGAATTAATTGCTGTCATTATGTTAATTTTTGGGGTGTTGTTCATGCCTTTGTTCTGCATGGTTTCTTGTGCTGAGTTCATGTTTTTTGTGCTATTTCTTGTCAGCTTCTTCTTAGTTTTAATGTTTCTTTGTTCTAATTGGGTCTACATTTTCAGATAATTTGTTAAGTATTAACTTTCTTTGAGGTTACCCTATAGTCTATTAACTTTTCCCTCCATTTACAATAGTCTATTGTATCCTGCAATCTACCTGACCTCCTCACAACCTGGTTCTATGTTCCTGTATTTTTCCCTGCTTTGACATTGTTATTATTTTGATCTTTGATTGGCTTTGTAGGTCCTCTGAATTTGTTGTAGTTTTGTTCTGTTCTGTACTCTGTCAACTGAGTTCCAGGTGGTGTTGCCATATCTGTCAATCTCTAGTTGTTGTCTGTTCTTGTTGATTTTCATTCAGAAGAACTCCATTTAGGATGTTTTGAAGCGTTAGATTGGCTTTGACAAAATCTCTTAGCTTCAGTTTATTTTAGAATGTTTTGGTTGCACCACCGTATTTGATTGACAGTTTTGCTGGGTAGATGATTCTTGCTTGACAGTTTTTTTCTTTTTGGGTCTTATATATGCTTCCTCATTACCTTCTTGCCTGCATGGTTTCTGCTGAGAAGTCAGAACTTAATCTGATTTGCTTGCCTTTGTAAGCAACACTTTTCTTTTCCCTGGGTGCTTTTAGGATTCTCTCCTTGTCTTTGATTTTGGAGAATTTGATTATGCTATGTCTTGGTGATTTTCTTTTGGGGCCTACCCTTCCTGGGGTTTGTTCAGCTTCTTGAATGCTTATCTTCTCATTTTTCAAGATGTTAAGGAAATTTTCTACCAGAAGGTCCTCAACTATCTCCTCTATGGACTTCTGTGATTCTTCCTTTCCGAGATGCCAATAATTCTTAAGTTATTCCTTTTCATGTTATCCAACATGTATCTTAGACTCTCTTCAAACTTTTTTTTTTTTATCATTTTTTCTGCTTGCTCTTCTATCTTATTAGTATTGAGAAATCTGTCTTCCAGCTCGCTTGTTCCGGCTTCCATCTCCTCAGTTCTAATCATCTGGATCTCTTTTTGTAGGTTTTGAATTATTTCCAATGCTGTATCTATCTTATTTGATTGCTCCTGTAGCATTTTCCTGACTTCTTCCTCATTTTCCTCCATCCCTCTGTGGAGCATTTGGATTTGTCTCCATATCATTCTTCTGAATTCCTTTTCTGACAGATCCAAAGCCTGCTCTTCTTCTAATAGGAAGTGTATGTCTGCCTACAGCTCATTTATCTCAGTTACTCTTCTCTGTTTTTGGACATGTGCTGAGACCTTTTGTTGTTTTTTCCTTGGACATTTTCAATAGTTGATGTGTTTTCAATGATTAAATGAATGTAGGTTGCTGCATTATTAAACTTACTGAGTGTTTCCTGGTGGATGTGGTCTGGAGATAGGCTTCCCTTTTCACCGCTCTTATTACTCAGCTGCTAACTATGTTAGCAAGTGTTGGCTATGTGTGTAATGCCTAGCAACTGGTATTGGCTCCTGTCTGGATGATGGGATATTATGGGGTATGCTTATAGCTTGGCTATATGGCCACTATTGCTGTCTCTTCTTGGGTAACATAGGGAGAGAAAGCTCCCATCCCCAGGAAAAAAGTGAGACCAAAAGGACCAAAAACAGAAACAATATAAATCCGAGACAAACAGCACAACTCAAAAACAAAAATAAAACTGTAGCCGACTGTACAGTAGGCTTTACTTTGCAGGTCAGTGTGCATGCACAGTAGAAACCTCCAGCGGTGTGTAGGGGTGTCCACTCACTCAGGTCTCTCCTCTAGTAGTCACCACTGTAGAGGTGCGCAGATAGATATTGAAAAATTAATGGAAGGAAGATTGCCCACTGTTTTTATCTCTGAAGGTCAGTTAAGTATCTGTGTATGCACAGCGTAATTCTTAAAATAGCTGCATCCTTGCATATAGTAATTAGTGTTGGCTCTTGCCTTTTATGTTGGTGTTTTTCAAGGTGCACATACAGTTTGGCTGTATGGCCAGACCTGCTGTCTCTTGTTAGGTAAGGGAGGAATAAAGGGCCCCACCCAGGTCAACGTTAGGGCTGAGTCCCAGAGTCAGACATTGTAAGAAGCAGCCAAAGGATTATCTGTGGGACTGCTGGGACTCCCAGGAATTTCTTCCCTGATCTGAGGGAAAACTGTGAGCGCAATGTTAGACCTTTTTGGGGGTGCACTACCACCCACATGAAGCTGCCGGGGCTGCGCAGAGAGGGTGCGACAAGGGAGAGGAGGAAAGAAAAGTGAAAATTTTGTCACACGTCTTTTTCCAGATACTGCTCTGTGGCTTTTAGCGCTCTATCAGCCTGGCTGTGGCCCTACCCTCTGATCTTAGGCCAGGCCGAGGGGCCCGCAGGCAGTGTCCCGACTGATTCAGAAGTTGTCATGTATTCCTGCCACAGTCAGGCGTCTCCACTGAAACTGATACCCCCACATTATATTAGATCCAAAGCTCTGGAACTGATCCAGGAAAGTATCTTCTCTGTTTTTTTTTCCGTGCCTCCACCGAGGAGCCTCCCCTCCCTTCTCTGCTTCTTCTACCCCCAAACTGGAAGTCTTCCTTTATCAAACGTATATTCTTCTAGTCGCTTTATGATCATGAAGCCATCGAAGCTAGGTCAAATGGGTACTATGTGCCAGTTTAGGCATTTTTGTGATATCAGGTGGATGCTTCACTCTCAGCTCTAGCCCTCCATGGCTAGGTCATTGTCCATGGGCTCAGGAGTTCCCAAGGCTGCCCAGACTTCAGACCAACCAGCCTGTCCTCTTCTCTTTCTCATATCAAGGTTGACAAGAGTGTATGGAATATATCAAACTCAGTCCATATCTTCATTACTGCCTTTCCCCCACTTTTACTCACATGTAGACCAACGTGGTAGCCAGCAAGCTTGCATACCTATTCATGTGTTCCCTTTGAGTTTCAGTCTTGGAGTGGGGTTTGTCCTGAAGGGACTTGATGGCTTGCTTAAATGGCTCCCCAGAAAACAGCTTGCTTGTCCTTGTAATAGTTAAACAGACTGCTGTTTTGTTTTCTCCTGCTAGTCTTTCTTTTAAGAAGTATCATCTGTTCTTCTAACGCTCCAGGCTGGTTTGCATGGACCTTTCAAATGGGAGTGTCCCGCCTCAGAAGACTCTGGATGCGGCTCAGGATTCCACTATGGTAGAATGTCCTACAAAGGCTCTGCAAGAAGCCTATTTCACAGGGCAATTCTTAGAAACTCTTTTAGACATTCCAATCAGTTGTAGTCTGAAGATAGGCTTACAAGCTTTCTGTAATCATGTTTCCTGATATTCCTTTCTATTCTACTTAAGTGTGTATTTTACAACAGAAGGCAAGGGAAACCAGTATACTTAAGACAGTCAAGCGTTTTAATATTTATCCCCCTCTTTTAGCGTAGTAGTTATGAATTGGGCTGCTAACCGCAAGGTCAGCAGTTTGAAACTACCAGCCGTTCCGTGGGAGAAAGATGAGGCTTTTGGCTTCTGTAAAGAATTACAGTCTCAGAAACACTGTACAGGGTCACTATGAGTCGGAACAGACTCCACGACACATAACCACCACCACCACCCATTCAGACTATGCCTCAATTCCTGTATAATAGAGCCCTGTTGTTCCAAGGTTGTGCATACATCACTATTTACCTCTGTCCCATTTAGTCCATGTAAACCTACCTAAGTGTTCTCTTATCTACTTAGTTCTCCCACCCTTCTCCCCCTTCTTGTGTATTGCCCTCCCCTTTCCTATATATTGCCCTCTCTGACACCAGAACTATGATGTAACTATCCCCTAACTTGTGCTCTATTGTCCTTTCCCTCCCACCCCTGGTAACCAACAAAGAATTTAAAAAGAAAAAAATTTTTTTAGAAAGTTTTTATTGTGAATTGAATGAAAGTTTACAGGGAAGATCATCAGTTTTACATTCAATAAATCATATACTTTGTTTCATTACAATGATTATAATCCCCACCATGGGCCATCAGTTAACAGTATTTATCTCTATTCATTTTATCTCTCTCTATATATATTTTTAAAACACTCAGGCATATATAATAATTTAAACCACCAAAGGGCACATTCTGCAAGTCTGCTTCCTGGCCACCAGCTCTCAGGCCTTCTCTTTCCATGAATCTAGAGTCCTCAGCTGCTTCTTCTCTCCATCTCTGGCGTCACTGCTTCTCTGGATAAAGTTCCACATTCTGCTTGTGCTCTTCTCCCTTGATGGTCTTAGGGTCCTCTGTTTCTGGACTGTAAGATTAACTACTCTCTTGTTTTTGTTACAAAACTTTTACCTTCACAATTAGGAGAGTCACAATTAGTCATGATAATAATTACTCACTATTGAATCATAAGAATTATATCCCAATCTTTTTTTTTTTACCAGACTCGTCTAGACAAGATGAAAACTATTCAATGGAGATTTCTTTTTCTTTTAGTACGTGTGTATTTTCGTAAGCTTTTACAATAATGGTCTTATACAATATTTGTGCTTTTGTGACTGACTAATTTCACTTAGCAAGTTCATCCATGTTATGCAGTGGGTTGTAGCTTCATTGTTATTCTTCAAGGTAGCATAGTGTGTATGTACCAAAGTTCCATTGTGTGTATGTACCAAACTTTGTTTATCCATTCTTCCACTGATGAGCACTTAGGCTGTCTCCATGTAATTTACTTTTGAAAAACCAGAACTGTATAAAGCACAGTTCTACTGACACACATAGGGTCTACATGAGTCAGAGCTAATCCCACAGGCAACTGTATGACAGCTGTTGAGAGTCTGGGTGAGAGGTATCAAAGACAAGATTCAATAGCTCCCTCAGGGACCCAGCTCAAAGTCCTTGAGGGTCATTTTCCCATGGTAGAGACTAATCCTTTCTAAGTCCTAATTTGTGGCTGGTGGAATGTCTATGTCAGGCCCTCTTCTTAAAAGGGAGGATGGTGGAGACAGGCCATTTAGTAATTATTTCTTTTAGCTGCTAACCATAAGATCTGTGGTTGAAAGCCACCAACCCTTCTGCCCGGAGAAAAGCAGTCTGCTCTGTAAAGATTCACAGTCTGAGAAACTATAAGGAGTAGTTCTACTTTGTCCAGTAGGCTCAACTATGAGTCAGAATTACTCCGTGGCAGTGGATTTGGTTTGACTTTGTTTATTATTATGGTTTTTCATGAATCCCTCAGTAGCTGTATGTGGAAAAGATACGGGATGGGAAAGGAGTGAACTGTGAGGCACCAGCAGTTTTCTGACTGTCATATGAAAGAATGAATGGTGGTCAGATGAGCCAGAGGCCCTTCTCCTCTTCTGCAGCCTGTGTTTGTGGTGATGTGATCCACACAGCCAGGTGCGCGTAGCTTTATAGCTGAACACGGATACAGGCGGCGTTGTAGAGCTTGGGAATATGTGAAAGTGTGCAGAACGGGGCTGGGGGTGTGTGTTTGGGGGGCGGTTTCTGGCAGAGAGACCTACTTCCACCTCGCATCCAGAAAAAAAGCTAAAAGGAAAACTGCTAACTTGATCTTGGACACGTTTTCTATCTATAATTGGCAAATATGTAAATGAAATGCCCACATGGTCTGAAAGGGGCAAATCAAGCTCTAAGTGAGAGACAGGGGAAAACGAAGTCTTCCCCCGGGAGTCTTGGAACTGCGCGCGCGCCCCTCGGAGGGCGCCCTGGGCGGGACAGCGGCGGAGGCTTCACGTTTGCGCGTCGCGGGCCCCGCAACGGCCGCCAGAAGGCCCGGCCCCCACTCCTCCACACTACCCCACCCCCGGCCGAGCCGCTGCGACCCGCGATGCCACCGCGCCCGCAGCTGCCGCCCAGTGCGCTGGTCCATCCAGTGGCTTCCGCGCGGAGCCCGCCTCCAGCTGCAACCTTTTTTTGTTGCCCAGCGCCGCCAGGCCGCCAGCAGCAGGGGCCGCCGCGGCACCCCAGTAGCTCGGGGTAGAAGCTGCCGGCTTTGTTCCCCACGGCCCGACGGCGTGGGGACACCGTGCGTCTGGTGGCGGCTGCGGCACTGCAGTGGTGGAGGCCCGGCCCGCCCGCCTGTCCGCAGCCGGGCGCTCGCGATGCTGCACCGCAGGCGGCGAGCGCGCCGTGCCTTGTCCCACCGGCCGGGCCCCGGGGCTGCGAGCTTCCCCCGCGCCCTCCTGCGTTAACTGCTGGAGTCCGCCCC
>NW_006408553.1:7299645-7307078 GCF_000296735.1 Chrysochloris asiatica
CGGGCCGAGCCCAGAGCCCGTCCCGGGCGCCGGCCAGCGAGCTCGGGCGGCGACGGGAGGCGCCATCCCGGGGCCCGCCGGTACCCGTGGCACGTCTCGCCTTCCGCGCGCCTCGCAGCCGCCTCCCGAGCCCGATCCCGCCGCATCCTTTCCGCGGCGGGGTAAGAAGGTCCCCCTTCCCCGGGAACAGAGAGACTCTTTTTTTTTTCCCTAATCGGGAGGGTGTCACCACCTGGATCACCCAAGTGTGAAGGGCCCGGGAGGCGGGGACCCGAGCGCCGTGACCCGCCATGGCTCAAGCGGCCAAACAGCTGAAGAAAATCAAAGATATCGAGGCGCAGGCCCTCCAGGAGCAGAAGGAGAAAGAGGAATCCAACAAGAAGCGGAGGAACCGCTCCCGTGACCGAAAGAAGAAGGTAACAAGGGGACAGGGGAGGGGGGAAAGCCAAGCGGCGGAGGCACCCTGGAAGTGGCTGCTAGGGGAAGGGGTTCGGCAGAGATGGGAGGGAGGGAGGAGACCCGGGCGCCGGCCGAGTTGATACCGCGGGAGAAGGTTCTCGGGGTGGGAGCTGAGGTAGAAAAGATGCTTCGGTGCGGCGGGGATGAAGACCCGGCAGGAGGCTGGAAGGGCACAACGGGCGGCCAGGGGCTGAGGGCGCGCAGAAGCTGGCCCTCCCGCCTTCCGCGGGAATCTTCAGCACCTTGGACAGATGCCGGCGGCCCCGCGCTTCTCTGGGAGGAACTTTTCTGGTTCTGGGACTGCTGACTGAGGTGGTAGGCTGCTGTGCTGTGCCGAGGAAGCTGGTTTGGGTAAATGCGGAGGCAGCTCTTGCCCGGTGTCTCTCCTGGTGACCCACTCTCAAACGCGGAGAGCATCTTTTCCAGATCTTCCTAGACTCTTCTTGAGCCCCACAAGCTTCTTTTGCGGCTCTCTGAGTCTGGCAGCAGAAAGGCAGGCTCCCCATCTCCTCGGACGTTTGACCACATTTTATTGTTCGGATCACTCAGAATGAATGACTCGCAGGGGAAGTTCAATTGGAACCTGTGCTGTGCTGCTTGGTCCAAGGGCCTGGTCAGAGAGCAGTTCTTTCTGTCTGACCTAAGGCATCAAACAACCTTTTTTTTTTTTTTTTTTTTTTTGCAGAGAAGTAGAGAAGTGTGGACACAAACTGTCTCCCTACAATGACCTGGACCCCTGTAGGCATCTGTTGCTCCTTTTGACCCTTCCCTTCTGGGGTCTTCTCACTCCTGACTCAAAGCATGAGAAATTAGAAATACATTTAAATGTGAAGGGAGAGGGAGAAGAGAGGGAGGAATGGGGCAGAGAACTTCCTTCAGCAGAGAGGCTAATTTTTAGGCCAGGATTACCGGGATACAATGCAGGGAAATTGGTGATAGGGTTGAACTCCAGTTTCAGAAAAGCCATTTTAACCTGAAGAAGTCAATTTGGGGTGCAGCCCACAAGCTTTCTGACCTGGTCCTCTCTGGGCTTTGGGGCAGAAGCATTGATCCTGGTTGAGAAGCAAACAATTTTTTTTTTTTTTTTAATGGAAATTGTCTCACTTTAAGAAAGCTGCTTGGAGTCTGTGACTAACAGCAGACTGTGGAGAACAAGTTGTCTATGGGTCACACACTATTTACCATTTGGTCAGGAAGATCAACAGTCAGTCTTTTTCTAGAGATGAAACACAGGGACAGAGAAGTTCTCAGGTTTTAACACCAGTAACCCACACTCTCTAGGCTTTTCTGCACCCCCTCACAAGACAACAGCCCTTTCTCCCTGGAGAGATTGCCTTCTTGTGTGTAAATAGTAGTTTCACAAAGACACCACCCCCTTAGCAGGACCTAAAAGAGGTCTTCCCCAAACCCATGGTGAATCAGAGTTTGGGTAGGTGCCACATAGAAAAAGAATCTCATCAGGCCCTTCTGCTGAGGTCTGAAAAACCAAAGCCCATCCTGTGAGTCAGGCAGAGGGAAGTCTGGTTATGTATGAAGGTGTTCACCCACTTTCTTGGCATGAATGTAAACTTCTCCTTATGAAGGAGTGCTTTATATTTCCATTCCTGCCTATTGCTTTTGAAGCCAAGACAATCCTCTCCAAACGATTCATGCAATGTTTATATCCCAGTACTTGCTCTCAAGCTTCTTCCTTGGAGCTCCTGATACTGTAAATAATTTTTGAGCAATTGTCAAACTCTCCCTTCTTCTCTTCTTTGATTCCTTTCCATTTTATGGAACTCTTTTTAACCAAACTCCCAGTCCTGACAGTAGGTAATACACATATACAAGAGTGTCAATTTTAATATTCTTTTTTACTGCTTTGTTTCTTAATCTTTACATTCTTGGTAAACTTTATTTTTCAACTAGTGCTGGATAATAATGTATCCCCCACTCCAATCCCAATTGTGTTATTTTGTTTTTCTAACTGATCACAGCATACTGCGTCAGCAAGTGCTCAAAAATCCTCCATACAGGTCTTCATTATTTTATCCCATATCCTGGTGTGATGATTGATACAATACTAACAAGGAATCTTATTAATACAAAATGATAGTGATGACATAAACTCTTAGGGCTGATTCTTTGGTTGCGGGGGATATGGGTTGGGTTGGGTTGTGGGGATGCTTCGTTTGTATTTTGCAATGATTCCTCCATTGGGATGCTCTTGAGAACCATCTGAGAGAATATAGTTAAAATTTATAGCAAAATAGGAAATCACAAGAAGGTAAAAGGTCCTAGAGGAAGAGGTGAGGGAGGCTGAGCAATGCAGAAAGGAACATGGGGAGAAGGCAGATGAAGCTCATTGAGGGACTGATTCAGCAGATGGCAGGGGGCTAATTTGAAGGTCCATGAGAGGTGAGATCCATTTTTTTCACAAATGAAACAATTTTTCAAAGCAAAGTACATTAAAATCAAGCAGCTGAGGACTTTACAGTTGACCACCCCAGAAGACAGGGAGGCTATGAAGCCAACCTCCTTTTATTTTATCAGCATGAGGTAAGAACTTCCTACATGCAATTAGATTTTTTATTTCAAAGGATTAGTAATTCCTGTGAATGAATAGCAGAGCCAAGGGCATTTGGAACTCACTGAAAGGAAAGGTGTTGGTTCCATGGATAACCTACTTAAGGGGGACTGACTGAGCAGAACTACATCTCTCTCCGTTTGTAGATATAATCGCAGTTGTAACTTCAACGATGG
Source organism: Chrysochloris asiatica (assembly GCF_000296735.1). Classification (NCBI taxonomy): domain Eukaryota; kingdom Metazoa; phylum Chordata; class Mammalia; order Afrosoricida; family Chrysochloridae; genus Chrysochloris; species Chrysochloris asiatica. The sequence goes on from NW_006408553.1 coordinate 7,302,847, forward strand.
TTGCAGTTTTTACAGTAGATGATACTGTGTAGGAAGGCGCTTGCTAAGGGGTGCTGTGCACCAGGGGATGGAGGAGGCTGATGTTGTGACGCACTGACTGACACAGATAGAAACCACCTCGACACAAGGAATTGAGCTAAAATCCTGGAGCTCTGAAAATGCCTGAATTCTTTTGAGGCTTCATTCAGTTTTCTGTTTGTATAGCGCAAACCCTTGTTAGGTGCTTGCTGTTGTAGCTTCAGCTTTTTTTTTTTTTTTTCTTTTTAAAATAAAACCTACCATTTGTGACATTTTCTGGTAAAGTCCCCTGCTCCTTAAAGTGGGATGGAAATAAATAAGTGACAAAGCACGTGGGCAGCAGGCATTTGCAGTGAGAGTGACATTTTCTAGGGCTAAGGAATCCTTGGGCACAAGGATTTGTGTAAGTTGTGTATTTCCTAATGCTTGAGGCTAGGAGGCGAGAACAAGGACAATGGAGAGAAAGTGAGGCAGTGGAAAGATAAGAAGAATTAAAGGGAAGAGGATGGATAGAAGAGTTTTGGGGGTGCTGACTGGGAGAGTGCGGGGGGGGGGTGCTGACATCTTAGTTCTTTCTTAAGCCCAACTATATTGCAATTTTCAATATCCTCAGGAGCCCTGGTGGTGCAGTGGTTAAGTGCTTGGCTGCTAACCAAAAGGTTGGCGACCTTGACCTACTAGCTGCTCTATGGGAGAATGATGTGGAAGTCTGCTTCCATAAAGATTACAGTCTTATGGGGAAATTCTATTCTGCCCTATAAGGTCTCTATGATTTGGAATTGACTGAAGGGTGGTGGGTTTGGTTGGGGTTTTCTCAATACTTGTAGGTACTCCAGGATAGTGTTTACTGGGCTTTCTCCTTGTCCCTCTTTCTATCAACTTGATGTTGGTAAAGGAAAAAGGTCATGTCTTATTTATCCAAAGTGCAGTCCCTGACACAAAATAGGTGTACAAGAACGGTCTGTGGAATGAGTTAATGAATGAATATAATATTTGTGTGTTTTTTTTTTATTGCTTTATTGTGAATTATATGATAGTTTACATGGGAGAATTCCATCGTATATCATCTCACTGCCATGGTTCCAATCCCCTCCATGCATCCTCAACCACCCAAAGGGTATATCCCAGAAACCCACCCCCTACACTTCCCCCTCCTCCCCCCAGTTTTCAGCCCACAGTCCCTTTCCCTCTCTGGGTCCAAAGTCCCCAGTCCTTTCATCACTCCACGTCATCATCTCAGGCATCTCTATTTCTCTGGGTATAATATTTGATTTGCTTGTCTAGGTGTTGTCTTGGTCACAGCCATATGTTAAGATGAACAATACACTGTTTGACTATCTTTGGGGGTTACCTGAAGAAAGCTCACTAATTCTTTCTTTGTGAGATATTTGCAAAGCAGTAGAGATTTGTAGGCAGGTAGTAGAATCATTCAGTCTTTTGGTGCAGTGAGTTCTACCACTGAGCTTATAGTTTTAGTTCCTTTTGGGGTCTCTGCTGAACTAAAATGTCAAGTGGTTTTAGTAATTTGGAACAACAGCAAGGTTTGCAAAGGGCTACGCAGAACCAAGCATTTGCAAGTAGAAATGGAGGAGGAATGAAGAAAAAAGGAAGCAGGGGAGTGGAATACATATTCTACTGTATTTGGCTTTTGAATGGCATAGTTACCTTGCATTGGTGGTTAATTATTAAAAGTGTTAATTTGTTAGTTGCAAGTCTTTAAAACATACCACAACTTTGGTGACACTGCTTTGGCATTTCTTATTATAATGGGAACCTCAGAAACTGCCCTGCAGAGGATGGAAATGTGGGAATTTCCGCAGTCTGCTTGCACCTATCTTCCAACCCAATTCCTTTTTCCCTGCTGTGAAGGTGGCAGTGGGAACAGTTCTCCAGGGGCTTGTTAGCTCTGGTCACTTCCCAAAGACAAATTGAACCAGGAAAGCAGAGTCTTGCAGGCAGAGATGACACCCCCTTAGTTAGGTCCATCACTCTATGATATGTACATCATTTGCTTCTCACAGCTACACTCTCTAGGTAGAACAGTAACAGAAATTCAGAGCCTGAAGTAAATGATCTCCCATTAAAGGGTCCACAAGCCAGGCTCCGTGACTTGCTCTTCTCTTGCTCACCCACCAAAGGCTGCTCTGTAAAGGTCTGCTGATCCCCTTTCAGTGTGGCAATATGTTTTGTTACCCAGTCTAAGGCATTGTCCCCCTTTTTCCAATAACAATGTACAAGCACTAGAGAATGTGCATTACGTACCCATGTTTTTCATTTCTGCTAGCTTATTCCTGTGTTTTCCTTCAATAATGGCTTCACATAGAATTCCCGCCATCAATATCTGTCTTCATCCCCCTCAGAGTCCATCTCAGATATGGATCCTCTAAGAAACCTTTCCTGGGTGCTTCTTGTTAACAGTGATTGGAATCACAGGGATGTTTAGCGATACCTGCACTTCTTTTTAGAGGAAGCAGGGCAGTGATTGTTCAGCAGTTCAATTCCCATCTGACATGCAGGAGACTCAGGTTCTATATCCTGGCCAGTGAACCTCATGAGCAGCTACCACCCATCTGTCAGTGGTGGCTTGTGTGTTGCTATGATGCTGTACAAGTTTCAGCGGAACTTCCAGAGTAAGGCAGACTAGAAAGAAAAGCCTGGTGATGACTCTTAAAATCAGTCAATGAAATCCCTATATCCAAAAGATGTACTAACCAATCATAGTGCTGTCACAAGATTGGGCAGTGTTTTGTTGTGAATGGGGTTGTCATGATTTGGAGGCCAATTTGATTTCAGAAAACAACAACAACTACATTGTGAGCTCCTTGAAGCCCAACTCTAAATCTTTGTACATAACCACTCAATAAACACTTATGGCTTGAATTGCTTGAGAAGCTATGTTTGACTTGTTTAATTTTTTTAGAATTTTAATTTTTTCCCCCCTTAGCCTTTCCATTTGATTTTGGAATTGGAAGAGTTAAAGCCAAGTAAACGTGTGTTTCCTTTGAATCGTTTTGACTAAAACAAAGTCTACTGTCATTAATGTGTTTGGTTTTTGAAAAAGGCAAACAAGCTTTTCTCGGCTTCACGTTTCCATTTCTGGTTCTTGAAAAGCAGTTCAAAAGTCCATCTCTTACAAAGAGCACTAGTAGGGGTCAGATGTCTAAATTCCAGTTTCAGTTCTTGTGCTTATCAACTTTGAGCCTCACTTTGTCCAACTGTAAAATAGGGATGAAAATCAAATGAGATTATCACCAAGAGTGTGCTTCGTATATTCTAAAACACTCATATATTTAAGGGGTTGTAGTTAGTAAGATAATGATTGTTAATTTAATTTTCCTTTCTAGTGAATCCAATGCCAAAACGCATATCTGGCCTTCAGCGGTGTCCTCTTCACCTCAGAAGGCCAGCTAATTATTAGTCCAATGCTGGCAAATAAGAAAGGGACACTTTGAATCATGTCTTCATTTCACTTTCAGGAAAGAAGAAATCCCCTATTTTGACAAGATTTACCAGTGCATAGTTACTTAACTGTCTGCATGAGCCTGCGCAATACCTTTGTGATAGGCTTGGGTATCCTCCAGCGTGGGTGAAGTCCTTCATGGTGATTGCAGGCATATATCAAAAGTGGGTCTTGATTTTTTTTTTTTTTTTTAGAAGACTATCCCTTTAGGGCCTTGAGTGGTGTCTTGGTTCTGAAGTGCTGCTGTAACAGAACTACCACAAGGGGTGGCTGTAACAAACAGAAGTTTATTCTCCCATAGTATAGGAGGCTTGAAGTCCAAATCCAGAGCACCAGCTCTGCAGAAGAATCCTTGTCTCCTTTCGGCATGTGTAGGCCCAACAATCCTTGGGGAGCTCCATACATCTTGGCATCAATTTCCCCCTGGATCCAGGATCTTCACAGTGAGGGACCCCGGGTCCAAAGGACGCATTCCACTCCCAGTTCTTTCCTGGTAGTAGTAGGTGGCCACCCCTTTCTGCTCACTTCTCTCTTCTTTTATCTCTTAAGATAGAACATGTTGCATGCCACACCCCTAGGAATTTCCCTTACATCTGATTAAGGTCCTAATGGGATTAAGGTGGCAACTCATAGAAACTCTGAATAGAGTTTTTAGGAGCTGTTGGTGGGTTTGAACCGCTAACTTTGTGGTTAGAAGCCAGTTCTTATCCTATAGTGATATGTGTATATATATATATTTGCTGTTATGTGCCAT
>NW_006408553.1:7307328-7314029 GCF_000296735.1 Chrysochloris asiatica
AGAGAGAGAGAGAGAGAGAGAGAGAGTCTTGATGTGGCTCTGTAGGATAAGCACTGGACCCTAAGGTCAGTTTGAACTGCAAGGCCAGTGGTAAGGTCACTATGAGTACCCATACAGGGCTACCATGAGTTGGAACTGACTCAACAGCACTTATCCACAAACAGCAACATGTATGTATATGTTATTGTTTAGTGTCGTCAAATCAGTTGCAACTCATAGTGATCCTGTATAGGTTTCCAAAGATTGGCTGGTGGGTTTGAACCAACTCAAAGGCACTTCACAACATTCTACCCTTAATCTTCTTATTGGTTTATGGCATCAGATCACATCATGGGGGATCATCACAGAACTGCCAAACCACTGCGAATCATGGCCCAGCCAAGCTGACACATATTTGGGGTGGGTCACAATTCAGTCCATGACAACAGGTAAATCTGGGATCTCATAGGTAATGTGCAATTAGTAGACTATACTCCTCTCCTCTGAGGAGACCCCGTGGATCTTAGGTGTCCACAGCACTACAGACTTTCCAAGAAAGGAAACTAGACAGTCAAACCTAGAGCAAAAAGGATTTAATGGCCAGTCAATTAAGAAAACAACTTTTTCTCATTTGCTTCCAATGTGACTGCATACTTCCTCTCAAATGCTTCCATGTTTTTTGCTAAGGTGTTGATACATTTTTTTTCTTCTGTAAAGGCTTTTATTTTGAGGGGGAAGGGGGGCACAGTGGACAGGGGCCTGCTCTGTCCTTCTTGGCATCTGCTTGCTTCCTCTTGGCGTGGATGTGTGTCCCCACCCTTTTCTTGATGAACTTGAGTGCCCGCTTGTCCTTGGAGACCTTGAGCAGCTTCATGGCCTGGCACTCATAGGCGCAAAGCCACACACCTCCCAGATCATGTCCCCCATGAACTTGGTGTGCTTGGTGAGGCGCCCACAGTGGCGGCTGTGCCTCAGCTTGCTCACGTGCTTGGTTACTTTGCTGCCCTTGTTGAGACCAATGGCCATAGAGCATTGCACAACCATGGTTGGTTGCTTCTTTTCAGTGGCTGCTGCGGCAGCGGCAGTGGTGTTAATACATTTTCAGTTGCTTTTTTCATCCATTCCAGAGCATCACTAATAACGATAGCAGCAAAACCACCTTTTCTGTTTATCAGAGGAGGTGCCTGCGTTTTTCGAGCACCTACAGTGTTCCACATGCACAACAAGCATTATCTTACTTAATGAATTCCCAACCAGCTTTGTGGTTAGCAAACCGAGGCTCAAAGCCAGATCTGCCTGACTTCAAAGCTTACTTCCAGACTGCTGCACCACACTGCCTTTTAGGATATTTGCTGCACTCTCAGGATGTGCAGAACCATTAGGCACTGGGAGAGGAGTCAGGACTGATGATACATTGTCTTCCTTCAAAGAACTTACAATTTAGTGGGAAAAACAGCAGAGCAGTGAGTAACCTAAGGTGGCAAGTGATCTGGTCTCCAATTCCAGTTGGAACATGGGGATCCAAAGGCCCTTCTGAAAGGCCCAGGAGCAGCTGGCCTGGTGACTAAGGGTCTGTCCTGTCCAGGTACCTTGGTTAAGAGAGGTGGCCTGCTGAAAGGGCAGATGAAAATCAAATCCTAGGACTTATGTGCTTTATTTCTTGTAGTCTGTCTCTCATTTAATCATTACTTAACCATTCATTCATTATTAAACATGATTAAATTATAAATAATTGTCAAATATCATGAAGTATTCATTATGTGATAGTTTTGATGCTTTCATTTAATAGTGACCTTACTCACATAAACACAGTGGTAACATTTCTGTCATTGTCATCTGATCTTCCCCATTAGCTGGGACTTTCACATTTAGATGGGGTACTTACAGGAATCCTGGACCTTGTATCTCAAGCGTTTGCCAGGAGCTGGACTCTGTGTTCCACGAGTTAGGGAGGGGCGGGAATAGCAGCTGAGCCCAAGACTTCTCACATCTATCTTCTGAGTCCAATGATTTCATTTTCTGGCTTCAGAAGTTAAGTGTTCTAAGTAGTTTACAAGTGTTCATGAAGAGGAGTGCAGTCAAGAAGAATACAAGCATAAGACATTAGGAGTTTCCAGGATATCATTAAAGCAGAACTGAAGGAGGTGAAACTGAAATGAGAGGAAGTGGCATAGGAAAAGAAAAGGACTTGTCATAGCAATGGCTCTTGAAAGCAGTTCTGAAATGGAATTCTCAAGGTGAGACCCACAGGAAAACAGAGGAAGGAGGAATGTCCTTTGAGTGGCCCCTTTGTTGTTGTTAGGCGCCATGAAGTCAAGACTTACTCACACTGACCCAATGCACAACAGAACAAAACAGCACCCAGTCCTGTGCCAGCCTCACAATTGTTATGCTTGAGCCTGTTGTTAATGCCACTGTGTCAATTCATCTCATTGGAGGTCTTCCTCTTTTTCTCTGACCCTCCACCTTACCAAACATGATATCCTTCTCCAGCAACTGGTCCCTTCTGACATATGTCCGAAGTATGAGAGACGAAGTTTGGCCATCCTGGCCTCCAAGTTGCACTCTGGTTACACTTTTTCCAACACAGATCTGTTGGTTCTTTTGGCAGCCCATGGCACTTTCAATATTCTCCAACACCATAACTCAAAAGCATCAATTCTTCTACAATCTTCCTTATTCACTGTCCAGCTTTTGCATGCATGGTATTTTGCATGCATGGTATTGAAAATACCATGGCTTGGGTCAGGCGCACCTTAGTCCTCAAGCTGACCTCTTTGCTCTTCAACACTTTAAAAAGGTCTTGTGCAGCATATTTGCCTAATGCAATAAATACCTCGTTTGATTTCTTGACTGCTGCTTCCATGAGTGTTGATAGTTGATCCAAGAAGAATGATGTCCTTGACAACTTCAATCTTTTCTCCGTTGATAAGAATGTTGTTTATTGGTCCAGTGGTGAGGATTTTTGTTTTCTTTACATTGAGATGCAATCCATACTGAAGGCTGTGGTCTTCATCAGTAAGTGTTTTAAGTTCTCTTCATTTTCAGCAAGCAAGGTTGTATCATCTGCATGTTGTTAATGAGTCTTCCTCCAATTCTGATGCCATATTTTTCTTCAGATAACCCAGCTTGTCAGATTGTTTGCTCAGCATACAGGTTGAATAAATATGGTGAAAGAATACAACCCTGTCACACACCTTTCTTAATTTTAAACAATTCAGTGTTCCCAAACTGACAAATGAGGGCGGAGTGGCCCCTTAAGTTGGCTAATATCAAATAACTTGGAGGACAAGGGTGAGGGGCTTGTTACATGTTGATTGGTCTCACCTCACATCTGCTGATTCAGACTCACAGCAGGTAGGGCCAAGGCACCTGCCCTGTTGTTAGTAGGCTCCGTGTTGATACAGTTTAAATAGGCCAAATTGGAGAGACTTTGACTGATGGGAAACAGTTGTTGGAATTTTGATTAAGACTAGGACTAAGAGAAACTACATAGTTCTGGCATGGTGCTGTAGTATAAACACTGGATTGCTAACTGCAAGGTCAGCAGTTTAAGTCCACCAGCCGCTTCTTAGACGCTCTATCCAGGTTCACTATGAATTGGAAATGACTTGACGGAACTTAACAACAACAAGAGATACTAAGTGGTACAAAACATGCTAAGAGATACTAAGTCCTTCTATGCTGGAGTCATGGTTTATATTCTCAGCCAATGCACCCCATGCTTAACCACTATCCGTCAGTGGAATCTTGGGTGTTGCTTATTTTTAACAGGTGTCAATGGAACTTCTGGACTAGGCAGACTAGGAAGAAAGACTTGGTAATCTTCCAAAAAACCAACCAAAGAAAACCCTTTGGATCACAGAAGTCCACGCTTTTGTTCATGGGTTGCTATGACTCTGAATTGTGCTGAATCAATGGCAGCTAACAATAACAAGAAAGGGAGAGTAAAACCAGGAGGTGAAGGAAAGAGGCGAGGAAGTAGAGGATTTATATTTACTTATTTTTTATTCTGTATTCAGTTCCCTGAAAGAAGTGGCCAAGTCAAGACTAACAGTGTGGCCAGTCCTACGAGAGAAGTAAGCACAGTGAGCCCGAGCCTGAGTCTGAGCCTGGCTGAGACACAGGACTTGAGGTCTCCTGGGGGTCAGAGCAGGTAGAGGCTGTGTGGATCTTATGGACTGTTTGGAATCAGCTGTGTGAATAAGGGGCAGGATACTCAGCAGAGGGAATAGCATGTGTGAAGGCTAGAGGGCATGGGGCTGGGAAGGAGACCCAGGTTCTGGTGGCCCAATAACAGGAGCAAAAGAAGGGAAGGACAAGGCTGGAGAAGGGTGAGCCTGGGCCAGCTTGAGTCCTAATGGCACAGGAAGCCACGAGGGGCTCCAGGCAGAAGTTTGAAAGGTTACTGTGCCTTCAGTGTAAAAATGGGTCAAAGTGGGTGACCCTATGGTAAACAAGTCATTTAGAATGTTGAGGGATTGTCCAGTGGCTATAGGTTGGAGAGCATACCAACAACCTGGAGAAGTATTGATGCGGTGCAGAAAATTACCCTTTGTGAGAAATGAAGTGGGTGAGACAGCAAGTAGTCAAGAATGATGATGGAGGCTTCATTTTGACATAGGTCAAACATATATATGAAGATATGTATCTATCTATCTAGATATATAGATCTATCTATCTATCTATCTATCTATCTATCTATCTATCTATATCTATATCTATATCTATATAGTTAATTGTCATTTCTGATCATAGTGACCCTGTGTAGGGTTTCAAAGGAGCAGCTGGTGAGCTTGAAACTCTGACCTTGCAGTTCAAATCAACCTTGCAGTCCAGGGCATTAACCCACAGTGCCACACTAGTACTCCGTATACATATATTGTTTCGTTGTTAAGTGCCTTCGAGTTGGTTCCGACTCAGCAACCCTGTATAGTGTTTCTGAGGAGTGATTGTTTGACTTGAACTGCTGATCTTGCAGTTAGCAGTCCAGCACTTATCCTACAGTGCCACATCAGAAGGAGGTGCTATAGTATAAGCACTGAACTGCAAATCACAAGGTTGGTGGTTCAAACCCACCAGCCACTCACAGGGTCACTATGAGTCAGAACTGACTTAATATTTAACCACAAACTATGCATATACTATGTATGTATATACTATGTATGTATGTATGTATGTATGTATATACTATGTATGTATGCATGTGTGTGTATATGTATGTATAACTCCTATGTGGCGTTGTAGCATCAGCACTGGACTGCGAACCACAGGGTCAGCAGTTCAAACCCTCCAGCTGTTCCTCAGAAACTCTATACAGGGTTGTTATGGGTCGGAATCTACTAGATAGCACTCAACAGCAACAACAGTGTACACATGCATATAATACATATACTTATGAAACTATGTTGATCTATGTCAAAATGGGGTCACTATGAGTTGGAACCGACTCCACAGCACATCACAACAACAACAATGTATATATACTGGGAACACAGTGGCTCTAGAGATTAAGCACAGGACTGCGAACCACAAGGTTGATGGCTTGAGCCCACCAGCCGTTCCATGGGAGAAAGATGAGGCTTTATGCTCCTGCAAAGATTTACAGCCTTGATGGCATTTAACAACAGCAACAATATATATATGCTTCAAAAAGTTTGTGGAAAAATTCCATTATCTTTTAATGTTTAATTCCATTTTCCCCCACGAACTGTTTGAAGTCTCCGGAGTCCTGGTGTGGTACTGCAGGTTAATGCGCTGATCTGCAAGGTCAGTTTGAACTGCAAGGTTGGTGGTTCAAACTTATCAGCTGCTCCTTGAAATCCCTATGCAGGTTTTCTGAGGCTGTAAGGTTGTTTTCTGAGGTTGTTATTAAGTGCCATAGAGTTGGTTCTGATCAATAGCAACCCTGTGTAGGGTTTCCAAGGTGTGGCTGGTGAGCTTGAACCACAGACCTTGTGATTCAAACCGATTTTGTAGTTCAGCACATTAGCCCACAGTGCCACACCAGAATTTAGAAAGTCTCATATTTCTCCAATGGAGCACCTGGAGGACTCAAACGGCTGACCTTGTGATTAGCAGCCCATAATCCACTGTGCCACCAGGGCCCTTTTATACATGTAGTACTGGTGTGGCACTGTAGGATAAGCACTCAAACAGCAGGATCAGAGGGTCAAACTCACCAGCTGCTTCTCAGAAACCCTATACAGGGTGGCTAGGAATTGGAACTGACTTGACAGCACTTAACAGCAACATATATATATTTATATTTATATGTGTATGTGTGTACAGATAAGCACTGGACTGCTAACTACTAACTGCAAAGTTGACAGTTCAAACACAGTAACTGCTCTTTGGGAGAAAGGTAAAGCTTTCTGCTTCTGTAAGAAACAGGGGAGAGGGCAAATGAAAACTACTTTTCAATATCATGGAATCTATCAGTCTCATCTATTGGTTCTTTTGGCAAAAGAACCAGTAAATCCGTTTTGGAAGAAGTTCAGCCAGAGTGCTCCTTGGAGGCCAACATGGCCAAACTTCATCTCTAATACTTTGGACATATTTTCAGGAGGGACCTGTCGCTGGAAAGGATATCATGTTTGGTAAGGTGGAGGGTCAGAGAAAAAGAGGAAGACCACCAATGAGATGGATTGGCCAAGTGGCAGCATCGATGGACTCAAGCGTGGCAACAGTAGTGAGGTTGGCCCAGGATCGGGCAGTGTTTC
>NW_006408553.1:7314131-7314644 GCF_000296735.1 Chrysochloris asiatica
ACCCCACCAGGATTCCATACACACACACACACACACATGTTGTTAAGTGCTATTAAGAGTCAGCTTCGACTCATAGTGATCCTGTATAGGGTTTCTGAGGAACAGCTTGTGGGTTCAAACTACAGATCTGTGGTTAACAGCCTAGTGTCACACCAGGCTACACACACATCCCACAGTGACCCTGTATAGGGCTTCCAAGGAATGGCTGGTAAACTTGAACCACTGACCTTGCAGTTCAAACCGACTTTGCCATCCAGCGCATTAACCCACACCAGGATCACCACAACGCCTATGTGTGTGTGTATATATGTATGTATGTATGCTGTTGTTTTTGAGTGCAGTTGAGTTGGTTCCGACTCATGGCTACCCTGTATAGTGTTTCTGAGGAATGGCTGGTGAGTTTGAACTCATGACCTTTTGGTCAAACTGACTTTGATGTCTAGTGCATTATCATGCAACGCCACACCAGGACTCCATATATATATATATATATATTAAGGAGCTCTGGTAGCG
>NW_006408553.1:7318691-7319283 GCF_000296735.1 Chrysochloris asiatica
TTTGGTGAAAGGATACAACACTGATGCACACCTTTCCTGATTTTAAACCAATCAGTACTCCTTATTCTGTTTAAATGACTACTTCTTAGTCTTTGTACACGTTCCACATGTTATCCATAGTCTGTTATGATCCCTACAGTTGAATGCCTTTGCATAGTCAATAAAACACAAGTAAACTTCTTCCTGGAATTCTCTGCTTTCAGCCAACATCTATCTGAAATTAGCAATGATATACCTTGTTCCACATTGTCTTCTGACTCCAGCTTGAATTTTTGGCAGTTCCTTGTTGATATAATGCTGTAACCATTTTCGAAATATCTTTAGTATAATTTTACTTGCATGTGATATTAATGATGTTTGATTATTTCTGCATTTCATTGGATCGCTTCCTTTGGAATGTGCATACATATGGATCTCTTCCAATCTGTTGGCCAAGTAGCTGCCTTCCACATTTCTTGGCAGAGACAAATGAGTGCTTCCAATGTTATACCAATTTGTTGAAACATCTCAATTGATATTCCATAAATTCCTGGAGACTTGTTTGTTTTTTTTTTTTTTTGCCAGTGTCTTTTGTATAGCTTAGACTTCTTTC
>NW_006408553.1:7319383-7330102 GCF_000296735.1 Chrysochloris asiatica
TTGGCCCAGGATCGGGCAGTGTTTCGTTCTGCTGTGCATAAGGTCGCTATGGGTTGGTATCGACTCAATGGCACCCAACAACAACAACAACAACAGTCAGTCTCATGGTGGGCAGCAGTCAGCTGTCAGTCATCCTGTCAGAGCTCTCTTACAAGGCCAAGTGCAGATCTTCTGAACGTTTGCATAAATATGGCCTATGCTCCTGACAAAGTTGAAAGGGTGTCAGAGGACGCCAGGATTCTGACCAGTGGATCTTGCAGGGAGAGCGAACCCACTGCAGCTGGAGGGAGGCGCGACTACTCTGAATAAAGTGATGTTGACACCATTACCCATGCCAGGAAAAAGAAAAGAAAGAAAGAAAAGATGAAGGATGTTTTACTTGTCAGAGAGGGGCAGCCAGGCCTTTTCTGCCTGTATGTCTTCTGGAGATGAAAACTGGAATTGATAGATGACATCTCTTCTCCATGAAGAGAATTCCAAGGTGATGTGGATTACAGCCGAGTAGGTAACAGAATATACTGGCTCAAAGTGGAGCTGGAGCACAGTCTCTAAGAGTCTGGGCAGTTGCGTCTTGGCATGCGAAGCCATCCATTGTAAACCAACTTGAAAATGTGTGTGTGTTGGGTCTAATACTCCATTCTGAAGTCAGAGTCATCTTCCAAAAATGCAAATCAGACCTCTACACTCCCAATCTCAAATCCTTCAGTGGCTTCCTAATTGCCCTTAGACTAAAGTTCATACTTCTTACCTGGGCTTCCTGGACCCTCCAATCTAGCCCATTGCTCCCTTTTCAGTTTCATCATCTTTTCTGCATGCTTTACTTTTTGTATCCTGATGTTTCTTCTGGTACTTCTGATATATGTGCTTTCTCTTGCCTTTACAGCTTCGTGTATGCTGAATCTTTGGCCTCAAACACTAATGCTACTCGTGTGGCAGAGTTCCAAGTCCTAGATGAGAATAGGCTATCCTGCCACAAATGACTACAGTGTGTTCTGTGCTCATGGGCAAGGAAATCAAGAATGAAAAGCGTTTTATTGTGTGTTAGAAGGTTGCATTTGATTGTAATGTTGAAGCAGCAGCAAAAAGATGTGGACTTTGGGGTTGGGTGGAATTCGATGGCCCTGGCTTGGTGCCCTGCTCAGACTCTTATTGGTGTATAATTTGGGGCATGTGACTTAACCTCCTTGAGTCTCAGTGTTCCTATATGTAAGGACATGGGTTGTGATTGTTAAGTGGTAGAATTCCCTCCTTCCATGAAGGAAATCTGGGTTCTATTCCTAGCCCGTGCATCTTAAGTATAGCCACCACCCATCTATCAGTGGAGGCTGGCATGTTGTTAGAACACTAACGAGGTTTCAGTGGAACTTCCAGCTAAGACACACTAGGAGGAAAGACCTGGCAATCTACTTCCCATAATCAGACAATGAAAACCTTGATCTGCAAGTAATATAGAATGGGTAGCATACTGTGCATGGGATCACCAAGAGTCAGGGTCCTACTCAATGGCATTGAACAACAGTACCAAGAACAAGATCAGGGGAATAATCTATGAATACACAAAGTTATTTGTAAGATTGAATGAGTTAATACAAGTAAAGCATTGGGAATATAATAAGTAGTCCAAAAATGCCTGATCCAATGCCTCAGTTTCCATCTATACCGTTTCCACCTCCAAGCAATCAATCAAAGCCTAGACATGAGCATCATGGGCTGTGGCAAAGGGAGGGGCTGTGGGGAAAAGCATATCTTCACCCAGAGCACTGAATAGATAAAGGAATGGAGAGTCACAAATGTGACCATTCGTGTTGTCCTCTTTAAGCTTATATAGGACTTAACAGGCTCCTTTTATATAATTTGAACAGTGATTTCCTTTCCAGAGATGGCCATCAAGGTTAAATTCCAAGGTTGGTAGTACTCCTTTAGTACTGCTGCCAATTTCTTAAATGAATTAGGAAAGACTTGGGAGAAATGTGAAACTGATCTAAAACTCCAATTAGAGTGAAGAATAGGAAACAGCCCAAGTCAGAAAAGCCTCAAAGTCTGAAACATATGGAGAGTTGTATTGAATTTATAGAGCCATTGGATTCTCCTTTGGCTCAGAAATTTGGCAAATTGGTGTTGATGTTATTTGAAAGAGCTACTTTGGTTTCTACCATTGATAACCCTCTGGAAATGAGAAAGCCATGCCGATGATCAGAGGTCACACGGTGCTAATGGTTCCTTCTGCAGCTTGTCCCTCCTTGTGCTGCTTGGAGAGGGACAGGCATGCCATGGATTCCTTAGTGAGTCTTCTCCTATTCAGAATAACTGCAGCACAAATGAAATTGGAGGGGCCCAGGTGACTACCAGGGAACACATAATGATGCTCTTGCAAAGTTCTTGAGCAGATGTGCTCAGGTGTTTGCTCTAGGTAGAGCAAACCATCACTTTGTCTTTATTTTTAAACAAGTCTTCTAGATAAGGGGATTGGATAAGGCTGTCCTGTGTCATATGTGTTAGAGTCTCTTGACTCCGTTCCTAACTTAGCTGATCTTTTGCGTTTGAAAGGCATCTGGACTAGGAGCAGTGTGGTTGTATTTTAGCACTCTAAACCTGAATGACAATATTTCCTACACATATAGGAGAAGTTAAAAGAAGTGGTTGGGGGAAAAAAGCAAACCAATGACATTATGATTCTGTACCAAGGCAAAAATTACAGCATCATTAGATTCTTTAGGAAGAACTTTTAAGGCTGTCTCACATTAAGTCACCTTTCCCTGTTCCTGCTGGAATGTCCGTTAATCTTACCCAGTTTCAGTCCCACCCATTCTTTATCTGGCAGCTTTTTTCAAACACAACTTTGAGAGTTGTCACTTCCCTTCATAAAACCCTCCAGTTACTTCCTACTGCCCTTAGGATAAATAGAAATGTTTTTCCCACTGCTGTTGTTGTTAAGTGCCAATGAGTCAGTTCCAACCCATAGCGACCCTCTGTAGGGTTTCTGAGGAACTCTGGTAGTGTAGTGGTTTAGAGTTGGGCTGCTAGCTTCAAGGTCAGCGGTTCAAAACTACCAGCAGTTCCATAGAAGAAAGATGAGGCTTTCTGCTTCCCTGTATTGGGTTTCTGAGATTTACAACCTCAGAAACCCAATACAGGGTCACTATGGGTCGGAACCGGCGTGACAGCACTTAACAACAACAACATAGGGTTTCTGGGAGCAGCTGATGAGCTTGAACCACCCACCTTGTGGTTCAAACTGACTTTGCAGTACAGCACATTAACCCACAGTGCCACACTGGGACTCCTTTCCCATTGCTAGCAAGGTGGAAATCATTCATGATCTGCTTGTCATGGGGGTCTTATTCCTCATCACCATCCTACCACAACCCTGTCCAAAAGCTGTTGTGTTTTCTTGTCTCATACCTTACACACGCTCTTTCTTCTCTATGTACTCAGTGTAATTAATTCCTCCTTGTCCCTCAGTTCCAGCTTCAACTTCTCCAAGTTTTCCCATGTCTAGAACAGAGATGTGATAGCAGAGTGCCTGCCTTGAAGGGAGGTCCAGAATCTCTGTGTACTCCATTCACTGTATGTTGGCCCAGGGAGTTTCCCAAGCTTTTTAATGCAACTGGCACTTTTTTTTTTTAAAGTTTTTATTAATTGGGTGATAGTTTACATGGGAGAACATCTGTTTTGCACTCATCCTATTGTATTTCATGTCATTGCAATGATTACAATCCCCTCCATGCGTCATCATCTAACAGTATTTGCTTCTATTCCCTCTGGGTTTTTTTGTTTATTTGTTTGTTTGTTTGTTTGGAGGGGGGGATGTACACAAAAACACTCAGGAATACATAATCATTTAAACAATCAAAGGGCACATTCTGCAAGCCTGCCTCCTGGCTGCCAGCTCGCAGTCCATCTCTTTCCACGAATCTAGAGCCCTCAGCTGTTCCCTCTCTATATAGCCTCACGTCTGCCTCCATCTCTGCTGTCACTGCTTATTTGGATAAGGACCTGTATTCCATTCTTGCTCTTCTACATTGATGGTCCTGGGGTCCTCTGTTTCTGAACTGTAAGATTAACTACACCCCTTTTATTTTATAAAACTTTTACCTTTACAATTGTGACAATCGCAATTAGTCATGATAACAATTACTCACTATTGAATCATAAGAATCTTATCTCCATATCTTTTCACCAGATCCATCTAGACAAGATGAAAACTATTCAGTGGGGATTCTACCTTCCCACACACACTCTGAAACTAAAGTCCCTCTTGAAAACTTGTAAGCCAGTCGCTTTGTGCCAATTAAAAAGTCCCCTCATTTTTAGGTAGCCAATGTCTAAGTTGCCTGTCCCTGTCAAACCTGTGTACAGAATGGATAGGATTGATCCTTGGTGTGAAGACTCCTTTCCTCTCAGCTGGTATTTTGAGCTACTACATCCATAAGTGGAGTCCTGGGTGTGGTGCTATGGGTTAATATGCCAGACTACAAACCTCTTTGAACTGCAAGGTTGGTGGTTCAAGCTCACCAGCTACTCCTTGGAAACCCTATATAGGGTCTCTATGGGTCGGAACCAACTCGACAGCACTTAACAACACATCCATAAGTACAGGTCAAGTTCATCAAATTGTAGCAATTTACACTTGTGTCCTTTATCATTTTTTAAAAAAAATCTTCTAGTCGAGTTCTGATCATCCAGCCATTGAAGCTAGGTCAAATGGGTACTATCTGCAAGTTTGGGCATTCTTGTGTGTCTCCCCTCACTTCATATTAGCTGGATGCTTCACTCTCGTCTCTAGCCTTCCATGGCTGCAACTGGCACTTTTAATTAAGCCCTAGAATAACATGGGATTATGGGTCCAGCTGGGAAGTGAGACAAATACCTTGCATTTCTCAGTTGATTGAACTCCATTCTGGGTTCTAGGAGCCTCTCCCGGGTTCCAAGCAGGTTTGTGAGCTTTTACTGTGTGCTGTTGTGGATGCCTTAAGAACCAACCCTGGAGGTAAAGGGACCTGGGATATAGTTCTAGTTTTCTTGACTCCTTTGTGGCACTTTGGGTAAATGACTGCGATTCTCCGAAACCTTAGTTTTCCCACCATTATGTTGTTGTTAAGTGCTGTTGAATTGGTTTCAACTCATAGCGACCTGTATAGGATTTCCAAGGAGTGGCTGGTAGGTTTAAACTGACACCTTGAAGTTCAAATTGATCTTGTGGTCCAGTGCTTATCCTAGTCGCCACATCAGGAGAGGACTAACTTAGAAGTTTATAAGAGTCTGGGTGTGATGCTATAGGATGAGCACTAGATAACAAGGTCATTTTGAACTGCAAGGTTAGTGGTTGAAACTCACTAGCCACTCCTTGGAAATTCCGTACAGGGTTGCTATGAGTAGGAACTGACTAGATGGCACTTAACAACAATAAGACTATTTTGGGGGGGTACCCATAATTATGCAGTTATGTGACTCTACAAAACCATAGGGCACAGTGGTTCCCAGGTGCTAACTATCTTACCCTGGTATGAAGGGAAATCTGGAAAAGGGGATGGATGAGGCTGTCTTGTGTTGAGGTCCAGCTCTCAAAGATGTGAATATTAACAAAAATGCAAAGGATCACCAGCCTAGGTTCTGATTCCGCTCATGAATACCCCATACCATCCAGTGTATCAGTTCCACAATGCTGACAGTCCTGTGGGCAGATGAAGGCAGGGAAACTATGCTGATACAGGGCTCAGGGACCATGGCCTGTTGGAAGGTCCCCTGTGCTCAAAGTTAGCAGATCTGGTCCTGGGGTGGGTGTTTTTGAAGAATCTGCCTCTTGCTAAGGCTGTGAAATCAGGAACCTCTTTGACTCCATAAACCTCCTGCTGAGGACAAAAAGGTTGTAATGAGGACAATATGCTTGTAACAGAGAGAGAGCTGAGAGTACCTGCCTCAGGTGAATGGAGAATGTGGAGGTGGAGGATTGTCTATTTTCAGTGCAAGGTGACTGGGTCTGTCACAGGCATGGAGTTGCTTTCAAGGTCAAGAGCAAAGTGAGCCTTTGCTGCTGCGTAGCTGAGAGTGGTGGAGGAGGCCCTGATCTCATGGGAGAGGAGGCTGAAGCAGCCCTTGCTGCCTGCGTTTTCTTGGAAAGCAGAGGCAGAAAACCCACAACCCAGAGAACAGCAGATGATCTTTGGGCTGCAGGATGCGGTTCATCACATCAGGCAATCCTGGCTCTTTAGAGGCTCAGTTTTTACAAGCCAGTTGCATATTTTTGGCAAATTCCAGCTTCTTAACACTGACTGAATTCCCAAGGAGTCAGTATTTTTGGGAGAGGTCAGTACCCTGATTCACCCCCAACTGAAGTTCTTTTTCAATATTGGCCTGCACTCCAATGACCATTGCCCTGGAATGCAGGGCTCATTGGTTTCATGGAAGCCTCCAGCTGCAGAAAACCTTTCATATTTTTTTCACTGGCTGCTCCACTGGGGATGGAACAAGGAAGCAGAGAACTACCATGTTCTATCCCTGTAAGGTGATGGCCTGGTCCAGGCTGTTGCTGAATTCAAGCTCTCTCCAGTGGTTGAAAGGAGTTGGTAGTGAAATGGATTACAAGCTGGGCCAATAATCTCAAGGTCAGTAGTTTGAATTTACCAGCTGTGCCATGGGAGAAACATGAGGTTTTCTGCTTCCATAAGATTTACAATCTCAGAAACCCTATACAGGTTCTTTAGGAGTCGGAACCAACTTGGTAACACACAACACCACTACCACCATCAAGGGGTTGAAGGTCCCTGAGTGATTGATGCAAATGCTTTGTAATTAACTCTTACCAGAAGGATGGCATTTAAATTCACTGAGTGACTCTGCAGAAGAAAGACCTACTTTCATAAAGTTTCTTGGTATTGTTGCTAGGTGCTGTATACTTGGTTCTAACTCATAGCGCCACCACTCATCTGTCAGTTTGTTGTACTATGGTGCTTTGGAAGCTATTCCTTGAGTATTTTAAAGAACATCAGGGTCACCCATGGTGGAAGGGTTTCAGATGAGCTTCCAGACAAAGACAAAGAAGATGGAGAGACGGACTACTTCTGAATATTTAGTCACAGAAAACCTTATCAATAGCAGTGGCGCACTGTCAGCACCAGAATATTGAATACTGAAACATGATGAAGAACACCAGAATATTGTCAGATATAGTGGAAGATGAGCCCCTCAGGTTGGAGGACACTCAAAATATGACTAGGGGAAGACTGTTTCCTCAAAGTAGAGTTGATCATGATGACATAAATGGAGTAAAACCCTCAGAACATTCATTTACTGATGGGGCACAACTCAAAGTGAAGAGAAACAGCTGTAAACATCCATTAATAATCAGAATATGGAATAAACAAAGTGTGAATCTAGGAAAATTGGAAATTGTAAAAAATGAAATGGAATGCATAAACATCAATAACCTAGGCATTAGTGAGCTGAAATGGCCTGGTATTGGCCATTGTGAATCTGACAATCACATGGTTTACTATGCTGAGAATGACAAATTGAAGAAGAATGGTGTCTCATTCATCATCAGAAAGAACATTGAAAAATCTGTCATGAAGTACAATGCTGTCTGTGACAGGATAATAACCATATGCCTTACAAGGAAGACCAGTTAATACCACTATTATTCAAATTGATGCACCAACCACTAAAACCAGTGAGGATGAAATTGAAGAATTCTACCAACTTTTTCAGTCTGAAATTGATTAAAAATGCAATAATAATGTGTTGATAATTACCGACAATTGGAATGTAAAGATTTGAGGATCAGTAGTTGGGAACTATGACTTTGGTGGTACAAACGATGTTGGAGAACACATGACAGAATTTTGCAAGACCAATGACTTCTTCATTGCAAATACTTTTTAAAACAACATAAGACAATTATATACATGGACCTCACCAGATGAAATACACAGAAATCAAATTGACTACATCTATGGAAACACACGGTGGAAATGCTCCATATCACCAGCCAAAATGAAGGTCAGGGCAGACTGTGGAACAGACCATCAATTGCTCAGATACAACTTCAGGCTGAAGCTGAAGAAAATTAAAACAAGTCCATGGCAGACAAAATATGACCTTGAACATATCCCACCTGAATTTAGAGATCATCTGAAGAACAGATTTGACACTAAAGACTGAAGACCAGAGGAGTTATGGGATGATATCAAGAACATCATAGAGGAAGAAAGCAAAAGGTCATTAAGAAGACAAGAAAGAAGGAAAAGATCAAAGTGGATGTCAGAAGAGACTCTGAAACTTGTTCATCTTTAGAGATGCTAAAGCAAATGGAAAAAATTAGGAGGTACAAGAGCTGAACAGAAAATTTCAAAGGTCAGCTCAAGAAGACAAAGTCAAATATTACAATGAAATGTGCAAAGATCTTGAGAAAACCAAAAGTGAAGACCACACTCAGCATTTCTCAAGCTGAGGGAACTGAGGAAAACATTCAAACCTCATCTTGCATTATCGAAGGAGTCTACTGGCAAAATATTAAATGATGCAGAAAGCATCAAAAGATGATGGAAGGAATACACATAGTCACTGTACTAAAAGGAAATGGCTGATATTCAGCCATTTCAAGAGGTAGCCTATAAGCAAGACTCAATTATCCTGAAGGAAGAAGTTCAATGTGTATTGAAGACATTGGCAACAAACAAGGATCCAGGAATTGATGGGATACAAATTAAAATCTTTTAACAAACTGATGCAGCACTGGAGGTACTCACTTATCTATGTCAGGAAATTTGAAAGACAGCTACCTGACCAACCGACTGGAAGAGATCCATATTTGTGCCTATTCCAAAGAGAGGTGACCCAATGGAATGCAGAAATCATTGGACAATATCATTAATACTACATGCAAGTAAAATTTTGATAAAGATAATACACAGATAGCTACAAGCATACACTGACAGAGAACTTCCAGAGGTTCAAGCCGGATTCAGAAGAGGACATGGAACAAGAGATATCATTGCTGATGTCAGATGGGTCTTGACTGAAAGCAGAGAATACCAGAAAAATGTTTACTTGTGCTTTATTGATTACACAAAGGCTTTTGATTGTGCGGATCATGACAAGCTATGGGCAACATTACAGAGAATGAGTATTCTGGGGTACTTAATTGTGCTCATGATAAACCGTACATAGACCAAGAGGAAAGGTGTGCACCAGGGTTATTTTCTTTCACCACAATTATTCAATTTGTATGCTGAACAAATAACCTGAAAAGATGGAATATATGAAGAAATACGTGACATCAGGATTGGAGGAAGACTCATTAGCTACCTAGGATATGCAGATGGTACAACTTTGCTTGCTAAAAGCAAAGAGGACTTAAAATGCTTACTGATGACGATAAAAGACCACAGCCTTTAGTATGGGTTGCACCTCAATGTACAGAAAACAAAAATCCTCACCACAGGACCAATGAACAACATCCATATAAGTGGAGAAAAGATTGAAGTTGTCAAAGTCTTCATTTTTTTCAGGTCAGCCATCAGCACTAATGGAAGCAGCAGTCAAGAAATCAAACGATGTATTGCATTAGGCAAATCTTCTGCACAAAACCTCGTTAAAGTGTTAAAGAGCAAAGATGTCAGTTTGAGAACTAAGACCTGACCCAAGTCATGGTATTTTCAATAACCTCATATGCATGTGAAAGTTGGACAGTGAATAAGGAAGACTGTAGAAGAACTGATGCATTTGAGTTATGGTGTTGAAGGAGAATATTAGAAGTACCATGCCAATCTTTGGTGGAAGAAGTACAGCCAGAATGCACCTTCGATTCCAGGATGGCCAGACTTTGTCTCTTATACTTTGGACATATTATCAGGAGTGACCAATCCGTGGAGAAGGATATCATGTCTGGTAAAGTGGAGGGTCAGAGAAAAAGAGGAAGACCCCCAACGAGATGGATTGGCATAGTTGGCAGCAGCAATGGGCTCAAACTTAACAACGATTGTGAGGTTGGTGAAGGGCCAGGCAGTGTTTTGTTCTGTTATGCACTATGAGTCACTATGAGTCAGTACAGACTTGATGGCACTTAACAACAGCTCATAGTGACCCTGTCTATGTACAACAAAAAGGAACACTGCCTGGCGGGTGCTCCCGCTCCTTACAGTCATCACTATGTTTGAATTCATCATTGCAGCCACTGTGCTCATCTATCTTACTGAGGGTCTTACTCTTTTTCATTGATTCTCTCTACTTTATCAAGCATGATGTCCCTCTCTAGGGACTAGTCCCTCCTGATAACGTGTCCAAAGTATGAGAAATGAAGTCCTGCTATCCTTGCTCCTAAGGACTGTTCTTGGTGTATTTCTTTCAAGATAGAGTTGTTCATTCTTCTGTCAATACATGGTAATATTCATTGTCAACATCATAATTCAAAGGCATCAATTCCTCTTTGGTCCTCCTATTTACTGTCCAGATTTTGCATACATATGAGGATATTGAAAACACCATGGCTTGGATAAGTGCGCCTTAGTCCTCAAAGTGACAACTTTGCTCTTTAACACTTAATGGAGGTCCTCTACAGCAGATTTACTCAATGCAGTACACTGTTTGATTTCGTGACTGATGCTTCCATGGGCATTGATTATGAATCCAATTAAAGTGAAATCTTTGACAACCTCCATATTTTCTCCATTTATCATGATGGTAAGGAACTCTGGTAGCTTAGTGGTTATGAATCGGGCT
>NW_006408553.1:7331752-7345908 GCF_000296735.1 Chrysochloris asiatica
GAAATGACTCATGCAATTGTGGAGGTTGGCAAGTCCCACATCTGTAGTTCTGAGATCAGTCCGGAAGATTCTTCTCACCACGTAGTCTCAGTAGCTGAGGAACTCAAATTGGCAGGTGAGAGGACAAGCTGTTGATGCAGGAGCTGGTGAATCAGGTCAGGGGATAGGTCACAACTCGCATGAACTGGAGGTCAGCATGATGGGCCAGATGCCAGATCTAGAGCCAGAGAGTGAACTGTGCAAAAGCATTCCTATATTTCTGTACTCAGATCAGAACACTAAGGAACACTAAGGGTGGTGATTTCAGTCACACCTAATAAGGTGTTATCGGTTTTTGTTTTTGTTTACTAAATTCTGTTTCAATTTTATTTCATTAACTTTAACAATGAACAAGTTATATAGTTCAAATGTTATTAAATTGATTTCAAACATAGGTTTCTACATAGGATTAACAGATATAGGATTTCGAATAATGTATGGTGCAGTCCATGTAAAAATGTGCTTCTTTCATCCATGAAAAGCATTGAAAGGCCATTTTTTTCCTTTTATACTGCATAAAAGCTAGATGCAAATGTTGATGTTAATTTATTTCATTGTCAACTTGGATGATGAAACTGGGAGGCACAAAAGTTCATAGTTAAAGATGCAAAGAAAAAGCTTCTTTTATTTTTCTAAAAGAAAATGGAGGTCTTCATTCATGTCTCTTGATTCTTATAGCAGATCAGTTCTTCCTCCCTTTTCCTTTTTTACTTCCCTCTCCTTACTGAAGACTTTGGCCGCCACCACCTGTTTTCTGTGTCCTTGTGTTTAGTTTAGGTATCATTTCCGCTGCATACAACATTACTGATTTACGTGATGGAAACTGTACAAGGCAGAGGCTGCCATCTTCCTGTTTGAGTTGGACCTGGACTCTGCCTCCTTATTGAACATCACGATTCCATTCTCTATAGAGAACATTTTATTTTTCTCAAGAAATGCATTAAGTCCAACTGCTAAGCATAACTGGTGAATCTCTGTAGCTGTAGGATTTTCAACAGCCTATTTATGGGAATGTGCTTCCTCTCAGTGATGGTCTTCTTGTTATTTAAATAAGCAGGGCAGATACAAATGAACCTGCCCTTGTTCGGCAGGGGACCGCACAGCAGCACAAGCCATTTCCACTGGGGACCACATGGCGCCAACTTGGAGTTCTTAGAGAGAAAATTGGCCAGAACTCAGCGCTGAGAGACAGCTGAGACACTCACCAGTACTTTATATTCTTGAGCTGCCCTTTGAAATGTTTTTGTTCAGCTCTTTTTCTTCATCATTTCTCCCTTGTACTTTAGCTACTCTGTGTTCAAGAGCAAGTTTGAAAGTCACTTCTGACATCCATTTTGGTATTTTTCTTTTTAAATGACTCTGCTTTCCCCATGTATGAGGTCCTTGAAGTCATTCCACAACTTGTCTGGTCTTAGGTCATTAGTGTTTAGTGTGTGAAAACTTACTCTTGAGATGATTCCTAAGTTCAGATGAGATATGCTCAAAGTCAGTTTTTGCCTCTTGTGAACTTCTTTTAATTTTCTTTAACTTCAGCTTAAACTTCCATATGAGCAAATGCTGGTCTGTTCTATAACTGGTTCCTGGTGTTGTTCTGACTGGTAATATTGAGTTTCTCCATCGTCTCTTTCCACAGATGTAGTTGATTTGATTCCTGTGTATTCCATCTGGTGAGATCCACATGTATAATCACTGTTTATGTTGTTGAGAAAAGATAGGTCATCAGCCTTGCAAAATTCTATCATGCAACTTCTGGCTTCATTTCTATCAGGCCATATTTTCCATAAAGGTTGCTGCTGCTGTAAATGCATGCTGTTGAGTCACTTCCAATTCAAGTGACCCTGTGTAGGGTTTCCAAGGTTGCAAATCTCCTTAAAAAAAAAAAAATTAATTAAAAACTTTTTATTGTGACTGGAATGAAGGTTTGCAGACAAGATCATCCTCAGCTTTATATCAACACATCATACCCATACATTCCAATGATTACAATCCCCCCCAGGTAACAACAGTTATCCCACTTATTTCCTGTGGTTCCTATCTCCATTCCACTCACCTTCCCATCCCTTCTCAACTTTGTCCTTAGGTAAGTGTTGCCCTTTTGATTTTGAATGATTGGCCCTTCCATGGTGAGCGTATCTTACTAGTGTTTTTGTCCCCTCAATATGCCTATCTACTGCTTGGCTGAAAATTGGACCACACGGGTGAGTTCCTTTCCAGACCTGAAGGGTGGTTGAGGGCCATAGTCTTAGGTTTCTTCCAGTCTCTTTCTTAACAGTAAACCGAGTTTTAAAAAATGTTATTATTAAATAATTTTGAGTTTTGTTCCACATTTTTTCCCACTCTATCTGGGACCCTATAATGTGATTCCTTTCAGGGAAGTTGGTAGTGGTAGCTGGGCACCATCTAGTTCTTCTGGTCTCAGAGTCATGGAGACAGATGTTCACATGTTCCATTAGCTCCACTGGACTAGTTGATTCCCAGCCTCTTCAGTTCTCATCACTCTTCTTTCTTCTGCACATGGAGAGACCACCTTAGATGGCTGCTCATGAGCTTTCAAAATCCTAGATGCTACTCACCAAACTAAGATGTAGAATATTGTCTGTGTGGATTATGTCATGCCAGTTGACCATGGTGTCCCCTGAGACTATGGTCCTGAGCCCCTAGGCCCAACAACTCATTGCCTTAAGATGTTTGATAATATCTAAGAAGTTTTCATCATTTTGCCAGCTGTATGCTCCACCATATTCATAGTTGTACTTGCAGGAAAAGTAAATACCTATGTGCAAATATCATCTTCCAAACCCTTATGTATTTCTGGAATATATATACATACCACTCTTCCTCCCTTGCCCATTCAGCCTATGTCTCAATTCTTGTATCTACGCACAGAACACTGTTGTTCCCAGGTTGTATATATATTACCTGTGTCCCCTTTAGCTCATGCATACCTTCCTGGGTCTTCACCTATCTTCATCATTCTTCTGCCATCCTCCCTCTTCTTGTATATTGTCCTTCCTGCCACCCTAGCTGACATGTGTCTACCCTCTAAGAATGTAACTCTGTTTTCTTTGTTTGTTTTTGACTGTAAATCTTCAGGGGCATAGAAAGCCTCACCTTTCTCCTATGAAATGGCTGATAAATGTGAACTGCTGACCTTGAAGTTAGCAGTCTAACACATAACCCACTATGTTACCAGGACTCCTTTCCATAAAGGTTGTTGTTGTTAAGTGCCGTTGAGTTGGTTCCAGAAAGGTTGTTGTTAAGTGCCGTCGAGTTGGTTCTGACCACCGGCCTTGCGGTTTGAACGGGCTTTTCAATCCAGCGCATTAAATTAACCAACAATGCACGCCAGGACTCCTCCATAAAGGTTACAACCAAAGAACCCTCATGGAGCAGTTCTACTCTGTAACACTTGAGGTTGCATGGGTTGGAATTGACTCAGTGGCCATAGGTTTTGCTCCCTACTGGATGGCATAAATAGTTAAGTGCTTGGCTGCTAACCTAAACGTTGGCAATTTGAACCTAGATGAACCTGAGAAGAAAAGTCTGGTGATCTGCTTTCAAACTATCACAGCCATTGAAAACCCTATGACAGTTCTACTCTTCACACGTGGGGTTGCCATGAGCTGGAATTGACTTGATGACAACTTGATGGCAGTTTTGTTTTCTTGCCCAGTGACTGTGTCTGTGGACAATGAGTCCCTGGATAGCCAGACCTCAATGAGCACTTGAAGCAGTGAATGTCACTATGATGAAGGTAACTTGTCTCATATAAGGAGTGATGGCTCCCAAGTGCTTTCTAGTGCATTATCTCATTTAATCCTCACAACAACTCTGTGGCAAAACAGATAGATTTTTTTTTTTCCTGTTTCACTTGGGAGGAAATGAAGGCTCAGGAAGATGAAGTGTATTTTATGCCTGGAATTGAAGCCTTGAACTCTTTCTCTCAAAAGGCCTGGTTTATCATAAGCAGGTGGCAGCAGTAGGAAGTTATGGGTCGAAATTCTTGTCATTTTCTGTTTTCCTCATCTGTCAACTGCCTACCCAGTTATCAAGAGGAAAACAGCCAGGCTCAGCCTTCTGTGGAAATAGCCTTTGTTGGATATTCTCTCCATCAGAGGAAGAAGGGAATACCTCTGGGAAACACTTCATACACTTGAGCCCACTTAGGCCTCACAACAGCCCCCCACCCCCACCCCATGGGTAGGGACAGATCCTTTTTACAGATGAAGACATTAGGAGGCTTGTTGCTATTGTTATGTGTAGTCAATTCCAATTCATGTTGTTAGGTCAAGTTGGTTCCGACCCCTGTGTACAACAGAACACTGCTCAGCCCAGTGCTATTCCTATCAACCCTAAATATGATGGAGTAGAACTGCCCCATAGGGATTCCTAGGCTGTAATCTTTACAGGGGGCTCCTGGTGTGGTGCTGTAGGATCAGCACTGAGTTGTGAACCACAAGGTTGGCAGTTCAAACCTATCAGCTGCTCCTAGGGTTGCTATGAGTTGGAACTGACTCCACAGCACTTAACAACAATAATCTTTATAGGGGCACATTGCCAGGTCTTGTTTCCTGAGAAACCGCTGGGGAGTTCAAACCAGAGCTTCTAACCAGTTCATTCTGGTTTGATCCCCTGCTAAGAATGTGATTTCCGAGTGGAATCTCTTTTCCCCCTGCTGGTAAAACTACTTTTGAACAAATGTGGCTCTGTCTACCAGGCGGGAGGAAATAATGAGTCAGACAAGAGAAGATTTGCTCTGGACCTGCTGTAAGTTCAGGACTGGGCTTTAAACGGGTTCATCCTGGATCTGCTCCTGCTGAGAAGTCACATTTCCACCCTAGGTGTACTGAATCAGAATCTGAATTTTAACAAGATTCCCCAGGTGATTCTTATACACACATAAGACCCACGTGAGGGTTAAGGCGCTCAGGTCACAGAATTACCTGGATTCGGACTCAGTATATCTGAGGTGGGCACGCAGGGGTTGACTGGAAGGAACAGGTTGGAAGGCCTTGCAGTTAGCAGCCAAGCACTTAACTATTGGGCCACCAGGACTCCACTGGCCCTGATTAGATGTATAACCTCTGACAAGTTATGCACTCTTCCTTAGGAGGAAGTCACCACACATCCACTGCTGCCAGGTCGATTCTGACTCCTAGTGACCATATCCGACAGGGTAGAGCGACTTCTTAGGGTTTCTGAGGCTGGAAATCTTGATTGGAGAAGACAGCGTCATCTTTCTTCCATGGAGCAGCTGGTGGGTTTGAACCACTGACCCTTTGGCTAGCAGCTCACTGCTTAACCTACAAGGTTTGTTGCTGATAAGTTCCATTGATTCGATTCCGACCCATAGCAATCCTGTATAGGGTTTCCAAGGAGTAGCTAGTGAGCTTGAACCACAGACCTTGCAGTTCAAATGACTTTGCAGTCTGACGCATTAGCCCACAGTGTCACACCAAGGTTAAATAACTTGCCCAAGGTGAAACATCTAATCAGTGTCAGAGCAGGGGTTCAGAACTGCTGCCCCATTTAAAACATCAGCTTACTGCCTCAGGCCTATTGTGAGGATTAAATAAAATGAGGAGTCCCTGGGTGGTGTAAGCAATTAGTGCACTAAAAGGTTCGAAGTTTGAGTCCATCCAGAGATGCCTCAGAAGAAAAACCTAGCACTTGACTTCTGAAAAATCCTCCATTCCCAGAGCACAGTTCTACTCTGACACACATGGGTTGCCATGAGTCTAATCATCTCAACCCCAGCTGGTATGGCAAACAAAATGAAGTAAAGTACATACAAGATGAGGAGCAGGAGAGGCTAAAAAGAAAGAACATTTTTAAAGCACTTAATGAAGAACCTAGAGCTTAGTGTACAGCTCAGTCCCCTTGACTTGGTCCCCACCTGGAATGAGCCTTCTGACTACATGGGGAGAGAATGCATGTATTCCCAAGAAAAGAGCCTTCACCCTGTATAGATGCCCCAGGCTGTGCATGATCAGTGCCTTGGAAAGGACACCAGGAATGAAGGATGCTGGTCTCACCTCATGGGGTGGCTGGATATCCTTGGGGAAGTCCCTGACATCTCTGGGCTTCTGTTTTGTTCACCTGTAGAACGGACAGCATGGAGTAGACTTGATGATTTAGCATCTTGGAAGGGACTTTGGAGATTTCACACTCTGCCCCCCTCAGGGGGAAACTGAGGTCTGGAAAAATGAAATGACTTGTCCAGGTCACAGAACTCTTTACTGGTTAAGCAAGTACTAGAATGAGGTCTCCAGGCTCCACTATTCTGTACTCTGGAGAGAAATTCCAACTCCTACAACCAATGATTCTTTGAGCACACTCTGATGCAGAGTAAGTCTGAGATGGAAGGAGGCACTTTGACTCGTATTCCATGGGGAAACATCCCCACCAAATCAAGGCAGCCAAGAGCAGAGCCTGCAGAAATGAGATGTGCCCATCTGCATTGCTGGTGCAGGGTGCTAAATTATTCAGGATCTGCTGGTGCCTTTTCTGGGGAGAAGTCTGTCAGGGAGCTAGAATTTGGGTGCAGAAGCCTGAGTCCTCTCTGGGGCCTGGTGGAAGGAAACATGTCCTGGATAGATCATTACAAACGGATCCTCGTCCCAGTGCCCTAATTAGTGCTCTCTAGGGCTCTAGGGTCACGTGCAGGAGTCCTGGTGTGGCGCTTCAGGCTAATGCGCTGGACTTCAAGGTCAATTTCGGAACCGACTCGACAGCACTTAACGACAACAACAGGGCTCTAGGGTCACGTGCAGGAGTTCTGGTGTGGCGCTTCAGGCTAATGCGCTGGACTTCAAGGTCAGTTTGAACTGCAAGGTCAGCGGTTCAAGCTCACCAGCCACTCCTTGGAAACCCTGTACAGGGTTGCTCTGAGTCAGAAGCAACTTGACGACACTTAACAACAACAACAAGATCCCGTACAGCCCTGGGCTTATTCGGGGGCAATGTGCTGCCAACCAAAGTCCCTAAGTGATGCAAAGGGTTAACATACTCAGCTACTAACTGAATGTTTGGAAGTTCCAGTCGACCCAGAGGTAACTCAGAAGGAAGGCTTGGTAATTCCTTCTGAAAAGTCAGTCCCTGACACACATGGGGTCATCAGGAGTCAGAGTTAATTCTATGGCAACTGTTGGTTTGGTTTTTTTTTGAGGCTAACTGCATGATCTGGCACAGATACTTGCTTTGTTCTACTTATGTGGCCCCAGGGGTGTGTGCAGTACTGAAAAGCATCAGAGTGAAATAGATTCCTCATCAAGAACAACTTTCTCATTTTACAGGTGAGAGGAGGAAAGTAACTTTCTCAAGTCTCACAGATGAGCAGAGGATTGAATCCAAGTCTTTTAAGTGCTATTGGGTGTCATGCCTTGCTGCCCCAGGCAGTGGAGCCACTGAATAAGAGGTGGGGGTGATGCAGACCACACCCCCTAACACTATCAGAGGGGGTGACAGCAGAGTGACCCCATGTGTACTCTTCCGTGAAGCTGGATTCCCCAACTTTATTAAGTAGGATGTCTTGTTCCTTCTTTTGTGTTCCATTGGTGTTGTTAAGTGCTGTCGAGTCAGTTCTGACTCATACCAACCCTGTGTAGGATTTCCAAGGAGCGGCTGGTGAGTTTGAACTGCCAACCTTGTGATTCAAACTGACCTTTTGGTCTAATATTTTATAGCACAGCCCCACACCGGGACTTCCTTTGGGGTTTCATTAGTTCTAATCTCATCATTAAAACATTCCTCTTTATTTGTTGAAATTATAGGTTGGTGAACTTTTACTGTAAAGAATGCAGTAATATTTTCATCTCTGTTGAAAGAGCTCAACTTTGCCATCCTAGTGTGAAAGCAGCCATAGGGTTAACAAACTCAGGGACTAACTGAAGGGTTCATTCTCAAATGGAATGAGTGTGGCTGTATTCCAGTAAAACTTTTTTTATGAACACTGAACTTTGAATTTCATAAAATGTTCACATATTATAAAATGTTAATCTTCTTTTTTCCTGTTTCTCCAACCATTTAAAAATGTTAAAGCACCATTCATAGCCACCAGGGTGTACAAAGACTGGTGGTGGGCCTGCTCTAGCCGTCGGGTATAGTTTGCCAACCTCTGGGCTCAATGCCTATTTTCCTTGCTTGACTGAACAGCGGCTGCACTTGGCCATCCCCGTGTCGTCAGAAACTGCTGATTTACATTACACACAGACACACAGAATAATGACGATGAACTCTTTTCACCTTTAAACGGCACTTTGAGGGAGGAAGGCAGAGTAGACATTATTGCTCCTATTTACCAGACAGGAAAACTGAGGCCTCAGGACTTCTGAGTCCCTGCAAGGGCTCTTGCTGTGTCTTTGGGCTTTGGGAGAGTGCTCTGGTAGCTGAGTCCTCTTCAGTTGCTGGGAAAAACTCTGAGGAGCTGGGCCAGCAGGATGGCTCCATATAAGCCATCCAGAAGCATGTCTTTCGCTGTGAAAATAGAAACAATCTGGTGTCTGCCTGGGGAAAAGGCCTGTGTCAAAATGGTTTGGTTTCCTTCCTACAGTTCTCTGGCATTGCACTCCTCGAATGACAGGCAACAGTGTCTGTTCTGTTGAGGGGGAATTGTTACACATAGCTAAAATTAGATGTTTTGTTTGAATTATGTTAATTCGACTTAATTGCTGGAGAATGTCAATGTTCTTCAGAAATCCAAGAGCCCTGCCGGGTCTTGGTGAATAATAGTAATCCCTTATCCACATATCTATGTGGTGCCTCACAATTTCCAACACTGCCACCTTCATTATCTCATTTGATCTCCTACAACAAACTCAGGAGGGCAGCAGCCCCAAGGAGGGGATCCCCATTTTTCTTACCCAGGATGGTGAGGCCACATACTGAGGGAGGTAGAGGGAAAGACATGAACACAGGCCTCTGGTTTCCATTTCATTCCTGATGCATTTAAAAAACTTTATTGCTGTTGCTTTTTGAACTCTGGGCAAGAACAGGTTCTTGAGTATGTGACCTGTGCTGTCATACAGGGCCCTGGACTTAGAATGGTTCCATACTTATGGTCCGTGGGTGGTACTCGTCTGGTAACCTAAAACTTGATGGTTTGAACCCACCAATTGCAAAAGCAATCTGCTTCCCCCAAAAAATTATAATCAAGAAAATTGTATGGAGCAGCTGTCTTCTGTAACACATGGGGTCAGCATGAGTCAAAATGGATTCACTGGTAATGGGTATAACTTCATTTTGTATTTCGTTTAATGCTGAGGTTGCCATCTTGAAATTTGTCCTAATTTTTTAACAAGGGGCACCTGTGTTTTCCACGCAACTTATGTGGCTAGTCCTAGCTGTAATACTGCCCTCATGGGCCAGTGAGGTATTTTACTGTTCTCTTAGCCTTGAGTGTGTTTTGTTCTGGGTCCCTACTGCAGAGGTATCCAGAGGAGTTTCTTTTTATAAACAGCTCCTGCCAACCTGTCTGAAGGTGAGATTCCTCTGTGGCCTCCAATTCCTCTTTCTTGCACTTTCACTTCTGGACTGAGGGCAGGTGTGTGTGAGTGTATGTGTGCATGTAAGCATTCTTATGTCGGAGGTGAGGGTGTAGATACACTCACAGGTGCACTTCGGCTGAATCAGGTGGGAGTGGGGTGGGCTATGAAGGCCACAGAGGCAGTCAGCTCTGTGGTGTGCTAGCGCAGTGTTCTGCGTCCACTCCCCAGAGGACAATGCAGGAAACCCTCAAAGCCTGATTGCTGGGTGTTTGCTGGTGAAGTCTAGACTACTCTCTCACCGCCTTCGAACTGCCAAAATTCACGACCGGAACCTGGGGAAGAAGGAGTGGGAGCGCGACCGCTGGAAGCTTTTGGAAAAGAAAATTGATTTCTATATTTGGACAGAAAGCGTGAGGTAAGGCTGAGTTGGGGAAGAAAGCTCCTGTCACAGCAGAAAGATGTTGCCGGAGACCCCACCAAGCGTGGGATTCGAACCTGTGAACCTGAGAGCCTGCAAGGCTGCCGCAGGACCAAGCATGTGTGTGAGTATGCACATGCACACTCCTGGGTGCGCTCCAGGGCACCACCCTAGTGAGTCTCTGGAAGCAACCTGAGCAAAGAATGAAGGCAGTGTCCTTGGGCCTCTGGTCTCCTGCCTGGCTGCCTCCCAGCTGCCGACATGTAACATTACATCATTTTTCAATTATAAAAAGAAAGACACTATTGCTATTCCTCTGAGAAGGAGCCCTAGTTGCACAATGGTTAAGTGCTGAGATGTAACTGGAAGGTTGGTGTTTCAAACTCACCCAGCAGCTAGCTGCTCAGATGAAAGACCTGGTGATCTGCTTTCATAAAGATTTGTTGTTAAGTGCCGTCGAATCAGTTCCGACCTATAGCGACCCTCTATAGGGTTTCCAAGGAGTAGCTGATAAGCTTGAACTTCCAACTTTGCAGTTGAAATGGCTTTGCAGTCTGGTGCATTAACCCACAGTGCCACACTACAGCTTTGGAAACTCTATGGGGGTTGACAGTTTTACTCTTTCAAAAAGGGGGCACTTTGAATTGAAAATGGACTCCATGGCACTCAACAGCAATAGTGTCCATGGTGAAATATTGATATATGGGAACCAGCCATCCCAACTGGAAAGTATGTTTTCCTCTTGGATATTGTTGTTAGGTGCCATTGAGTTGGTACCGACTCATAGTGACCTTATGCACAGCAGAACAAAATACTGCCCAATCCTGGGCCAACCACACTACTGTTGCCACACTCGAGTCCATCAATGCTGCCACTTGGCCAGTCCATCTGGTTGGGGGTTTTCCTCTCTTTCTCTGACCCTTCACCTTACCAAACATGATACCCTTCTCCAGCGACTGATCCCTCCTGACAGTATGTCCGAAGTATGAGAGATGAAGTTTGGCCATCCTGGCCTCCAAGGAGCATTCTGGCTGCACTTCTTCCAATACGGATCTATTGGTTTTTTTGGCAGCCCATGGCACTTTCAATATTCTCCTCCAATACCATAACTCAAAAGCATCAATTCTTCTATGGTCTTCCTTTTTCTGCTGCTTACATGTGGCTTACTACCCAACTGCTTGAAAGACAGGCTGGTCAACTTGAAGTTGTCATTCAGCCAGCAGCTGTTGAACACGTGTGTACTGTGGGCAGAGTAGGAGACATAGAACATGTCTTCAGGTGTGTCTCCGGATCCCTGATATGGAAGCTGGGAGGTCCATTGAAAAGAACCAGGGCCTTGAATTTGGATGGGTCTAAGGTCAAATCCAGGCTTCACCACCTATCAATCTGGCCAAGTTACCTGGAGCTTTCCTATTAATTTTTCTTGTTAATTTTCCAGTTTCAGCATCTAAGTTAGCAGAGCCCAGCTGTCACGTTCTCAAGAACTTATGGATGCTCTAAGATAGAAGATTCTGCCTTCTTCTATGCGAACCCCATTCTGTGCATCAAACACCCCTCCACCCCCATTGCTGCTGATTCTAAAGTCTGTAGCCACTGGCTCCAGCCTCAGCCTCTCTGTAAGGAGCACTGGACACTCTGAACTGGGATAACAGAATCTAGAGATACTGGAGTCCCAGTTTCTGGTGACCAGACCTGAAGAAACAGGACAGGAGGGTTTGAAGCTAAGGAAAGTGTTGATGAGATAAGGGAAGGGATGGGGGGAACCTGGTCACTCCTACCCATCCTTTCAGCCCAGCTCGACTCCACCCTTCCCCCATCCAGACTCCACAAATGGACTGAAGCAGACTGTCCTTCGGGGTCAAGCTCAGGGCTCTGTGATTCCAGGGATAAAAGCTGCCTTCTCTCTGGGCCAATGCTGACTCCTGCCCAGCATATCCTTATGGTCATGCTGCTGGGCCGAAGCCTGGGAGGGGTCGTCCAGCAATAGATAGTCATACTGGAAAAGATGACATAGGCTACTTTTCCCACTTTGAAATGGGAGGTTTAAAAGCAGAAAGTCAGTGGAAAGGGCAGAGGATGGTAGTGAGGGAAAGCCACATTAGATGGGAGGCAGGACTGTAACCTTCTCCGCTGTATGTCGCTTCTTTGCCAGAGCTGAAGAGTTGGGCAGCGGTGATACAGGCAGGGTTGCTCTATCCTATACAGGGTTGCTTTGGGTCAGAACCTACTCAATGGCACTTAACAACAACAACAAGACCTTGTTAAGGTGGCACAGTGGTTAAGTGTGTGGCTGCCAACCAAAAGGTTGGCAGTTTGAACATTCCAGCCACTCTGTGGGAGATAGATGCAGCAGTCTGGAGTCCTGGTGTGGTGCTGTAGGACAAACACTGGACTGCAAGGTCATTTAAACCAAAAGGTCAGCGGTTCAAACTCACCAGCTACTCCTTGAAAACCCTATACAGGGTCGCTATGAATAGAAACCTACTTGACAGCATTTAACAACAACAACAATTCTGTCCTACAATGAGCCTGGTGTAATAGTGAGTCATGAATTGGGCTGCTAGCCACAAGGTCAGCAGTTGGAAGGAATCTACCAGCTGCTCTGTGGGGAAAAGATGAGGCTTTCTACTCCTGTAGGAAACCCATTGCTATGAGTTGGACTAGTCTCAACAGAATACCACCACTCTGTCCTACAGGGTGACTCTGAGTCAGAATTGGCTCAACAGCAATGGATTTGATTTGGTTTTTAGGCCTTGTTAGCTCTAGAAGTTAAGTCTGGGAGTGATAGAAGTTCAGTCTGGGAGTGAGAAAGGCATTGGTTACCACCGCCTTATTGACACAGCTTGCCTGGAGATAAGGAGAGACCAGGAATGAAGTCACATCAAGCCTGCAGTGCATTCTGAAAGAACTGGGTATTTCTTCAGCACCCCTGAAGGCCTGCTGATGGGACTGGGGGGAAATGATCCAGATGTATAGGAAGATGAGCCACTGAGCTTTAGGAAACAATTGCTTTGCTAAACAATTCTCACCTCCAACTCCTTGTCCTTCTGGGTCCGTTGCAATCTTTCAAAATTCAATTATATTTAGTAGAAACACATTTTGGTGGATATGAAGAAGGACAAGATCTGAATTAGAGGCACTCCCAGGTGATGGTCCTTTCCAAAGTGACAGTAGTCTTTTCTCTGAAGGCAGCCACGAGCAGCTCTAGTCTGCAGTAGCTACAGTTTAACAAGGTACAATTCCCATTCTTATTCAGCCCCGAGTGCACTGCCAAAACCCCAATCTATGGGATCCAAAAGTCTAGGCCATTGTCTTTCAAGGGTCTCACCTCTCCCTGTTTGATGCCCATGTTCTCTTCACACTGAAGGACCTGTATGGGGTGGGGTGGGGTGATGCTGCGTTTGACTGGATCCCTTTGGCTCTGGGAGTAATGGGAAGGACTTCAGAAGAACTGGCCAAAGTCCCTGGGCCAAGCGTGTTCAGTTACCCCTTGGACCAGGACACGAAGCAGAGGCATTGTCAGAGCTGTGCTGGTGGCCAGGTTTCCCCAAGAGAAAGAGGTGTTCAGGGAAGGCGTGGCTGCAGCATTCAGGGTCACATACAGAGGTGAAGTGCTGCCTGGCTCTGAAGCAGGCAAGGCCAAGGCTGTCTCCGGTCCTGCCAATCCTAGTGGAGCTCTCTCTAACCTCAGAAACAACCTAGTTTGCAAGGGCCTCTGGTCAGTGCTGCGCCATTTCATTTAATCCTCACAATGGCATTGGGATTCCAGTCCTACTACTCGGAGCCATGGAACCTCTTTAAGTCTCAGTTTCTTGTCAGCAAAATGTGGATAAGAGGAATAGTATCTGTTCATTAGGATTATTGGAGTCCTGGTGTAGTGCTGTGGGTTAATGTGCTGGACTGAACAGTCTGTTTGAACAGCAAGGACGGCAGTTCAAACTCACCACCCGTTCCTTGGAAACCTTATACAGGGTCGCTATGGGTCAGAACCGACTTGACAGCACTTGACAACAACAACATAGGATTCTTAGGAAGATTAAGTGAAATCGTAAATGATATGCCTTTTAAAAAAAAGTTATTAAGAAGACAAGAAAAAAGGAAAAGATCAAAATGGATGTCAGAAGAGACACTGAAACTTGCTCTCCAGTGTAGAGATGGAAGCAAATGGAAGAAATCAGGAGGCAAAAGAGCCGAACAGAAAATTTCAATGATCA
>NW_006408553.1:7347572-7363613 GCF_000296735.1 Chrysochloris asiatica
GAGATGGATTGGCAAAGTGGCAGCATCAGTGGGCTCAAGCATGGCATCAATTGTGAGATTGGCCCAGCACCAGGCAGTGTTTCATTCTGTTGTGCGTAGGGTCACTATGAGTTGGTACTGACTTGATGGCACCTAACAATAACTACAACAATGGGTTGGAACCAACTTGACAGCACTTAACAACAACAACAACATAGGATTCTTGGGAACATTAGGTGAGATTGTGAATGTGATATGCCTTGAAAAAAGAACCAAAAAACTAAACTCACTTGCAGACTCACAGCTACACTATAGAACTGCTTCTTAGGGTTTCCAAAACTAAATCTTCTTTGTTGTTGTTTTTAATGCTTTATTGTGAATTATGTGATAGTTTATATGGAAGGACATCGGCTTCACATTGATCCCGTCATATATCGTTTCCTTGCCATGGTTACAATCCCTTCCATTGCATCATCAATCAACCAAAGGGTATACCCTGCAACCTTGCCCCCCAGTCGTCCACATACTGCACCTCTCCCTCTCCATGTCCAAATCTTTACAAGAGTGGGCAGAGGTATTTGAGTCACCAGCCTCAGAGCAGCTGGTGGGTTTGAACTACCAACCTTGAGGTTCAGAACTCAACACTTAACCCACTTTGCCACCAGGAATCTTTTGTAAAGGACCTGGCCAATGGTAAATAATCAGTAAGAATAACTCAACTGGTATTGATATTTTCACCTTAATTTTACTAATGAGGAAAATGAGGCCTGGGGAGAGAAGGTATCTCATGGAGAACAAGAACATCACAAGTGTCAGATGTAATGAAGCAACTATGACTTAAAAAAAAAAAAAAAAAAAAAATTCTTAGAAAGAGATGCTTCCAACCTGTTTCGAGATAATGATATTAAGCTCTGAGGCAATGGGGAAGAATATTTAGCCACTTGTTTCTTTATAGACTAACTTCATCAAATCTTTAAAATAGGATAGTAATTTTTCCCCCGAAGAAAATGAGTTATAACCAAGGAGCGGGAGCTCTGCATTGAATGATCAGTAAGAAGACAACAAAGCTCTTTCATCCTCTAGAGCATCAACCTCCCAGGCTTAGCAATGGCTTCAGTTGGAATTTCTTGTTCAAGACAAGTGAGAATTTAATATTGTGTTCTCACAATGCATGTTACTGCTTGTTCCACCACACAAACCTCTGCCTTTGTCCCCAGAGCCATGAGTCCCACCATCTCCTCAGCCTGGGAGAGCGGAGGGCAGGTGCAGACAGTGGGGTGTGCTTTGAAACTTTGAGGCCTGGTGGTGTTCAGGTCAGGCAGTGGGAAGTGGTGGGGGGAGGAAAACATGGCACATCTCATAAAGATCATTGCACGGAAAGACTTGGGTATCCTACTCATCTTTCAGAGTCCTTAGTAAGTTTTTCTGAAGATTTTTATCTTTAAAAAAATTTTAAACTGTAAGTTCCCTTTGTGATTCAGTTTAGGAGAAGAGAGTATTTGAACCCCTGCCCCCTTGGTGCGTACTGTGAGTGTGTTGGTCATGTACCCCTGGCTGCCTAAGCCCCTGTGGCTCTGAGGTCTCTGACAAGTGAACCTCTGTCCCCACTGCCACCTTCACCTGGAATGCCCTTCCAGAAATATGGTTTACTTAGTAGGAAAAGCTGGGGGTTTGGACTTAGAGATAGATTCCAACCCTGGATCCATATTTTGCTACCTGTGTGGCTTCTGCCATGTTATTGACCCTCTGTGATGTGAGTTTTTTGTGTGTGAAATGGAGGAAACAGCATTATTAGAGGATTCTGTGGGACAGGGTGCATGGAGTGCTTCGGTGTGTGCCTGCAATGGAGCGGCCGGGCCCGGTAGGAATGGCCCAGTGGGAGGCAGAACTGTTAGGTGGATGGTCAGAGGTGGAGGGAGGAGAGGGATGGGGGCTGGGCTTCCACTGGTGCTGCATTCACTGTTTGGAAGGACTGAAATCTCCAAGGCATTGGCTGCATCTCTGCACACACACAGAGGTTTAACTTGAAGTCAGTTTGCAGCATCCTTTTGGGAGGAAGTCTTTTGTATGTATGACTAACACTACAAATTAGCCTGGGCAGTGCCAGGCTCATCAGTTTCTGAAATATTAAAAAAAGTCTCTGAAGTGGGCTAGACTGAGCAAAGTGATGATGTTGTTGTTGTTAAGTACCCTTGAGTCGGTTCTGACTCGTAGTGACCCTGTATAGGGTTTCCGAGGCGTGGCCACTGAATTTGAACCGTCGACCTTTCAGTTCAATCAAAGCCAAACTTGCAGTATAGTGCTTATCCTACAGTGCCACACCAGGACTCCAAAGTGATAATGTTGTTGTTAGTAAGTACTGTGGGTTGGTTCCAGCTCATCGTGACCTTGTGAGGGTTTCCAAGGAGCAGCTGGTGAGTTTGACTCACCGACCGTGGGGTCCAGTGCTTATCCTACAGTGCCACACCAGGACTCCAAAGTGATGATGCTAAGTGCTGCTGAGTCGCTTTAACTCATAGTGACCCTGTATAGGATTTCCAAGGAGCAGCTGGTGGGTTTTAACTGCCATCCTTTGTGGTTCACAGTCCAGTGCTGATCCTACAGTGTCACACCAGGAGTCCAAAGTGATGATGACATTGTTGTTCAGTGCTGCCAAATTGGTTCCAACTCATAGTGACCCTGTGTAGGGTTTCCGAGGATCTGCTGGTGAGTTTGAACTGCCGATCTTGTGGTTCAAACTGACCTTGCAGTCCAGTGCTTATCCTATAGCACCACACCAGGACTCCAAAGTGATGCTAGTGATTTATAAATACTGCTATCAGGGCTTCTGAGGATCTGTTGTCACGAACATGTGGGGTCCCTTGCCCAGACCTCTCCTTCCCTCCAGGCACTTTCCTCGCATTTGGGGATTTCTGGAGGGGCTTCTGGAGCTGTTTGATCTGAGCTTTCCAAGACCCAAGCATCCCAGGCAAGCCCAGTCCTGCTCCCTACAGGGAGTTGCCATGGCTCTGTGGAATTTCACTTTTTTTCAAGCACATACTTTCTGTCAGGGCTCAAAGATGCTAGGGAAGGCATGTACCAGCCTTGTGTGCCTCAGAGGTTCCAAGCTGTAGTTAGTCAGTGTCACCCAGAAACCCTTGACTGTCCTTGGAAAGAGGCTTTTGGGCTCCTGGCATCAGAGCTTCTCTGGATTCCAGAACTGGTAAGGACCTCTCTCATTTTACTGAGAAGAAAACGGAAGCCCCTGAAAGCGGGCACCCTTGTTGAGGAGCACCTGAATCCCAGGCCAGTAGACTTGTCAGCATGCCCCTTGCCTCCCCTGGTATGTGTGAG
The DNA here is from genome assembly GCF_000296735.1 of Chrysochloris asiatica. Lineage (NCBI taxonomy): Eukaryota > Metazoa > Chordata > Mammalia > Afrosoricida > Chrysochloridae > Chrysochloris > Chrysochloris asiatica. The sequence continues at coordinate 7,350,885 of NW_006408553.1, forward strand.
TGTATATATTTCTTTGATGAGAGGTATGGAAGGGAAGAAGTGAGCAGGAAGAAACAAGGAAACATTTTGTGTGTATCATCTCATTTAATTTTTATGAAAACTTTTATGCTGGATATTACCATTCCCATTTTAAAGATGAGAAAATCGAGGCTCAGAGAAGTTAGGTCCGAGATTGCACTGAGTGGACTTGCACTGAATTAGAATCCTAGTTGGTTAACACCAAAGGTTTCTCTCTTTCTACTTCCTACTGTGGTGTACCTTAGAAGAGGCTGATGGTAGCTACTTTGTTGGAAAGAAGGAAAGGGGAACAAACCACATCAGTAAGGATTTATTAAAGCACCTACCATGAATCTAGCTCCTGCATAGATTCTGTATGACAGTTGGGTTTGCCCTTATGTGGTTTCCAGTCTAGGTGGCGAGAGAAGACTGGGATTCATAAAAGAATCAGAGAACACTACCAGAGTTTATGTTAAGATCCATATTGGTCAGTATAGACAAGCCGTGGTCTCTACTGAAGCTCCTGGAAGGGAGAATGGTAGCAGAGAGCATCTGAGATCAGAGCCCGTCCTGGTGGGATGGACTTGCTCTGTTGGACATGGAGGTCACAGAGAGGGCCAGATCTTGAGGGCAGCGATAAGCTGGACCATGCATTTGGAGAACAGCAGGGAAAAGGTTAGGGAAACCCAGGCAAGCCATGGTCATGCAAAAGCAAGGAGGCTGGGGAAGCAACTTACCTAGTAGAGGCGCTGGTCCAGGTGCCCTGGTCAGAATGTTATAGGCAGGACTCCAGCTGTGGCTAACAGCTTAGGATGCTCATGAAGAAGTGCTAGGGACCCCGCTGATGTGTATGCCAGGCCTACCCCTCCCACCGGAGTCCTGGTATGGTTCTGTAAGGTAAGCATTGGACCACAAGGTCGGTTTGGACCACAAGGTCGGTGATTCAAACTCACCAGCAGCTCCTTGGAAACCCTATACAGAGTCCTATGAGTCTGAACCCACTCAACGACACTCAACAACAGCAACAACAACCCCTCCCACGAGCCCCTTCTGGCTCAACTCTTGGTGGGCTCAGAAACTTTCATTGATCTCTAGAACTTATTTCCAGAGTCTTAGTGTAGCGCTGTAGGGAAAGCACTGGACTGCTAACCTCAAGGTTGGCAGTTCAAACCCAGCAGCTGCTCTCCAGAAACCCTATATAGGCTCGCTATGAGTTGGAACTGACTTGATGACACTTGACAGCAACAATAACAGAACTTATTATCTGGTGTCAGCCTATTCATTGTCCCAAGAAATGGGCCTCTTAGCTCTATCCTTGCTCAGCCCCCATGTCCCTCAGGCCTCTGGCAGTTTGCCTACGATCTACATTTTTTGTGTAGCCCTTTCCATGCTCCATGGGCTAGGTGAAAGAGTGAGGCCTCGTGATAATGTGGGGTCAGAAATCCCTGGGGTGATGGGGAAGTTTTTAGAATTCAGGTGATACTTGTATCCCTGGAACCTGGCACAGGGCATGACTCATGGTAGGAACTCAGTCCATGTGACTTGAAGGCACAGACCTGAGGGAATGATGGGGAAGGTGACTTGGCCTGGCTTTCAGAAGGGACTGAGGAGAGGTTTGTATAAAAAGAGTGTGTCTATCAAAAGAGCTTTTCTTCTTCTTTTTTTTTAAAGCAGAAATGCTAGTCCAGCTATTCTTCTTGTCCCCCTCACCTGCACACACAGCCTCAGGGTCATTTTGTCAAAAAGGTAGACTTTAAAGGTGGGGATGGCTCCCCTTCTATGGCTAGACCTCTCGACCTCTTCCTCACTTTCATGTAAGGCACAAAGATACAGGCCCCAACTCATAGCACTGCACTCGTTTCTCTCTTTCCCTGCTTCCTCCCTCCCTCCCTTTCTTTTCTTCTTTCTTTTTATTTTCTTTCTCTTTCTCCCCCTCCCTCTCTTTTTATGAAAAATTTTAATTGTGAAAACATACACAACAAAATATTTGCCCATTCAACAATGTCTAGATGCATATTCCTTGATATTGATGACATGTTTCCTTTTGTTAACCCTTATCACTACCCTTATTGGAATCATTCCATCACCATAAACATAAACTCACTGTTCCCTAAGCAAAAACCCCCTTTATCCTCTCCTCACTTAACCACTAATCATTTTTGGTTCCTATATATTTGCTTTGTTTATATAAGTGAGATCATATAGTATTGGTCCTTTTGTGTCTGGTTTATTTCACTTTATAATGTCTTCAAGGTTCATCCATGTTTATTTCTCTTTAAGGCTGAGTAATAATAATATTTCATTGTGGAACCTTGATGGTATGATAGGATGAGCACTGAAGGTCAGCAGTTCAAACCTACCAGCTGCTCTTCAGGAGAAAGATGAGGTTTTATATTCCCATAAAGATTTACAGCCTTGAAAACCCCATACAAGGTCATGATGAGTTAAAACCGACTCTATGGCAGTGGCAGTGGGCAATACTGTGTTGTATGAATTACACTATGTCTTGCTTATCCAGTTTTCTGCTGATGGGTGTTTAGGTTGTTTCCATCTTTTGGATATTGTGAAAAGTGCTGCAGTGCATGATGCTGTAGAGGTTTCTGAATCTCTGCTTCCACTTCTTGTGGGTATAGACCTTGTGCTTATTTCTGGTAGTGTGATCTTTGGACTGCCTTAGTTGTATTTGTATTCTTTAGACTTGAATCTCAGTCAACTAGAACCCTCAAACCAAACCTGCTGTTCTCAAGATGATTCTGACTCATAGAAACTCTACATAGAGTTTCCGAGACTGTAAGTCTTTATGGGAGCAGACAGCCTTATCTTTCTCCTGCAGAATAGCTGGTGGGTTTGAACCGCTGACCTATCAGCAGCACAACACCTGACCCACAGAGGCACCAGGGTTCCTTCAGTCAACTGTTGTTGTTGTTGTTAAGTGCCATCGAGTTGGTTCCGACTCATAACAATCCTGTATAGGGTTTCTGAGGAGCAGCTGGTGAGTTTGTGGTTCCTGGTGTGGAGCTGTGAATAAATGTGCTGGACTGCCAAGTTGGTTTGAATTACAGGTTCCGTGGTTCAAGATCACCAGCTGCTCCTCAGAAACCCCGTACATGGTCGCTGTTGGCCAAAACCAACTCAGCGGCACTTAACAACAACAACCTGTGGTTCAAACCAACCTTTTGATCCAGTGCTTATCTTACAGCACCACGACTAGAAGTGCTGGTTAAAAGTGCAGAGTTTTACCCCCCACCCAATGCCCTGAGTCTGGCTCTCTTGGGGTGGGTCTCAAGAGTCTGTGTTTTTGATCCTCTTCCTTGGTCAGTTATTTTACATACCAAAATTTGAGAACTGCATTAACAGACCAACATTGTTTTTAAATGATTGAACTTTGGGAATCACAGCAATATAAAAGATGTATGTGACTTTTAGTTACCATTTTGACTGAACATTGACTTTTACTCCATCCGAGTTCTCACAGCCAAACCTGGTTGAGTGCAGCTCCGGACCTCTGAACGGACTTAAGTGCCCTTCCTAGCATTTCCCAGCATGGTCCTTGCATGGCCTGTGTCAGTGTCTAGGGTATGTCTTATAAAATGCAGGATTCTGGGTCCTGCCTCAGAGTTCTGAATTAAGTTCTTGGACTCCAGAAACCTGCATTTTAAACAAGATTGTTGATGATGCTTCTGCTCAGTAAAGTTTGAGGACCATAGTCTGAAACCCAAAAGATGACATGGGGAAGAGGACTCGTGAGAGGCTTGCGTCAGAACTTCAGGGGAAGGAGGGACTGTGGGGAAAATGGAGCTGAGCCACACCATTTTAATGATTAGGGAAAACTCATTTTCTGATTCCCTACCTCCTGCAACCCCCTCTGGCATTTTGATCCTTTTCTCTCCTTTCTCAGCAACATAAAGATTCACAAAGGGAAGGAAACAGGTATTGTCTGAGCTTCTTCTGTGTGTGGTATCTGTGCTGTAATATACACTCCTTTCATTTCACTTAACCTCTCCAATACATGTGACATTTTCAAAGGCAAATATTCCCCTCTGCTGTTTTCTGGTTAGCACATACTTATCCCCAAAACTAACCCAATTGCCATGAGGTTGGTACCGACTCATGGTGCATCACACGACAATTGTGCTCCATTTTCAATCGCTGATATTTTGCAAGTAGATCTTCAGGTCTTTCTTCGAGGTACCTACCTTTAAATGGACTTGAACCTCTAGCCGTTAACAGCCAAGTGTGCTAACCATTTGTGATACCCAGGGACTTTCAGGACATATTTACTGGGTACTAAAGAGTCCTGATGTGGCGCTGTGGGTTAATGTGCTGGACTGCAAGTTGATTTGAACCGCAAGGTTGAGGTTCAAGCTCACTAACCGCTCTTCGGAAACCCTATACAGAGTTGCTATGGTTTAAAACCGACTTGACAGCACTTAACAACAACAACAACAACAACAACAACAAAATCCTGGGCATTCCTATTCTTTCTCCCCTTTCTGAGCCATGTGTTCTCAAGCCCTTTCCCTTTTGTTAAATAGGCCTTGTAATGAAATTTCTTCCATCTAAAAATTTAAAATTTTTTATTTATTTATTTTTGTTCCAGGGACTTTTTACTTCCTCCCGCCCCCAAAGTTTCTAAACTCTTAAAAAATGTATATTTTGACTTTAGTGGGGTTTGTAAATAATGAATCAGAACAGGGTCAATATCTAATGGTCAGTGATTTAAAATTCCTACCAGATCTGTTCCCAGGCACCTTTCTTAATTATTTACAAGATATAGTTATAAATCATTCACAGGATGGTAATAAATGCTGTGAATATTTCTGAGGAGATTTTGTATGCTGTGTGGAATCTACATTCAGGCCTTGCACCTGTAGAAGGGTCCTGTTGTTGTTGTTGTTGCTATGTGCCGTGGAGTCGGTTCCGACTCATAGTGACCCTGTACAGAGTTTCCGAGGCTGTAAATCTTTACGGGAGCAGAAAGCCTCATCCTTCTCCTGCAGAACAGCTGGTAGTTTCGAACTGCTGACCTTGAAGTTCACAGCCCGATTCATAACCACTACGCTACCAGAGCTCCTAGAAGGGTCCACAGAGAGGGCAAAACCATACCAGTGCAGTGGTTCTAAAGTGGCGGCGATTTTGCCCTCACAGGGAACATTTGGCAAAGTCTCGAGATATTTTTGCTGTCATAATGGGCAGAGTTGGGGGTACTACTGACCAAGGATGCTGCTAAACATCCTACAGTGCACAGGTCAGTCTCCCACAACAGATGATTATCTAGTCCAAAATGCCATCGGTGTCCAAAGTGAGAAACCCTATCTTAGGGCCAATACCAATATTATTGTCATTTTAAAAACCTGCTTTAGAATACTATTCATTCATCCCAAAACATTTATAGAGCTCGACATCTGTGCTAGGTACTGGAGAGACAGAATACAGACATGAGAAACACTGTCAATTCAACCAAGGAGGCCACAGTGACCAAAAAACAAACAACCAAGCAGCCTAGTAAAAATCAAGATGCGCAAAGTTGCTGTGGAACACAGAGGAGGGCATAACCTAGCCTGGAGACTCCCTAGAGGAGTCCTTGCTTGAATGGAATCCTAGAGGACATATGGGGAATTGCTGGGTGGGAGGTTATTCAGGCAGAGGGAATGACATACACAAAGGCATCGAGGAAGGAGAGCCCAAGGCATGCTTAGGGAGCTGAGTTATTCATCCTATAGTTCATTTGGGGTGCTGTCAGTACCAGAGTCTCCCTTTTCAGAAACTTTGCTCCTTAGACCTGGCTTACAGACTTGCAAGAGATTTTCATTGATGTTATCTGCTGGACACTTTGGAAAACAAGGCGTGAGCATCCGCTACTAACTCTCAAGTGACTTCCCCTTTTGCATTACTTGACTTCCCAGTTCTACCCTGTCTCAGCGCTAGAATAAGCCCATCATGAGACAAGGGGAGAAAGGAGTATTATCAGAGATGGGGCGGCACTCACACTTATCTCAGAGATACTTGTCCACAGAGGTCTCTTTCTAGAGCCTTGCACTAAGTAAGGGGCAAGGTGGGCAAATCCCACCTCCATTGTGTAGTGAGTATGAGCATGAATCCCATCTCCAACGTGGGGATGAATGCAGTCCTCACCTGTGCACTTCCACACTCTCTCACCAATGCTAGCCTCCCAGATCTGGACCAGAACTCACATGTTAGATGGATGCCATCTTTCAGACCAGCTGTCCATGCAGAGCTTTTCTGATTCTAGCCACCCAAGCTAGGTCAGAACTATCATGTTAGAAGCATATCTTCTTTCAGTCTCTCAAATAACCAGATACCAGGTCAGGCTGGCTCTCACTGCCCCTCTGGGTTCCTAAATTCAATGGAACAACACAGAATCTCATGGAGAGTACACCGTACTTACAACTACACCTTGATTACAATCAAAAAAAGGATACAAATGAAGAGAAGCATAGGATGAGGTCTGGAGTTCACTGTAGAGCTTCCAGAGAGGGACGAACTACCCTATTCCCATGCATGGTCACCAACCAGGAAGCTCATCTGAGCCTTTGGGTTCAGGACTCTAATTGGTCTCCCCATGTAGCCATGGTAGAGAGTATATTGTATCTCCTGAGGCTTAGTCAGCATTGACCCGCCCCCCCCCCCCCCAAGTGGACCTTTATGGTCTGGTCAGCACTTATTCATTAGCCTCACGTGTGGTCCAGTTCTCTGAAACCCAGAACAAGGGCCAGATTGCTTTCTGCAATGTGATTCCACACCTCACCAGAGGCTTTTTAACTTGCGTTTTAGCTGCTTCTCCTGGTGCTGGAGTCTGTTTTTGTCTGCATTCAGAATTAATTGATCAGATGAATGACTGTCAAAATTACATTTGGAAAAAGGTGAAAGTTTGATATCCTAAGACAAAAGAGAATGCAGGTTATCACTGGGTGGCTCTTAAGTCTTCAGAAAGGAAATGTAAGAAAAGAGAGGACAGGTTCCAGAGTCCTCTGCCTCAGGGGACCTCAGCGGCCTTCCTCCAATTTCTAATGGAAGCCAATTGAGGCGAGACCAATACTGGCTGGGCGTGAAGGCTCTTGTAAGTCAGAGATACTGAAGACCCACAGTGATTTAATGCCTGAGAATGGCACTATCACATTTGCAGTTTAAGAAGGATTTTTTTTTTTGTTTTGTTTTGTTTTTTGGCTGGAGAATACTATGGAGAATGAGTTTGGGAGCTGGTGCAAAGGGGTGATGAGAGATTGGAGGCAGTTAGGAGGTGATAAAATAACCCAGCTGGGAAAGGATGAAAGCCAGAGGGGAGTAGTGGCAGATGAATGTTGAGAAGAGGGATGAGAGGAGAAATATTTCAGAGGCCTTTGATAGGATTGCATCTGGGAGCTGTGGCAGAAAAAAAGCGTCTAGGCTGGCTCCCAGAATTCCGTCTCGGTTGGCTGAGTATACAGGGATGCCAATCACTGGATGAGGTGGGTGTGAGAAAATTAATGAGTTCCAGTTTGGAGAAGTCCAGCTAGAGGTGCATCAGGTCAGCTGCTCTGGTGGCCAGTGGGGTGTGTGGATTTGGCACTGAGGAGGAGGAACTGGGCCAGACACAGATTTGGGAACTATCAAAGCACAGAGAACAGCTGGAGCAGTTAAGTGAGAGGAAGACATTCATTTATTCTTTCAGGAAGTATTTACTGAGTCCCACAGAGTCCCTGGTGTGAACTGCAAGTTTGGTGGTTCAAACCCGCTAGTTGCTCCTTGGAATCTCTATACATAGTCACTCTGAGTTGGAACGGACTCGAAGGCACTTAACAACAATAACCACTGAGTTTAACACTGGGCTAGGCATTGTGGAACTACAGGCTTACACTTACAGGCACTCCACAGATTAGCTGACAGACAACTTCTAACCCAAAGGAAACCAAACCCACTGCCACTGAGTCGATTCCTACTCAGAGTGACCCTACAGGACAGAACAGAACTGTTTCCTAGGGGTTTTGAGGCAGTAAATCTTCACGGGAGCAGGCAGCCTCATCTTTATTCTGTGGAGTGTCTGGTGGGTTCAAACTGCTGACCTTGCTGTTAGCAGCCCAATATGGAACCCACTATGCCACCAGAGCTTCTCTGGACAATGTCTACCAGTCCTTTAATGGTATGTTCCCAAAACTAAACCCACTTTGCCATTAGGGCTCCTTTTTCTTGCTCTAACCCACTCCACAAGAGCCCACCATACCCACTGCCATCAAGTTTATTCAGATTCATAGCAATCCTTAATAGGGTTTCCTAGGCCATAAATCTTTATGGGAGTAGAAAGCCTTATCTATCTCCCAAGGAGTAGCTGGTGGGTTTGAACAGCCAGTGCTTATCCTACAGTGCTACACCCGACTCCTTGTATTTGTAGTTGTTAAGTGCCATCCTGTTAGTTCCAACTCATAGCAACTCTGTATAGGGTTTCTGAGGAGCAGCTGGTGGGTTTGAACCACTGACCTTGTAGTAGCAGTCCAGAGTTTATCCTATAGCACCACACTAGGACTCCTTGTATTTAGTGGTTTCCTTATAATATGCAATATTGTTTGTATAAAAGAGTAAAATCTTATGGGACTTTGAGCCAATTATTTAATGCTACATGTCAAGACAGTAATCTTCAAGTGTCAAATCGACTAACACTTGTAAGCACAGTATTTAGCTGCCATGTGAGTTCTGTTTTTGGCTAAGACAGAAACACAAAGTTTGTCCTCATCACCTCTAACTCAGGCTTTTGTGCTCATGAATTAGACATTAAACGAGATGAATTAGACTGGTTGTGCCCATTGATCGGTGGCTTATGGAGTCTTTGGTCTGCAGGGGGACCTCAGGAGTGAAGTCCAGATGACAGCTGTCCTGCTGTGTACCTGGAGGCTCCAGACCATTGGGTCCACTGGAGTCAGGGCAGCAAACTAAAAACCAAACCAAATCTGTTGCCATTGATTTTTACTCATGGTGGACTGCAAGTTCTACAGAGTAGACCTGCTCCATCAGACTTCCTTGCCTGTAATCTTTATGGAAAGGAGCCCTGGTAGTATAGTGGGTTACGAGTTGGGCTTCTAACCGCAAGGCCAGCAGTTCAAATCTCCCAGTCGCTCCGTGGGAGAACGATGATTGTTTCTGTTGCCGTAAAGATTTACAACCTCGGAAACCTTGTACAGGGTCACTCTCAGTTGAAACCAACTCCATAGCACACCACCGCCAGCCATCACATTTACAGAAGGAGCCTTGGTGGTGCAGTGGGTTAAGCACTGGGTTGCGAAGCACAAGGTTGGCAGTTCAAACCCACCAGTTGCTGTGTGGGAGAAAGATGTGTGGCTGTCTGCTCCCATAAAGGTTTACAGCAGTTCTTCCCTGTCCTATGGAGTCCTGGTATGGTGCTGTAGGATAATGTACTAAACCACAAGGTTGGTTTGAACTGCAGGATTGGCAGTTCAATTCACCAGTTGCTCCTCAGAAACTCTTTACAGGGTTGCTATGGGTTGGGACCGACTCAATGGCAATTAACAATAACAACCCTGTCCTATGGAGTCCTGATGTGGCACTGTAGGATAAGCACTGAACTGCTAACTCCAAGCCCGTGGGTCAAACACTAGCCACTCCTCGGAAATCCTATAAAGGATTGTTATAGGTCGGAACTGACCCTATGACACTTAACAGCAACAGCAACCCTGTCTTATAGGGTCTTTAAGGAGTCTTGCTGTGGCGCTGTGGATTAATGCGCTGGACTTCAAGGTCGGTTTGAACCTCAAGGTTGGTGGTTCAAGCTTACCAGCCACTCCTTGGAAACCCTGCACAGGGCCCCTATGAGTAGGGGCTGACTCAATTAACAACAACAACAAATGAGTCAGAATTGACTAGATGGCAGTGAGAATCTTTGTGCAAGCAGATCTCCAGGTCTTTCTTTTGCATTACCACTGAGTGAGTTTGAAGCGCCCAAGTGCAAACTATTTGAACTATTGAGAAATCTTCTGAGGGTAGCAGCCTTCTTAAAAGAGATTGCAGAAGGAGGGATTGCGGCTGAATTCCCTACTTGTCATCTCATTATCAGACTGACTAGCACTTAAGCCAGAGTCGCTCCTGCGGGGATACGCTGAGTTGCTCAGACTGCAAATATTGATAAGAAACAAATTCATAAAAGTCTGGGTGTTTCAAGACCATAAGTGGAATCCTGATCCTCTCCAGAATCTTCTGAGGTGGGACATTCCCACATGAAAGGACAAGCAGACCAGTCTGGAACAGCTAGAAGAACAGAAGATACTTCTTGAAAGAAAGACCAGCAGAAAAAAACAAAAACAATAACAGAAGCCCAATTGACTACTACAAGAACAAGCAAGTTGTTCCCTAGGGAGCCATCAAGGCAAGTGGTCAGGTCCCCTCAAGGCAAACCCTCTTCCAAGACTGAAACTCAAATGGAATACACTAGCAGGCATATGATCCTGCTGCTGACCACGTTGGTCACTGATAAGGGGAAGAGGGGGAAAAACAGTAATGAAGTTGTGAACTAAGTCCAACCACATTCAATAGACTCCTGTTAACCTGGATTGAGACCTGGCTAACCAGCAGAATGACTAGACCTGGAGACCATCTGGGCCCAGGGGCAGGGACATGGCCTCAGAGGACTAGAATGGAGTGTGAAGCATCCAGCTGATATGAAGTGAGGGGGAATGCACACAAACACCCACACTTGCAGACAGTACCCATTTGACCTGGCATCAATGGCTGGATGATCAGTGGATGAACTTGACTTATGCTTGTGGATGCAGTATGACAAAGGAGCAGACAAATCTTTATAGTGAGGCTCATTCCCATCCCCTTGATATACAGGGTTGACAGGGAGGGGGAACTTAGACATTAGCTACCTACTGAAAACTGGGGGTGGGGGGGGACTACAAAGGCAAGAAGTGACTGGCTTTCAATAGGGAACAAGCTTTCAATAGGGAACCTAGCTCCAGAGGATACAGGGAAAAGGTAGAATCTCCACTGAATTGTTTCCAACCTGTCTGAATGGGGTTGATAAAAGGTGAAGGGGAAAGGACTCCTGTGGTTCACTAGGGAATGATTGCTATCAGGTCTGACAGTGAGTGTTGGAAAGGTAAATGTAAATGTTTTGTAACAAACCGAGGGGAGTGGCTGATTTTGCAGTCCAGGAGCTGAGATCCCTGGAACCATCAAGGGAGAAAAGCGAAGTGGGAAACCCTGTCCGAGAGGCAGTGACACTAGAGATGGAGTCAGAGGCAATGACTTGGACAGAAGGAGCGGCTGGGGACTCTGCTCTCAGGGAGGAAGAGCGGCTGTGTGCTGGCAGCTTCGGGTGCAGGCGTGTGGGGTGTGCCCTTTGGTCGTTTGATGATGCATGCGGGGGATTGTGATCATTGCAATGAAACAAAATACGACAGGATGATTGTAAAGATAATGTTCACCCATGTAAACTAACACATAATTCAAAACAAAAACTCAAAAAGAAAAAAAAAAATTCCAGGTGTTTGGCTTCATATGCACACAGCTTGGGTCAGAGAGCCTTGAGGACATCTGGAAGAAGGTAGGGAGAGGAGGGACCAACTTTTCCAGCCCCAGAATGCACCACACACACTCCACAGTCCATGAGCTCTGAGACCAACCATCACTATGCTGATGAGATGTGGGCTCAATTATCGTTTTTCCATTTTTGCTTCACCCTTTTTGTGCTAATCTCTCTGCAGGGCTTAATTTTCTTTAAATTCTTCCATTTATTTTATTTACAATGTGATAACCATGGCAGAAGTGCTGCGGTTTGCTGTTGTTTACAATGGAGCGGAAGCTTGGTTAGCAGTTGGGGTACATTCTGCGCTATAATGTGAGGTGATTTCACATGTAATGAGGAGCGATGGGTGAGGGAAGAGCGTTGCAGGATGAGGCAGGAGAACTCAGAGCTGCTAGAGATGAACGGCTCCCACAGGGAGTGAGAAACCACTCTGGGTGCATCGGGATACCACGCTGGCTTCTGCAGGAAACAACGTCCGAGGTTCCATGCTGTGGCCGAAAAGTATCCCAAGCGTTTAAATAAAGAAATCTTATTTTAGATTTAACCCACTGGGAGAAATTATATTCCATTTGGCAAGATGTGGGCTTTAGGAGGAAATGGTGCCCTTGAATTGCAAGGAAGCACTTAACACGAAGCAGAACTCATTCTTAGCACCTAATGTTATGTAATAACAAATATGAACTGAACGTTAGTGCTTTCCCAGTCCCAATACTCATAGAAACAATCTGAAAGATTACTCACTGTTCCAGAAGGCAAGAGGTCTTGGTTCTGGGCCACAGTCCACCACTTAAAATTTAAAGGACATTTGTAAGGCACCTCTTGGGATTCAGTTGCTTCATCTGCAAAATGGGGCTGCAATACCTCATCGACAAGGGTGATGCTCAGAATATCTACCAATGAGTTCATCAAGGGCCCTAACCAATCAGAAGCTATGGATTTATGAATAGTATCAAAAGTAAATAATATTAATATTCATTTTCCAAATGGTACATGTACATGTTGTAATACTTAATTTTGGTCAGGAAATAAATACTTATGTACTAAAAATGCATGGCAGTAGAATCATTAAGTTGTACACAGTTTTTTTTTTTGGTTTTTTTTTTAATTAAAGGTTTTTATTGTGGATTGAGTAAAAGTTTACAGGGCATATCATCAGTTTCACAATCAACAATTCATATAACTTGTTTCATTACATT
>NW_006408553.1:7372103-7405084 GCF_000296735.1 Chrysochloris asiatica
TATAAAGGCACAAAGTGACTGACTTACAAGTTTTCAAGAGGGAGTTTAGTTTCAGAGTGTGCAGGGGGAGGTAGAATCTCCAGTGAATAATTTTCATTGTGGATAGACAGGTCTGGTGAAGGGAGATGGGGATAAGATTCTTATGATTCAATAGTGAGTAAATTGTTATCATGACTGACTGTGACTATCACAGCTGTAAAGGTAGAAGTTTTGTAACCAAAAGGGGGGGGGGCGGTTAGTTAATCTTACAGGTGAGGAACAGAGGACGCTAGGACCATCAAGGGAGAAGAGTAAAAGCAGAATGGGACCCTAACTAGAGAGACAATGACGCCAGAGATGGAGGCAGAGATGAGGACATGGAGAGATAGAGCAGCTGAGGACTCTAGACTTATGGCAAGAGAAAGGCTATGTGCTGTCAGACAGGAGACAGGCTTGCAGAATGTGCCCTTTGGTTGTTTAAATGACTATATATTCCTGAGTGTTTTTGTGTATATCCCCCCCCAAAAAACAAAAAACAGAGGGAATAGAAGCAAATACTATTGAATGAAGATGCATGGAGGGGATTGTGATCATTACAATGAAATGATGAGTGTAAAACCGATGTTCTCCCATGTAAACTATCACTCAACAATAAAACCTTAAAAAAAGGGGGGGGGGAGTATTTGCAATGAAGAAGTCATTGGTCTTCTTCACAGAATCTAAATTTCTATCATGTGATCTCCAGCATTGTTTGTATAACTAAGGTCATAGTTTCCAACTACTGATCCTTCCTCTATGTTTCCAACCTGTGCATTTCAATTGTAATGATCAATGCATCTTGATTGAATATTTTATCAATTTCAGACTAAAGAAGTTGGTAAAATTCTTCAATTTCATCATCTCTTGCATTAGTGGTTGGTGTGTAAATTTGAAAATAGTGGCATTAAGTAGTCTTCGTTTTAGTCCTATGGATATTGTCCTATCACAGACAGCGTTGTACCTCAAGACTGATCTGGATATGTTCTTTTTGATAATGAATGAAATACCATTCCTCTTCAATTTGTCATTTCTGGCAGAGTAAACCATGTGTTTGTCAGATTCAAAATGGCCAATACCAGTCCAGTTCAGCTCACTAATGCCTAGGATATTGATGTTTATGTGTTCTATTTCATGTTTGACAATTCCCAATTTTCCTAGATTCATACTTTGCACATTCCATTTTCTGATTATTAATGAATATTTGCAGCTGTGTCTCCTCATTTTGGGTTGTGCCCTATCAACAAATGAAGGTCCTAGAGGTTTTATTTTATCCCATTTGTGTCATTACGATCAACTCTACTTTGAGGAGACAGCTCTTCCCCAGTCGCAATTTGAGTGTCTTCCAACCTGAGTGGCTCATCTTCTGGCACTGTATCAGACAATGGTCTGGTGTCCTTAATCATGTTTCCATATTCAATAGTCTGTGCTGACAGTGTTCCACTGCTGTTCATAAGGTTTCTAGTCACTAAATATTTGAAAGTAGTTCGCCTCTCCTTCTTCCTAGTCTGCCTTAATCTGGAAGCTCATCTGAAACCTGTCTACCATGGGTGACCCTGCTGGTATTTAAAATACCCATACAAGCCACCACAGTATGACAAACTAACAGACAAGTAGTGAAAACCTGAGCTACGTGGCTCTAAATAACAGTTCTGTGATTTCCTAAGCAGAATTAAATTTCCTGGAGATACAAGCTTTGGGAGGCTAGAGGGAACTTAAAAGGGTGAAGAAAATGTTGACACATCTTGCCAGTCACCCTGACTTAGCACTGTGAGCAGGTCTTGGTGTTATGTGCATAATTGCCACAGCTGCCCATAGTCCGGGGTGTCTCTGGGTGAGCAGGAAAAGAGGTCCAATGCTGAACACATGTAGTAAGAAATGTGCAGGGGTGAAATCGACCCAGCTCCACTACTTGTCATTTGAAAGACTCTGAGGACATTCTCTAAGAAGGCATGTCAAAGCGGGTCCAGGAAGAGAGAGGCCAAGCAACTGTGTTTCCCCGTGTTCCTTTCCATACCGGTTCTTAGGGTCTCGTCTGTGTGGCCATCTGTATTACAGTGTGGGTTTGCTGTATGCTTTCATTTCTGCTGTACTTTCTGGTGTGGGTCTGGCTGTCTCTTCACGCTATGGAGCATGAAGTCCTGGAGAGGAGCAAATGAAGGCAAGTGAATCAGAACCAACAGCTGAAGGAGCAGAAGAACTGGGACTTCCAAGTTAGGACTTTATCTTCTATCTCAGAGCTTTAACGCAGTGTTAGCCAAGTAGGTTCTAGAAGATATTAGGAGATGCTCTACCTAAAGACAAAATTGGTTCCACTCTCAAACAAGTTTGGCATTTCTTTACTGCAGAAAGACCTTTTGGTGCATTTACTTTTTGTGTATAATAGGGTCTATGGTGTTCCCAAACTTAGAACCATAAGAAATAACAAAACCCCAACTCATTGTCATCAAGTTGTTAGTGACTTATGTGACCCAGGTGTTAGAGTAGAATGGCTTCCTAGGTGGTTGTTTTGTTTTGCCTGTGATCTTTATGGAAACAGAGCACCAAGTCTTTCTTTTGTGGTAGTGCTGAGTGGGTTTGAACTACCAAATCTTAGAGGAAGTGAACATGATTTGTGCCACCTAAAACCCAGCCCAATGCACTGCTGATGAGTTGATACAGACTCAGAGACATTATAGGGCAGAGTAGAATTGCTTTACAGAGTTTCTAAGGCTGTAGATCTTTATGGAAGTAGACTATCTCACCCTACTTACTCCCTCAAAATGACTGGAGGGTTTGAACTGCCAATCCTCCTGTTAGCAGCCCAAACACTTAACCCACTGGATCACA
The DNA here is from genome assembly GCF_000296735.1 of Chrysochloris asiatica. Classification (NCBI taxonomy): domain Eukaryota; kingdom Metazoa; phylum Chordata; class Mammalia; order Afrosoricida; family Chrysochloridae; genus Chrysochloris; species Chrysochloris asiatica. The sequence continues at coordinate 7,374,948 of NW_006408553.1, forward strand.
GGGCTCCCGTGTGACCAGGGCACCTTGTAATAATGGAGCTGGTTGTAGGACTACTTTCCAGAGAACACATTTTAGGAAATGCTGCTTTCCAGAGTTGTGCCAAAGACCCTGTACATCATGTGTTCGGCAAAACATACTCATCACCTGCTGTCTAATCTGAAGGAGTGTCTGATTTAGTATAACTTATAGTTCTGCTGGTTGAGAGGTAATTCCACTCCAGGGTTGGTAATTGTCAGTCTGCCTTTTCTAAGAATACATTGCCAAACAGCTTTCCTGAGAAGGAGGGTGGTGTGCTAGTATTTTGATCACTGAGATAGTGTTTCTAGCGTTAAAGCAATTCTGAGGTGTTCAAATGGCAGAGGGATTTTCTAGAAGCTCCAGTTGTTCTCTTCACAAACTGCATGAATATATTTGACTTGCTTTATAAAGTCTTTCGTTGGCCATACTGCAGCCCCGTTTTAGAAACTGGTTTGGTCCCAGGCATTGCTGTGGGCATAGCAAGAGAGACTTCCGGCCCTGCTAGGCCCCTTACATTCAGTTCTTCATTTGCTCCCCTAGCAAGCAACCCTGAAAGCTTCCTTCTGGGAAATGTTCTTTTTGTCTTGTGGATTTCTTCACTTAATTTTACTTTCTCCATATTTGGTTCTGTATAAATAATATCAACCAGGTACATATTCAGGGCTAAGCACTGCTTCTCTAAGCACCTCCTGTATTGTTACAGCTAGCTGGTGACCCCATGCACAGTGGAAGGAATTTCTAATCCAACTGTTAGGTTCCATAGGGTTTTCATCGTCATATTTCAGAAGCAGATTACCAGACCTTTCTTCCTAGTCTGTCTTAGTCTGAAAGCTCTGTTGATACCTGTTCGTTGTCAGCACAACACACAAGCCTCCACGGACAGACAGAAGGTGGCTGTGCATTAGACCAAGAACCAAACCTGGTTCTCCTTCACCAAAGGTGAGTGTTCTGCCTCTGAACCATCCCAACTCACCTCCCTGTATCAATCCTCACAGATATCTTATAAAATAGGCACTTTTGTTATCCCTGTTATTCACATGAGTAAACTGAGTTTCAGAGAGGTTAAGTAGCCTGCTCAGTTCCTCATAGTTAGTTGTGTCAGAATTTATGTTTCCTCCATAGCCCACAGCCTAGAGTAAGACCCGTGGCATCTGAGAGCCTTATGAATGTATCCGTAAGGTGGTTCATTGTCTTGTTTGCTCTGCATTTTTACAAAGGGAATTAAATCTGGCTTTAAACTGTCCCTCGACAGCCCTGCTTCCTGGCCTGTTTGTAGATTAGAGTGCTGTTGCCTGTGGACCCCTGAAATGGAGTTGCCTAAAGCCGATGTGAGGTTGCACTGCCTACTCAGAGGCAGCATGGAGTCAGAGTAGGACTATCTAACGTGGGGCATAAATCTTGAGCTATTCTTAGCCTGTGGAGATAAGATTTTAATGATCTGGCTCCTCTGGGCTTTGGAGACTTAGAAGAATTTTAAAGTATCCATCTAAAATGTAGACTTTTTTCCCCCTTAGTTGCCTTCTCCTTTTTTTATGTCATAAATGTTTGAGCAGATTCTGTCTGTAGTCTGTCTTGTCTTATTTGATGATACTAGGTGTCAGGAGAGAGATGATCTTTCTCTCTAACCATGTTCAGCTCTTCATTTCTCCTTCCTTTAGTGAGGTCGAGTCTTTGGTGGCAAAGGTCAATCAGAGGATTGGCAGTTTTTCTAAAGAATCTGAACTGTGGACACATTGATTCTTCTCAGTGAGTGGGACCAGAGCTACTTTCCTGTTGCATTTTCGTTGTGGCCATCCACTTCTGCATGGATTTAGGAAGTTCAGCCTCTTAGGAAGAAAGGCAGTACAGAACCCCATGCTTGAGACAGTGCACAAATAGTTTCATTCCTTGGCAACATTAGCCAGGAAAAATCAATCAATCAATAAGTATTTATTGAACACATAGTCTGTAACTGTCAAAAAAGTCGCCACTGAAGCAATATGGGTTTAAGAAACTTGACTCCTTGTCAGAGGGCCAAGCCCAGGGAAAATTCCTCTCAGTGCTGTTGTCCTACCTACGGCCCAAGGACCTTTCCTCTCCCATGTTCTCCTGTTCCTGCTCCTTGCTTTAGGGTCTCAGGAAATGGTCTCACCTTGGTGCATCAGAAACCCATTTCTACCTCTGTCAAGTCAATTCTGACTCATAGTCACCTATAGGACAGAGTAAAACTGCTCCATAGAGTTTCCAAGGCTGTAAATCTATATAGACGTAGACTACCACATCTTTCTCCCATGGAGTGAGTGGCTGGTGGCTTCGAACCACTGACTTTCAGATAAGCAACTCAATGCTTAACCCATTCTGCCACGCCTTCATATTTCATTGTCATTATTGTTAAGTGCCAATGAGTCGACCCCAACCCATTATCACCCTGTACACGGTTTCCAAGGAGCAGCTGGTGAGCTTGAACTGCTCACCTTGCAGTTCAAATGACTTTGCAGTCTGACGCATTAACCCACAGCGCCACACCAGGACTCCACTGGGTCCCCTTAAATTGAAATTACCTGTCCAGTGTCTGTTCCTTAGAATGTCCTGCTATCCTAGGGCACCAATTTGTGGCTATAGCAGTGCTAATGACTGGGAATGGGGGAGTATCTCGGCGCCTGTTCTGAACTCGCGCTATTCTTCAATGTCCACTACCTATTCTCCTCGAGGAAACCTCCTCTGTCAACCACAGTCCATGCAGACCATGAGGATGGGCCCAATTTATTAGGCACTTGCTGTAAGTCATCTGTGTTAGGCATTTTATGTAAGTATTTAATTCAATCCTTACAACCACCCTGTGAGGTAGGTTTTATTGTTGCCCTTCTCCCTATTCCAGATGAGGAGACTAACATAAATTTCTAGTATTTCATGGATGATAAATAGAAGGACCAGAATTTAAGCCTAGATTTATCTGACATCTGAGCGCAAACTCTTGATGACCAAATCCTATGGGCACCGCTCAACCTATATACTCCTTGTCTGAAAGGCTCATTTGTTTTGTCATTATTTTTCTGTGTGTTGTTGTTGTTGTCAGGTGCCATAGAGTTGGAATCGACTCATAGCGACCCCATGCACAGCAGAACGAAACAATGTCCGATCCTGGGCCAACCTCACTGCCGCCACCACACTTGACGCCATCAATGATGTCACCTGGCTGATCCATCTCGTTGGGGGTCTTCCTCTTTTTCTCTGACCCTCCACCTTACCCAGCATGACATCCTTCTCCAGCGACTGTTCTCTCCGGACAATGTGTCCAAAGTATGAGAGACGAAGCCTAGCCATCTTGGCCTCCAAGGAGCACTCTGGCGGCACTTCTTCCAAAACAGATCTATTGGTTCTTTTGGCAGTCCATGGCACTTTCAGTATTCTTCTCCAACACCACAACTCAAAGGCATCAATTCTTCTATGATCTTCCTTATTCACTGTCCAGCTTTCGCATCCATATTTTTCTGTGTAGCTATGCTCATTTTGGAGTCCTGGGGTGGTATAAATGGTTAACATGCTCAGCTACTTACTGACAGTTGAAGATTCTAGTCTACCCAGAGGCACCTCAGAAGAAATGCCTGGCCATCTGTATCTGAAAAATCAGCCTTTGGAAACCCTATGGAGCACAGTTCCACTTTGACACAAATGGGGTCCCCATGAATTGGAATAAATTCAAATAAAACTGGGTTGGTCACGCTTGTTTCTCCAATATGACTCTCAATAACTTGAGGAGTATCCCACAGCAACCCTCCCAGGGCCACCCAGTACTGCTATTACAGAATCTCGTGTTGCTGTAACAGAAATAGCACAAGTGGCTTTAGCAAACAGAAATGTATTCTCTCACTCTTTAGAAGATTGTTATATGCCGTTGAATCAGTTCTAATTCATAGCCACCCTCTTTAGGGTTTCCGAGGCTGTAAATCTGAAAGCAGAAAGCCTCCTTTCTCCTGTGGAGAGGCTGGTGGATTTGAGCTGCTGACTTAGTGGTTAGCAGCCCAACTCACTATTCCACAAGGGCTCCTTTTAAGAAGATTGTTGTTGTTGTTAAGTGCCAACAAGTCAGTTTTGACTCATAGTGCCCTGTGCAGGGTTCCCAAGGAGCGGCTGATGGATTTGAACCACTGACCTTGTGATTAGCAGTCCAGTGCCTATTGTACCAATTCGACAGAAAGGTTTTTTCTCTGTTGGCTCTGGAGGAAGGTCTTGTTTCTTGAGTGACCTTCATATGGTGTGGTCTCTATTTTCTCACATCTCTGTGTGCTTCTCTGTGCCTAATATTGTCTTTTATATCTCAAGAGAGATTGACTTAAAATACACCCTAACAGTGCCTAATTATATAACAAAGGACACTCATTCAGATGAGACTTTCTGCTCCCATAAAGATTTACAGCCTCGGAAACCCTATACAGGGTTGCTATGAGTTGGAACCAACTCCACGGCACATAGCCACCACCACCATAGGGGTTAGGATTTAAGGGATATAGTCAGGGCTGTGGGGGTGGGGGAGGGAACAATTCAATCCATAACACCTAGTGACACTCAGGTGCAATGTGATGAACACATATTTCTTGACAGACTGTTTGGGTGTGACTCTTGGCTTAAATGGATATTTCAAACAGGACCCATAGTTGCTGTAAGGAGCTCTGGTAGGGTAGTGGTTACGAATCAGGCTGCTAACCTCAGGGTCAGCAGTTTGAAACTACCAGCTGTTCTGCAGGAGAAAGATGAGGCTTTCTGCTCCCATAAAGACACAGCCTTGGAAACCCTGTACTAGGTTGCTATGAGTCAGAACCAACTCCATGGCACATAACAACAACAACAATAATTGCTGTAACACGAAAGAATGAGTCAAAGAGGGGTTTCTAAGTATTTTAGGATTAAAGGTTTTCTTGATTGTCTTTTATTTTTTAACTTTTTATTATGAATTGGGTGAAGATTTACAGAGCAGATCAATTTCCTATTCAACAGTTCATACATCGTTTGTTTCATATCATTGATTGTAATCCCCACAATGGTGGTGGTGGTGGTTGCTGTGCTGTGGAGTTGGTTCTGACTCATAGTGACCCTGTATAGGGTTTCCGAGGCTGTAAATCTTTACAGGAGCAGAAAGCCTCATCTTTCTCCTGCGTAACTGCTGGTAGTTTCGAACTACTGACCTTGAGGTTAGCAGCCTGACTTGTAACCACTATGCTACCAGAGCTCCTTAATTGCATGTCCTCTCTATGTTTCTTCCTCCTTCTGTTCTAACCCTTCTGAACTTTGTTCATGGACAACTGCTGTCCTTGTGATCTCAAATGATTGATTATTCTAAAGGGTATGTATCTCCCTAATGTTACGGTACCCATTATAGACTTTATTTTTTGGCTGAAAATTGAGCCATGGGGGTGAGTTCATTTCCAAATCTAAAGGGTGACCGAAAACCATAGTTCAGCGGGTTTCACCAGTCTCTATCTGACAAGTAAGCCCAGTCTTTTTTTTTTTTTTTTAATGATTTTAAGTTTTGTTCCTCATTTTTCCCCCACTCTATCTGGGACCTTCTAATGTGATTCCTTTTAGAACATTTGGGAGTGGTAGTTGGGCACCATCTAGTTCTATTGTTCTCAGGAGTGTGGAGACTGATGTTCATGTAGCCCATTGGATCCATTGTTTTCATGGCTTTTCAATTTCCTTTACTTTTTTTATACCCAAATAGGGAGAGACCAATAGTTGCATCTTAGATGACTGCTCAAAGGTTTTCTTTTCCTTTTTCTTTTTTTTTTTTTTAAAGTTTTTATTGTGAATTGAGTGAAAGTTTATAGGGCAGATGACCAGTTTTACATTCAACAAATCATATTTTGTTTCATTGCAATGATTACAATCCCCTTTATGTACCATCAGTTAACAGTAACAGTACTGACCTCTATTCCACCCCTCCACCCCACCTTTTTTTCTTTTTTTTGGTGTACAAATATAAAATATACATTCATTTAAATGTCCAAAGGGCACACTTTGCAAGCCAGTCCCTGGCCATGGTCTAGTCTATCTATCTATGCCAGCGCCTCTGTCACCGTCTAAGAGGTTTTCTTGATGCTCTCAATTCCCATTAAGGGACAAGACAAAAAGAGGGAGGGATAATGAAATAAAATGATTAGGCACTGACGCACAGTACTAGTCACTTTCCAGGCATTATCAAAAAACTCCATGAGATAGTATTAAGATTTTCATTTTTCAGATGAGAAACTGAGCTTCCACAAAACTAAATGGATTTCTCAAGGACACAGAGCTATTAAGTGAAGAACTAGAACTCAAACTTAGTTTATTTCGGATCACTACCCAGATAGTTTCCACTCTGTGTAAAGCCTCCCCTCTAATTTCTAAGCTACATCTAGGCGTCTGAACATAAGATGATGTTTAGAAGACCAGAGCAAAGTTTAAAGCTGGCATTTCTATCGGAAATGATTAACCTAAGATTTCTGGGCCCTAGGGACTCTATGAATAGCTCTCTCAACAAGATTCCTTGAAATTGAAAGTAAAATGTGTGCTTATGTGCATTTTCTCTGGGGAAGACAGAGGGCCTGTAGCTTTAATCAGTTTCTCAAAGGTGTCCATGACTCAGAGAAGGTTAAAATTTTCTAATTTAGAGGGACAGAAAACAGTTTCCCAAAGGGAATTTTGGAGGCTTCTTCTATGGACTTCTAGGGGCAGCAGAGGCTTTGACTTTAGAATTTCATGTGCAGTCAGAGTGAGAAGATCTTTCAAAGCCCCTTTAAACTTGAGATGCAGAATGTCACGGCTTTCCATCAATGAGAAGTGCAGTCTCCAGGCCCGTCCTACACGAGGTGATGGATTGGATGTGACAGAAGGTGAACGGTATGGGAGCCAAGAGCTGTAAGATTTTCCACTTGGCAAGGGCAGGTTCTGAGCGTAGTCCTGCCCCCTTGGGTTAATGCATTCTGGTGTTCTTGCTGATGCCAGGGGAAAGGAGAAGGATGCTTCCAGACTGAAGGCAGCACTCAGCAAGTCCTCACATTCAGACAGTCCAAATGTGATTGCGTTCAATTTTATAAAAATAGAGAGTCAGTTCTCTAGGGTAGGCATAAACCCTTTTCCTGACTTCTTTTACTCAGAATGAGTTCATCTCCAATGTGTTTGAACAACAAGTACATTGCAGTGAATCTGTTGGTCCCACCCTTCATAAAGTGGTTTCTTTAATTGAATCAACACTGTGAAAACTATTCTCGAAACATAACCTAGTGATCCAAAATGTTGACTAAAGAAGGATAAGCAGCTTTGATTCTTATATATATCTTCTGCAATACTGGACATTCAAAAGGAGACAACTTAGATTGAACTTTGCAGTCCCCTCTCCTCACCTTGAAATAAAATGTGGAGAGTGCTTGGATCTAAAGAGCACTTGGCTTCTAGTTGGTCCACATCTTTGTGCCATTGGTCACTTAATTCTTTTATGTTCCATCTCAGTGCATCTCATTTATTTATTCAATCATCCATGCATCTGTCCATCTACCTATTTCTCTGCTTTCTATCTATTTAGCTGCCATCTATCTATTTGTAATTGCTGTTGTTGTTGCCAAGTGCCGTCAAGTCGTTTATGACCAATAGAGACCCTGTCTGTGGTTTCCAAGGAGCAGCTGATGTGCTTGAACCACTGGCCTTGCAGTTCAAATGCCTTTGCAGTCTAACACATTAGCCCACAGCACCATACCTAGTTGCTGTTAGCTGCTGCTAACTTGATTTTAACTCATAGCAACTCACTGCAGTTAGCCAGAAGCAGTTAGCCAGGTTTGTCTCGAGGATCATCTGGTTGGTTTTGAACCACTAACCCTTTGGCTAGTAGTTGAGTGCTTAACCTCTTGTGCCACCTAGATATCATGTATCTATTCAACTAACATTTAGTGAGCATCAATCAGCCCTTTATCGGCCTAGAGTTGGAGCTGGGCATACAGAGATGGATAAGGCATATGAGGAGCCTTCAAAAATGTTTGTGGCAAAATTCCATGATCTTTATATTGCATTTCCCATGAATTTTGTGATGCTCCTCATACAGGTCATAGTCCCCAATTTATTAAGTATTCAAGTTACAAAGAACTACAATTAAGTTTGTTTTTGCTTCTCTTCGTACATGTACTGGAGAGCTATGTATAGTACTATGTACTGTATACAGTGTTGCAGCATGTAATTTGCTGATGCTATCATTTTCAGATGTTCCATGTTATGACTCACTGTCCAAAATGCAGACTATGTATAGCAAACTATGGCAAAAGTAATGAAAATGTAAAAAAAGAGAAAAAGAAGTTTTGGTCATCCATTGAAACCTGCTTATGAGGAAGCTGTTGGAATGGAACCCTGGCATGTTGTCCTTGACCTATAGATACTGACTGGAGCAGCACTTCTCACCCATCAGTGTGCACACCAATCACTGGGAATCTGACTTAAAACATGGATTCTGAATCAGTTTGATTCTGAATCGAACTCCTGCATCTTTAAAATCACTCCCAGGTAGTACCAATGCTATTAGTCTAAAGATGACACTTGGAGGAGCAAGTGGTTAAAAGATGTCCCTGTCATGTTCCCCTATCTCAGCATTGTTGTGAGGTGAGGGTCTGGTGGGTTAATGTATTTAAAGATACTTTAGAAAAGAAGCAGGCACTTTGCAAATAGAATGTTTTGTTAATGCATCCTTTCTGGGTCTCCGTAAAAATAGATAATCCAGATGGAAGTGTTATGTGGCCCCCTGGTTGTTTCAGTGGAATTGAGAGCCAAGGTGAGCTAGATGACACCCCAAATTTTAAGTTTAAACCTAGATTTGAAGTTAGAGTGAGCAGTTACATAAGGCGAGCCTCTTCTCCCTCCCTTTCCATCCTTCCTTTGTGAGCTTTTATATGAATCTACTCAGAGTCCTGGTGTGGCACTGTGGGTTAATGCATCAGACTGCAAAGTCGTTTGAAATGCAAGGTCGGTGGTTCAAGCTCACCAGCTGCTCCATGGAAACCCTATACAGGGTCGCTATGGGTAGGAATTGACTCGATGGCACTTAATAACAACAACAACATCTCAGAGACACTCTGAAAGAAAGGTCGCAGCCATTGAAAACCTATGGAGCACAATTGTACTCTGAAACACATAGAGTCACATGAGCTGGAACTGATTTGATAACAATTGATTTGGCTCCAAGAAAGAAGTGATGTTTCTCTCTTCCTCCTGAAAAGCCCCTGATGTTGTCTAGCTGGGTGCTCTCAGCCTTCTTCAGGAGATATGCCATTTAACTAATTGACAGCTTGGAAGCTGTAATAAATAGCCAAGTATTTAACCCAAATTAATTGGTGAATAAATACTGTGTTAGTCCAATAAGAAAAAAAAAATGCTTTTGTCCTTTATGTGGGAAACAGTCAGTTTGTATATAATGCCAATGTGAGCAGGGAAGTCCTTCATTAGCCAATAAAATAGTAACCCAAGGGAAGGTGACCTTGAATTCCCAGAATGCCCACCCCTTGAAGGTGCTGTAACAAGGCAATAGGGTGGAGATCTGAGGGACTTCAACTTAGAGACGACATAAAGCTATTTAGTCTAGTTGCCTCTTTTCTTTCCTTTTTAAAAACTATCTTTAAGACATAGAAATTAAAATAAATTTGATTTTTAAAAAGAGGTAGATCAATATGACCTAGAACAAAATCAATAATAAAATTTCAGCTTAAAAACTGTCTAGAGAAAGAAAAACATTAAGTGTTCAGACCCCAGAAGAAAGAAAACTCTAAAATATATTTCATTGATCTTGTCAGAGCTTTTTGAGTTTGCTCATTTTCACTGGCTATTTTGCATTTGCAAAGGCAAAATCCTGAAAGTTTATTTGAACATTGAGCTAAAGAGGCATTGTAAGTAACATTGCCAGAACGTCTTTGTAAAGTAAGTGATTTTTCAGCAAACCTTGACTCTCTTTGGCATGTTAGTATCAAAAGGGAAGCCAGGAAAAAAGAAGGGTTTTGTTCTCTTAAAAATTGACAATAGTGATATTCCTGAAAAGTTGAGTGTCAAATGATTTTGTAAATTGAGTCTTATTTTTGAATGTGTGAGGAGAATTCCATACAGCTATTGGAAAAGGAACCTTTTGGTAAAGCAATATTTCCCCTGTCTCATCTGTTTTGCGATTTAAAAGAAAATGTCTAAATCTGGGTTTCTATACATCTCAAAGTAAAGAAAACAAAAATCCTCACCACTGGACCAATAAACAACATTCTTATCAACAGAGAAAAGATTGAACTTGTCAAGGACTTCATTCTTCTTGGATTAACGATCAACACTCATGGAAGCAGCAGTCAAGAAATCAAACACCATATTGCATTAGGCAAATCTGCTGCAGGAGACCTTTTTAAAGTGTTGAAGAGCAAAGATGTCAGCTTGAGGACTAAGGTGCGCTTGATCCAAGCCATGACATTTTCAGTAACCTCATATGCATGCAAAAGCTGGACAGTGAATAAGGAAGACCGTAGAAGAATTGATGCTTTTGAGTTATGGTGTTGGAGGAGAATATTGAAAATGCCACTGGCTGCCAAAAGAACCAACAGATCTGTGTTGGAAGAAGTGCAGCCAGAGTGCTCCTTGGAGGCCAGGATGGCCAAACTTTGTCTTTTATCCTTTGGACATATTGCTAGTAGGGACCATGTTTGATAAGGTGGAGAGTCAAAGAAAAAGAGGAAGACCCCCAGTGAGTAGGATTTGCAAAGTGGCTCAAGCATGGCAACAATTATGAAGTTGGCCCAGGACCGGGCAGTGTTTTGTTCTGTTGTGCATAGGGTCACTATGAGTTCGTACCAACTCAATGACACCTAATAACAACAACATACATTGAGTTTATTTGAATTAGGGACCACTTGTGGACAAAGGGAAGGGAAGGAAGAATCATTTATTCAAATCCTAAACTGCAAGATTCAGGCTGAAAGTTGGGGGAAGAAACCAAAACCAAACTTTCTGAACAGGCCAAACATAGGGAAGCTTTAGAGCTGTCACATTCACTGAAGACCTTTAAGAGAGGAACAGATGAACTCACTGTGGTAGTGAGGACTCTGAGGGGGAAAATGGTGGCCTTGTTTGAGAGTTTGACTCCTGACTCCACCACTCATCAGCTGTGTTCTCCTGAGTCAGTCACAGAGCATCAGCCAGCATATGCTTTCTCAACTCTATGATGCTTCTCTTAGAAGCTGTTTAAGAGATGAAAGGAGAGTGTGCATAGTTAATGCTGGGCAAGTAACAAATGGTAGCCATATGTTTATGAGGGGTTTGGAGATATTTTAGTAGTCTCTCTATCAAACCAGGATATCTGACGTTTCTCTCTGCCTCTTCCTCTCTATGTTCTGGCATTCCTGTACCACAGAGTGTGATGAAAAACATGTGAAATTATTCACAACAGATTAGTAAGCAAGCACAAGTAATCCAAGGCTTGCCATGATTATTGGGCAATCCACCCCTGCTGTTTCTGGAAGGCACATTCTCAGTGAACTGGCACAACACAGAGCCTTGTGCCCTGTGCATCTAGTTACATGTTTGCACACAGCTCTTGATCCAGAAATGAGCTGGACACAAGGTCACTTTCCTTTTCACTGAGCCCTAGGGTCTTATATGCCTTGCAGGAAGTAGGGTGTTGGAGAAGTGGATGTGCTCACTTCCACTTCGAGGTGACTTGGTGGGTGGAGGAGGAGGAAAGTTTTGAAGTTCTCCAGGAATGGAACCTTGTCTGTCTTGCTCACTGCTTACTGTGTCGTCAGTGCCCTCCAGCACAGCCCCTGACCTTTCATCTGAGGTGCTCTTACTTCTGGAGCTTAGTCAAGCCTCATGTGAATGCCTGCCTCACACCTGTGGATGATCCCTGGATGCTGCAGGGCCATTTCCTTAAATCTTGAGCCACCCAGGTGCCCAGCCTATGCAGAGCTGCCTGGGGTACACACCATTGTCTGGTATCTGGCCTGACTCACTCTTTCTTTTAAAAGTTTTTATTGTGAACTAATGATAGTTTACATGGGAGAACATTGATTTTTTGCCATCATTTCATTGTAATGATTACACTCTATCATCATTCAACAGCATTTGCTTCCATTCCCTCGTTGTTGTTGTTGTTGTTGTTTTTGAGGAGGTGGTGTACACAAAAACACTCAAGATATATAATCATTTAAACAACCAAAGGGTACATTCTGCAAGCCTGCCTTCTAGTCACTAGCACCCAGTCCCTCTCTTTCCATGAATCCAGAGTCTTCAGCTACTCCCTTTCTCCATGTCCCCATCTCTGCCTCCATCTCTGGTGTCACTGCTTTTTTGGATAAGGTCCTGTATTCCACTTATTTTCTATTCCCTTGATGGTCCTAGGGGCCTCTGTTTCTGTACTGTAAGATTAACTACTCCCCCACTGAGTCAGTCTCGATACTTGCTGTGCTTGTCTGCCCTGTGGTCTGACAGGGCCCTGTGGTCTGACAGGGCCCTTCATCCAACACGTGACAGCTTGACCCTAAGCTGCTTTATGGTGCTTTCCTGTCAGAATCCCATTAACTCACAGATTAGTACAGCCAGAGGTTGCCAAGTTCAACCCCTTAACTATATTGTTGATATTGTTAGTTGCCTGTGAGTCGACATAGACTCGTGGAAACCTCATGAATAACAGAAAAAAAGATAGCCTGGTCCTATCCCATCTTCATGATTGCTGGTAAACTTCAGTTCATTGTTGTGGCACTTGTGTCAGTCCATCTGACTGATGGCTTCCTTCATTTCTGCTGACCCTCTGTTTCACCAAATAGGGTGTTCATTTTTAGTGACTGGTCTTTCAGGAGGATAGGTTTAAAGTAAGTGAATCCAAGTCTCACCAACCTTGCTTCCAAGGAACTTTCTGGTTGTTTTACTTCTAGGGCTGATTTGTTTGTTCTTCTGGCAGTCTGTGGTATACTCAGTTTTCTTCACCAACAAAACAGTTAGAATGCATAACTGATTCTTCTGTCTTCCTTTTTCATTATCCTATTTTCCCAGTGTGGCACTGTAGGCTCAGCACTTAACTGTGAACCACTAAATCAGTGGTTCAAACCCACTGGCTGTTCCTTGGAAACCCTACACAGGGTCGCTGAGTCAGAACTGACTCGACGACACATAACAACAACAACATATTTGTACACATACGAGATGATCGAAAACACCATAGCTTGGGTCAGGTGTACCTTAGTCATCAAAATGACAACTTGGCTTTTTAAAACTCTAAGAAATCTTTTGCAACAGATTTTCCCCAGTACAATATGCCATTTAATTTCTTGGTTGCTGAATTCATGGAGGTTGGTATGGTATACTCCTTAAATAGACAGATGGGGAAACTGAGGCCAAGAGAAAGGAGGATGTTTGGCTAGTCAATACCACCTAGTTATTGGAAGAAGAAAAAAAAAAAAAAAGACCAGAACTCAAGTCTTATGACTCATAGTATGGTGTTTTGTTTTCTAAAATGTTTTTTAGGGGCCTGAGTCTGACACAAAATGATATTTTATTAATGACCCAATTCATGTGGTAGGACATAACATTTTCCAGAGTGATTGCTGTATGTATGTTCTCAGTTGAGTCTTTACAATAACTCATTTTCATATCCTGAAATAGGCTCAGAGACATTAAGTGACTTGCCCAAGGTCATGGAATGCCTTATTGGTTAAAATTAACTTAAAGCACAGACTTCTAATTGAATTCCAAGTTTCAGCCTCTGTACCAGTGGTGACAGATTTAAAGCTGTGTGCCAGCTCTGGAGTACTGTGTTGAGAAGGCTTCTGAGGTTGTGTTGGACTCAGCAATATAGGATGCTGGATCAGTTAGCAGAGTCTCCCTCAAGGGCGGGTGAGGCAAATGGTAATGTTAAAATGCTATAGTTTTCATCTAGTTCCTTTAGCAAGCTTCTGCCCTCTTACTTCCCCTTGAGTACTCAGGTGGGATAGAATCTTAGGATGGGCTGCTCCCTCTGACTGTACTGTAGAGGTGAGAACGTCCGGCCCATGGGCTGAATAAGGCCCATGAAATCATTTGGTCTGGCCCTGTGAAGGCAACCACACTTCCAACCATCATGTTGTTGTTGTTGTTAGGTGCCATTGAGTCGGTATTGACCCATAGTGATCTTATGCACAGCAGAACGAAACACTGCCCGATCCTGGGCCAACCTCACTACTGTTGCCACGCTTGAGTCCATCAATGCTGCCACTTGGCCAATCCATCACGTTGGGGGGTCTTCCTCTTTTTTCTCTGACCCTCCACCTTACCAAACATGATATCCTACTCCAGTGACTGGTCCCTCTTGACAATATGTCCAAGGTATGAGAGACGAAGTTTGGTCATTTTGGCTTCTAAGGAGCAGCCTGGCTGCACGTCTTCCAAAATGGACCTTTTGGTTCTTTTGGCAGCCCATGGCACTTTCAATATTTTCCTCCAACACCATCATGTTAGGGGTGAATTAATTAAATGTTTGACCAAATATAACAGGCTAAATTTTAAGTTGATAATGTTGTATGGGCCTATGAATTATGTTATAAATTTTGGAAGAAAAAAGGTTCCCATGGTGCTGTAAGATGATCACTGGACTGCAAATCATAAGGTCAGCAGTTCAAACCCAACAGCTATTCCTTGGAAACCCTGTATAGGGTCGATACAAGTTGGAACCAACTTGACGGCATTTCATAACAACAAGCAGCCCTGCTGTACTGTAACCCTTTCTTGGGAATCTATTCCATGACTAATGACTTACAAGTGCTCTCACTTCTCCTTGTACTTACATCTTCTTCCTCCTACTCTTGAGGACTTTTCAAGGCCTGCTTCCCATTTGAAGCTCAGAACACTTAACTTTGTTCTCCCTCTCCATCTGAATTTTCCCTTTCAGATATATGTCCCAGACTCCACTACCTACTAGCTGTCTGTTGTGGGTACATTCTTTTTCATCCTGAAGCCTCAGTTTTCTTAGCATACCCATCTGATAAAGTTCTTCCAAAGACCAAGGACAATATATGTAAAGCGCCTTGTAGTGGGTAATACTAAGTTTGTTGAGCTGAGGACTGGGCCAATGGTGGAAGATTGTACCCGCCAAGTCATTTAACACATTTGTATTTAGCAGGAGTTTTCAGCACTTGGATGCCAAGGCACATTCCCTGGAGGCTGAGTGGTACAGTGGAAAGTGCGGGCCAGCAGGCAACAGGGGAGGGAGGGAATTAGCATTATCGACTGTTTGCTCTGAGCCAGGCACTGTGCTGGGCCCTCTCTATTGATTTAGCCTCATAAGACCCCTTGAGTACAAGGAGAAGAGTGAGCTCTTGTAAGTCATTAGCCATGGACTTCTGATATGACACTGTAGGATCCGCACTGGAGTGCGAACCACAGGTCAATGGTTCAAAGCCACCAGCTGCTCCTTAAAAATACTATACAGGGCAGCCATGAGTCGGAATCAACTCGAGTCAGAATCAACTAGACGGAACTTAGCAACAACAACAAGGGACTTTCACTCCAGTGATAAGGGCAGGGCTTTCACTTTCAGGCTTGTCCAGCAATGTGACATTGCTCTGTGTTCTCTCTGTTCTTGGAAGTCATGAAGCTTTGAGATTGACAGAATGGGAGAGACAGAGACACAGAGAGAGAAAGAGAGAGCAGCTGAGTAAGCAGATGGCCATGCTCTCTACTGTTAATATTGGAGTCCTGGTGTGGCGCTGTGGGCTAATGCATCAGACTGCAAAGTCGTTTGAACTGCAAGGTCGGTGGTTCAAGCTCACCAGCTGCTCCTTGGAAACCCTATATATAGGGTCACTATGGGTCAGAATCGACTCAACAACACTTAACAACAACTGTTAATATTGATCAAGATGTCATTGCTTCCCTCCTGTGAACTCTGCTGCTCCAGTGTTGATCTGTATGCACTCACATTGAATTGGAAGACTTCTTACTCTCAAAGACCAGGAGTGCTGGACGGCGCAGATGCTGGGGTGAATTTTGAGTGAGAGAACACAAAGGTTTCTGAGGAGGGGACTTTTTTTTTTTTAACCCAAAGACTACTGAAATCTCAATTATCTTTCTTTTCTATAAAGACATGCCATGTGTCTTTTATAAAAAAGAAGAAAGACAACTTGATGTGGTGATACACAAGTAGGCCTAGATGAGACACACCTGGGTTTCATGCCTGGCTGAGCCACTTACTGCTGTGGAACCTCAAAGATATTGCTTAACCTTTTCATTTTGTTGTTTTTGTTCAACAATTAGTTATTGTATACCATACCTTCATTCAATAACCATTTATTGATCACCTGCAGTATACTGGGTCCACCACTCCTCTGTCACTTTCTCATACTGTGATGACTTGCTTATTGCTGAGGTTCTGGAAGCTAGTTCACTGTTTTTTTTAAATACCATCAGGGTCTCCCATGGTGGACAGGTTTCAGATGAGCTTCCAGACGAAGACAGACTAGGAAGAAGGAGAGATGGACTACTTCCAAATATTTAGTCACTGAAAACCTTATGAATAGCAGTGAACCACTACCAGCACCAGAATATTGACTATTGAAGAGCAACAGAGTATTGTCAGATATAGTGCAGGAAAATGAAACCCTCAGGTTGGAAGGAACTCAAAATATGACTGGGGAAGAGCTGCCTCCTCAAAGTAGAGTTGACCGTGGTGATGACGCGAATGGAGTAAAGCTCAGAACCATTATTTGCTGATGGGGCACAATTCAAATTGAGGAGAAACAACTGTAAACATCCATTATTAATGGGAACATGAATATACAAAGTATGAATCTAGGAAAATTTAAAGTTGCCAAAAATGAAATGGGACTCATAAGATCAATATCCTAGGTATCAGTGAGCTGAAATGAACTGGTATTGGACATTTTGAATTTGACACCCACATGGTTTACTAACTATGCTGGGAAGAACAAATTAAAGAGGAATGACA
The DNA here is from genome assembly GCF_000296735.1 of Chrysochloris asiatica. Taxonomy (NCBI): domain Eukaryota; kingdom Metazoa; phylum Chordata; class Mammalia; order Afrosoricida; family Chrysochloridae; genus Chrysochloris; species Chrysochloris asiatica. The sequence continues at coordinate 7,391,899 of NW_006408553.1, forward strand.
TTGCATTCATCATCAAAAATAACATTTTAAGATGTATCCTGAAGTATAACACTATGATAGGATAATATCCATATGCCTACAAGGAAGGCAAGTTAATACCACTATCACTCAAATGTATGTACCAACCACTAAAGCCAGTGATGATGAATTGAAGAATTCTACCACCTTCTTAAGTCTAAAATTGAATAAAAATGCAATCAAGATGTATTGATAATTGCTAGTGATTGGAATGCAAAAGGATCAGTAATTGGAAACTATGGCCTTGGAGAAACTGTGCTGGAGATCAATGATAGAAATTCACAAGACCAATGACTTCACTGCAAATGTTTTTTTGAAACAACATAAAAGATGGCTGGGCACATGGACCTCACTAGATGGAATACACAGAAACTAAATTGACTATGTCTGTGGAAAGACACGGTAGAAAAGCTCCATATCATTAGCCAAACAAGGCCAGCGACAGACTGTGGAACAGACCATCAATTGCTCATATGCAAATTTAGGCAGAAGCTGAAGAAAACGAAAACAATTCTACAAGAGCCAAAATATGACCTTGAACATATCCCACCTGAATTTAGAGATCTCAAGTAAAGATTTGATGCATTAGACAGTAAAGACTGAAAACTAGAAGAGTTGTGGGATGGCATCAAGAACATTATAGAGGAAGAAAACAAAAGGTCATTAAGAAGACAAGAAAGAAAAAAAAAGACCAAAATGGATGTCAGAAGAGATTCTGAAACTTGTTTTCCAGCATAAAGATGCTGAAGCAAATGGAAGAAATGAGGAAGTAAAAAAGCTGAATAGAAAATTTCAAAAGGGAGCTAGAGAAGACAAAGTCAAAGATTTATAATGAAATGTACAAAGATCTGGAGTTAGAAAACCAGAAGTGAAGAATATGCTCAGCATTTCTCAAGCTGAGGGAAATAAAGAAGAAGAAGCAACCCGTAATTTGAAATATTGACGGATTCTCTGGGCAAAATATTGAATGATGTAGAAAGCATCAAAAGAAGATGGAAGAAATACACGGTTACTGTACCAAAAATAAATGGTTGGTGTTCAACCATTTCAAGAGGTAGCAGATGATCAAGACCCAATGACACTGATGGAAGAATTCCAAGGTGTACTGAAGGCATTAGCAAAGAACAAGGCTCCAGGAATTGATGGGATGTATATTGAAATCTTCAAACTGATGCAGCACTGGAGGCACTCACTCATCTACATCAAGAAATTTGGAAGACCTCTACCTGGCCAACTGACTGGAAGAGATCCATATTTGTGCCCATTCCAAAAAGAGGTGACCCAGTCGAATGCAGAAATTATTAGAAAATATCATTAGTATCACATGCAAATAAATTTTTTGCTACAGATAATTCACAGCTGCAACAGCACATTGGCAGGGAACTTCCAGAGGTTCAAGCTGGATTCAGATGAGGCCGTGGAATGAGGAATATCATTGCTGACATCACATGGATCTTGGTTGAAAGCAGAGAATACCAGAAAGATGTTTACTTGTGCTTTATTGACTATGCAAAGGATTTCAATTGTGTGGATCATGACAAACTATGGACAACATTGTGAACAATGAGTATTCCAGTACACTTAATTTTGCTCATAAGGAGCCTGTACATAGATCCAGAGGCAGTTGTTTGAACAGAACACAAGAACACAGAATGGTTTAAAATTAACAAAGGTGTGTACCAGGGTTGTATTCTTCCACCAAACATATTTAATATGTATGCTGAGCAAATAATCCAAGAAGCTGGATTATATGAAGAAAAATTTGGTATCCAGGTTGAAGGAAGACTCATTAACAATCTGTGATATCCAATAATTGTGAAGTTCAGCTCAAGGTCCAATTTGTTTATTGATTTTTAAAATCATGTTTAGGTTTGATTTGAGTCCCTGGTACCCTGTCTGGCACTGAAGGGCATAAGCTCAATAAATACATGTTCTGTGGGTAAAGCTTTAGCACTGACAGGGTCCACTCAGAGTGATAACTCAGTCCTTGGGGGTTGGATCTAGTCCTGAGCCCCCAGCCACTTGAGGATGCAGGGAGGGTCCTCACTGGTGAGGGGAAGGGACTTTGCACTTGGTCTTGCCTCCCAGTTGTGTGGTCTTAGGCAAACTGCTACCCCTTGGACTTGAGGTTTCAGTAAGGATCGTTATGACAATATACCTTTGGGTATAGTGTACTTCACTGTCTAGACCTGGACTGTTTTCAAATTGGTTCTGTCTCATCTACTTTCAAAAATGGAAAACTTCTTCACACCAACACCATCACTCCAGGGACCATCCCCTTTGGGGACATATCCCCAAAATCTTGGGTGGTCTGATAAGGGTTGTCCACACAGTATAGTATAGTTTTATTTTTTGAAGAAAATGATAAAACTCTTGTATTATCACTCTGAGAACATATGTGCATATGAATGCATGTGAAAAAAAGACACAGAAGGATATGCATCTAACTGGTAACAATACTGAATCTAGGAGGGATCTGGGACAGGAGGTAGAATGGTCTCATAATGTTTTAATCTTGAACAAGAAGAATATACTTGTGTGTTACAGGAGGGAACCTGGAGTCAGAGCACTGGGTTCTCACAATTTCCTCATGTGTGGAATGAAGATGAGAAATCCCCAATGATCTGTTGTGGGGATTGAATGAGATGCCACCCTTGGGTGGTGCAAAGGATTAAGTGCTCGATGGTTCAATACTACCCAGAGGCACCTCATAAGAAAGGTCTGGTGATGTTACTAAAGTGCTATGAGTTGAAATTGACTCCACAGCAACTGGCTTGGTTTTGGAAAGTAGCTCTGCTCACCACTATACCACTAACACAAGTGGCTGGTTTTGATTTTTAGCATAATGCTTGTCACAAAGAAGTCAATCAATAAATGCCAGTGTTGTTATTCCTGCTATAGTAGAGATTGGATGGATACCACCTGTTTGTTTCCCCTTCCTGGTTCCCAGACTCCTTTATAGATAGCAATTAACATGACTGTTGTATGCCACTGAATAGATGATGACTCACAGTGACCCTATAGGACACAGTACATCTGTTCCATAGGCTTTCCAAGGCTGTCATCTTTCATGAATGTCCCATCTTTCCCTCACAGAGCAGATGGTGGGTTTGGATGACCAACCTTTCAATTGGCAGCTGAGTGCTTAACCACGGCATCACTAGTGCTCCTACGATGTAACTAGCTCTGCCCAATGGAATGTGTACAGAAGTGATGCATCTTATTTTTAGCCTAACCATAAATCCACTGGGCCGTGCTTCTCACATCCACCTCCCCAAATGGTAGAGGTAGGGGTGACCAGGATGGAAGGAGCCTTCATCCCTAAGTCCCTGACCATGGAGAACAGAGTCCCTGCAGAGCCACTTGTCTTGCTTTAGACTGTGGTATGAACAAGGAGTCCTAGTGTGGCGCTGTGGGCTAAGGCGCTGAAGTTCAAAGTCGGTTTGAACCGCAAGGTCTGTGGTTCAAGCTCACCAGCCACCCCTTGGCAACCCTGTTCAGGGTCAGAATCAACTGTATGGCACTTAACAACAACAACAAATGATCAAGAAGTAAATTTTTATTGAGGTAAGCCACTGAGATTTGGGGTTGTTTGTTGACAGTGATAGGTGGTGTCTCTTAGTTCTGAGTTTGAAATCCTTTCTGCTATCTCAAGGAGCCCTGGTGGTACAATGGTTATGTGTTTGGCTGCTAACCAAAACGTCAGCAGTTGGAACCCAGGCAGTGGCTCTGCAGTGGAGATTTAGTGAGCAGTCTGTTTCTGTAAAGATATACAGCCTTGGAAATCTATGGGAAAGTTCTGCTCAGTCCTATAGGGTGACTGTGAGTTGGAATTTGTCTTGATGATACACAGCATCCAGTTGCTCTGTCACTATGAAATGGGGGAAGTCACTTTTTTTATTTTTTGGTCTTATTTTTGGCCTCAGAGGGTTGTGTGTGAAATCCAGGAAGAGAAGGAGTGAGAAGATGCTCTGTGATTGCTGAGGGGGTGTAGCATACTGGCAGGAACTGGGCCTTTGAGAACCTCTCCAGCCAGGTAGGATAGACTAGGTGGAGTGGGATGTGTGAGTGAGGTCCTTGTGAGGAGACACCTGCCTCACACAGCTTGGGGTATGTGGGTAAGGAAGAAGAGGTTGGGAAGAGGGCCTTTGGATATCTTCCAGCTAAAGAGAGGGGCCTGTGGCTAGGGCCCCTTGCTACAGCTTCTCCAGTTACAATAGCATCCATGGAGCAGACAAGGATTGATTCCCAAGATCAATGAACTGCAGGCTGATAAGAGACTTAACGTGTTTTGGGGGATTGGCCATTGCCCAGGCCTAAGAGAAACTTGCATGGTAAGCAGTAATTAAGAAGTGATTTGCCCTTGGCCCCTGTTCCTGGGAGCAATGCCAACTCTGTGAGCCTCCAGTGCTGCCGGCTCAGATGAGGACAGGTGACACACGGCAGCACATGCTGCCGCCCATGTAGGCCGCAGAGAGCTCTGCCCTCACTTCAGGCCCTGCTCATCTTGGCCCCTGCTCTGGGGGTGAATACAGCTGGAAATGGGTGGGACCGGCCGGCCGTCAGGACTCTAAAGTATAACTGGTCAGTGTGGTCCTGGGGAAAGAAAGCACTGGGGGCTTAGAGGCAGGAAGTGTGGCTTCTCTTGTGGGCTGTGGCTTTGTCAGTAACAAGTCACTTGAACCCCATCACGCCACAGCCATGCTGCATCTGAGCTTATTATGTCCTCAGTAATGTCCATCCATGTGTCAGGGGGATGTTGTGGTATGCATGTATGTGCAGTGCATGTCTGCGTGTATTGATGTGTGTGATGTATGGTGTGTGCTTCTGTGTGTGTGAGGTATTGTGTGGTGGTGTGTGCCTGTGTATTGTGTGTATGAGGTATTGTACAATGCGGTGTGTGTGTGTGAGGTATTGTGTGGTGGTGTGTGCCTGTGTATTGTGTGTATGAGGTATTGTACAATGCGGTGTGTGTGTGTGAGGTATTGTACATGTGTGGGATAGTGTATGTGGTGTATGTGTGAGGTATTGTGTATGTGTGGTGTGTGTGTGAGGTATTCTGTGTGTGAGAGAGGTGTTGTGTGTTTATGGTGTGTGTGTGAGGTGAGTGTGAGGTATTTTGTGTTTGAGAGAGGTACTGTGTGTGGTGTGTATGAGGCGTTCTGTGTGTGAGAGAAGTATGTATGTGTGGGGGGGTATTGTGCGTGTGTGAGAAGTGTTGTGCATGTAAGATGTGTGTGTGTGAGGTATTGTGCATGTGTGAGGCATTGTGTGTGTGAAGTATTGTGTGTGTGAGGTATTTTGTGTGTGCTGTGTGTGAAATACTGTGTGTGTGTGAGGTATTGTGCATGTGTGAGAAGTATTGTGCATGTAAAGTGTGTGTGAGAGGTGTGTGTGTGTGTGAGGTATTGTATATGTTTGAGGCATTGTGTGTGTGGTGTGTGTGTGAGGTATTGTGTGTGTGGTGTGTGTGTGTGAGGTATTGTTTGTGTGTGTGAGGTACTGAGTGTGTGTGAGGCATTGTTTGTGTATGGTGTGTGTGTGAAGTATTGTATGTGTGTGTGAGGCATTGTGTGTGTGAGGCATTGTGTGTGTGTGGTGTGTGTGAAATATTGTGTGTGTGTGAGGCATTGTGTGTTTGTGGTGTGTGTGTAAAGTATTGTGTGTATGTGAGACATTGTGTGTGTGTGTGAAATATTGTGTGTGTGTGTGTGTGTGTGTGGTGTATGTGTAAAGCTGTGTGTGTGTATGGTGTGTGAATATTCTCAGGGAGCTTCCAGTCTGGCTCATCTCTAAGGACATATTTAGCCCAGATTCTGAGGACAATGAACACCGAAATTTGAAGTGTTCCATTTTGCAGTGAAAGTGTGGAAATGAAGTTAACGGGGAAAGGTGGAAGCAAGCAGGACTTTTGGGTGACCTCAATATATAAACATTCTGGAAATCTCTGTGTAATATATGCACCAATACTTTTTGTATGTGGCAATTTAAAATCATTTTGCTATGTTTAAGAAAGTAGTAGAAGGGGAAGAAGCAAACCAGATGGAGAAGAACAGAAAGACTTTTCCTTTTGCCTTTACTAATGGTCTGATACGTCACAGGAAGGCATAATTTATGTACATCTATGCAAATGGTCATGCAAATCAGAGGTTTCCTAGAGCTAATCATTTCTCATTTCTCCTTCCCCACTGAGTAAGTAGAATTGCTGCAGGAAAAGGTTGACTCACTGTTTCACCTCTGAAACCTCCCCGATTCCCAGACGAATCGGGCTGCGAACCTTAAGTCCAGCAGTTCGAAACTACCAGCTGTTCCGCGGGAGAAAGATGAGGCTTTCTGCTCCTGTAAAGATTTACAGCCTTGGAAACCCTATGGGTCGCTATGGGTCGGAACCGACTCAACGGCACTTAACAACAACAACAGTCCTTCACTAGAGACCAGCCTCGCACTGTGCAGTGAGACAGAATTTACCCAGAGGTAGGCATCCATGAGGACTAATGAAGAAATCAGGCGTGGGGTGGTTCAGAAAGCCACATCTTTGTGTAACAGCATTTGTTGCTTAGTTGTTTTAGTGGAGTGTGTCTTCAACTGTTCTTAAGCAAAAGTAAAAATGAACTTGGTCAATCAGTTGAGTAAAAGCACCCTTTTGTTTCCTTGGCATCTGATGGCGTGGCAACTGAGTATTCCTCCCCTGGCCTGTGAATGTGAAGGCAGGCCCAGAAAGCTTGTCTCAGAGGGCGGGTGATTTTCAAGCTCCTGATTCTCACTTTCCTTCTCTCAACTTGGTGCCACATCCCCACCCACTGCTCACTCATCTTCCCTGAGTGAAGAAATTATATGTCACAGGGTCTAAAGCAGAACTGACTATTTGATTAATAACAGCAGTCTGTGGCACTGTAGAATAAGCAAGGTTAATGTGAACTACAAGACTGGTGGTTCAGACTCACCAACCGCTCCTCAGAAACCCTATACAGGGTCGCTATGAGTTAGAACTAACTTGACAGCTCTTAACAACAACAACAAACTGGTTAACAATTTCCAAAGCTTTTTCACAGTCTTTTTTATTTCAGTCTATTGGTTCTTTTGAGTCCTGGTGTGGTGCTGTAGGATAGCACTGGACTGCTAATTGCAAGTTTGACGACTCAAAATCACCATCTGCTCTTCTAAAACCCCATACAGGTCACTATGAGTCAGAACCTACTAGACGGCACTTAATAACAACAACAATAACTATTAATTAGTTCTTTACCATGACTCCTCAGAAGTCCACATTTGTGGAAACCTGGGCTCAGGGACAGTAAGCTTAAGGCTAGTGAGAGGTGAGCCACTGGAGCCCAGAGCCTCTGATACCATATCCTGTGTGGCCCCTCCACACCACTGTGTGTGTGTGTCCCTCTGTGTGTGTGTGTGCCTATGTGTTTTATGGGATGTGCCTCTGTATATATTTGTGTGTGTATGTTTCTGGTATGCTTGTGTATGTTGTGGTATGTGTCTCTATGTGTGTGTATATGTGCCTGTATGTGGTGTGTATGGTGTGGGGAGTATGTGTTCTGGTATGTGTAGTATGCCTGTGTGTTGTGGTGTGCCTGTGTGTATTGTGGGGTGTGTTTATATGTGTGTGGTGTGCCTGTGTTTTGCAGTGTGTGTGTTTGTGTATGGTGTCTGTCTCTCTCTGTGTGTATGGTGTGCCTATGTGTTGTATGTATATGTTTTGAAGTGTGTGCTGTGTGCTGTCATATGTGTCTCCGTGTGTGTGACTGGTGTTGTGTACCTGTGTGTGTTTGTGGAGGTGTGTGAGGCATGCATTGATGATGCAGGTGAGGTGAGTCATTTCTGCTTGATTATTCTAGCCGTCAGGTGCAGAATCTGTGGCCCTGAGCTGACCTGTTATTGGTCCACAGTCAAACATTGTGGTTGCCTTGACCTTATTTACAGCTCATTTGTGTATATCCCTAATGGGATACCAAGGCCCTGTAGGTTGAGGGGTTAGACTGCATCAGAGGTCCAGCTGCCCTCTGAGATTTCCATCTCACAAGGCCAGGAACATTACCAAGCCTCCTTGGCTTCCCTCAGTGACAATTTATAGTTTCTTGATACATGATTTATAGAAACCTTTCCTGACCTTTCTGATTTCTAGTCTGCACTATATCTTAACTTAACAAGCTCCATATACTTATAAGCTGCTGTAAATTTGTTCTTAAATCACCTTCAAATCAGGAGAGATCTGCTCTTTCTGGGGCCTAGGGTTTGGTACATAAGTTAATGCTTGCCAGTCTCTTGCCTGGAGAATTTCTAGACTCCCATCTCATTCCTCTCACACTGAAGATGCCCCAGCAAGGCCCAGACGATGCCTTGAGCATCAGAATAAATCTTGTGATTGTTCCTGGCTGACCTGTCTGTACTGCTGATTGTGTACTTGTTCTGTGCACAGGACACAGGATTGAGAACTTTACACATATGGTCTTACAATTAAACGTGCAGTGACTCCATACAATAAGCACTGGATTACGAACCACAAGGTCTGTAGTTTGAGCCCTCCAGCTGCTCTGTGGGAGAGAGATGTGGCTTTCAGATCATGGGAAACCCTATATGGGGTTACTGTGAGTTGAAACTGACTCCACGGCACTTAACAATAACAACAACAACAATACAATAGCTGTGTGTGGTTAAATGAAAGCAACATTTTCTTATATCATTCTGCCTGACTCGTGGCCCTTCTCTTAAAACTACCTCTAACTACTTTTTAATGTAATTCATCAGGTGAGTACTTTCATACCTCTGCCTATTAACTCATGCTGTCATTCTATCTCCACAGCAAGGATATGAAATGGGCACCCTTTATTTATTTATTTGGCAGTGTGGAGCCATTTGGACAGCTGTGGTAGGCTTCCTTTTGTGTGTGTGTGTATGTGTGTTGAGTATATATGCAACAAAAGAAGTCATTTCAGTATTTTTCACATTTTTACAATTCAGTGACATTAATTATTTTTATTACATTGTCTAACCATCACTATTCTTTCCCCAAATTTCCCACCGTCCTTAATGAAGCTCAGTGCCCTACCAAGTAATGGCGCTTGGTGATTCCTAATAGACTGCAGTCTCCCTATATTTGGTTATATATAAATGGACATATATATATAACATTTATTTAATATATATATATACATATATGTGAGTGTATAATTAATTAGTTAATTTTTCTCTTTAATTATTTTAACTGCCTTTCCTCCCACATCATACAAGTTAGCAGTTAGCACATGTCTACCCTCTGGTGGTTGGTGGTTCTGTGCCTTTGACTAGGTTCCGACTCATAGTGACCCTGTCTAGAGTTTCTGAGGTGATAAATCTTGATCAGAGCAGAAAGCTTCATGTTTCTTCCTAGAAGTGACTGGTTGATTTGAACTACTGACCTTTTGACTAGCAGCCCAGTTTGTAATCCACTGCGCAACCAAGACTCTTAGCCATTGAATAATTCTCCTTTCCCTCTCACCCCTGGTAACCATCATAGGATGTTTCTTTTAATATGAAAACCTTTTTTTGACTTCTTTTAATAATTGGTCTCATACAATATTTGTTCTTTCGTGATTGACTAATTTCACTTGGCATAATGTCCTACAGATGTTACGCATGAGGTACTTCTTGCAGATTTACCTACATTGGGTGTCCATTATGTGTGTGTGTACCAAAGTTTGTTTAATCTTTCCATTGTCTGTGTACCAAAGTTTGCTTAATCACTCTTATGTTCTCCACTTTAAAAATGAAGACACCAAGTCTTAGGTGAAGAAGTGACTTGCCCAGCATTACTTTAGCTAAAAGACGGCAAAGCCAAGTCATTTACTTGGATCCAACTCTTTATTTGAAACTCCAGCTTTCCACCTAGGTGTCCCTTGGTGCCCAGTGTCATTTTCTGACTCCAGGGCAGCTGTCTGAGTGGCCAGCACAACCCTTTCCAGTTTTGAATCGTCGTGTTTTTGTAGTGCCAGCAGCTCAAAGAATGCTTTCCTACTTGTTAAAAAGAGATTGATATCTTTTATTGAGTCTGGTGTGATCACTGGGTTTGAACAAACCCTAACTCCACACTCAGTAACATTAAGTTATCTCTATCCAATAGACCAGGCTAGCTGTAAGAGTCCCAGTGCCCTGATGACATTCACTGCCCTCCAAGAGGAGGTTCCTGTGGGGGGCACCTGAGTATGTCAGGCATGATGGAGATTTTCTGCTAGCACCAGAGTTCATGGTTTATCCATCCCTCAGGGAGAATGCGAAGGTAACAGCAGGAATCATCCACACATTCTTGATGTGTGCCAGGAAATATCACTTTCATTTCAAGTGGACCGTTATTTATTGTTTTGTTTTGTTTTCTAGAATTTTGACACTCTTATTCAACTTAATTGAAACATGAAGAGCTAGACATTGTTACAGATCCCTGGTGTGGCGTTGTGGGCTAATGCGTCAGACTGCAAAGTCGTTTGAACTGCAAAGTCCGTGGTTCAAGCTCACCAGCTGCTCCTTGGAAACCCTATACAGGGGCGCTATGGGTCGAAATCGACTCGATGGCACTTAACAACTACAACAGACATTGTTATAAAATTAAGTATATAGGGTTTTTTTTTTTTTTTTTGCAATCAATTCTATTTTGTAGCGCAGTTAAGATTTACAGAAAAATTGCAAAGATTTGTCCCTATGCACTTTACACTTGGTTTTCCCTGAAGTTAACATCTTACAATAGTATGATACTTTTGTATAACTGATGAATTAATACTGATGCTTCATTATGAACTCAACTCCATACTTTCTTGTTGTTGTTAAATGCTGTCAAGTCAGTTCCAACTCATGGCGACCCTGTAGAGGGTTTCCGAGAGCAACTGGTGGATTTGAACCGCCAACCTTGTGGTTAGTAGTCCAGGCTTACCTTATAGTGCCGCACCAAGTTCCATATTTTATTTAGGTTTTATTAGTTTTTCCCTAAGAGACCTGGTGGTGTTTTGGTTAAAAGCACTCAGCTGTTGACCAAAAAATTGTGGGAAGAAACACCTGGTGATCTGCTCCCATAAAAATGACAGCCTTGGACCCCCTATGGAGCAGTTCTCCTCTGTCTTATAGGGTCGTTGTGTGCTGTAAATGACTCGAGGACACACAGTAACACCAGTATCCCCCTCATCCTTTCTTTCTGCTCCGGGATCTCTCCCAAGCACCACATATATGTAATCATATTCTCGATGGCGCCCTTGGCCGTGACAGTTTCTCAGACTTCCTTTGATGATCTTTACGGTTTTAAGGAGAGCTGGTAGCCACTGAAGGAGCCCTGATGGTGCAGTGGATTAAGCTTTGGGCAACTAAGCTCAAAGTTGTTGGCTCACACCCACTAGCTGCTTCCCAGGAGAAAGATGAGGCTGTCTGCTCTGGTAAAGATTTTGACAGTCTCAGATACCCTAAGGGCATTCCACTCTGTCCTATATAAAGTGGCTATGAGTCGGAATCGACTCAATAGCAGTGGGTTTGTTTTTCTTGGGTTTGGGTGCCCACTGTTGTTTTAGAATGTAGTTTTATTGTTACGGTGAAGGAGAGACACAGGCAGGACTGCCCGTGTCTAATGTTGAAGAGATGCCCACAGCAGTGAGGATTTGAAGCTTAATACAACACTTTCCTGGGCAATATTTCAAGTAAAGTAAATCTTATCTTACCCATTTGTGCTAGTCAGAGATATCACATCACCTCCAGAACCCAAGGGAGGCCAAACCCATCTTTTACTGAGCGCTGTTCACTTTATGGTTGTCTGGGGTGAGGGGCCACCTTCACTGTGGTGTCCCTGAGCCCCTGTGCATTGTGGGAAGGGCGCACCTTCACAGGGCAGCATTGCTGCTCTGGAGTCCCACTGCATGGGCTTGTAGCCGGCTCTGCCACTCATGGCCTGGAAAATCCTACCGGGTGATTCTATTTTCTTATCTCATTTGAAATGAGGATGATAGTTGTACTTATTTCAGAGTTTTATAAGGTTAAATTAGTTATATGTGTAAAGGGGCAGAGTCAGAACTGTATGTTAGCTGTTATTATTTCATAAACATACCCATTACTACTATGGAAATTACTGACCCATAAAAAAGACAGATGAATTCCTCTTTATGTTGCATAATTCCTAACTGATGCAGGTGGAATGGCTATGATTATTTTTAAAAAAAGAAAAATAAAGAAATCAGTGTAAGACATAATAGAAAAATATGTGGCACACAAACCAAAAATCAGCGACTGTCTTGTCAATGTTGACTCTCGGTGATCCCATGTGTGTCAACGTAGAACTGGGCTCTATGGGCTTTTCAATGACTGATATCTTAGAAGTAAATCACCAGCCTTTCAGTGAGCAGCAAAGCATGTTAAGTATTTGTACCACCCAGGGGTGCCATACTAGTAATAATGTGTGTGTGTGTGTGTTAGGTGTTGTGGAGTCAGTTCAGGCTCCTAGTGACCCTATACACAACAGAACAAAACACTGCCCAGCCCTGTGCCATCCTCACAATTGCTGTTATGTACTATGTAATAATAATAGTCAACATTCAAAAGTAATTTTATTTATTTTGTTGTTATTGTGAATATACTCACACAGCCAAATGTATACCAATTTAGCAGTTTCAAACTCACCAGCTGCTTCTCGGAAATTGTACAAAGTCACCAGGAGTTGGAACCAACTCAATTGCACTTAACAACAACAATATGTACCATTTAGTTGACACTGGTTACATTCCTGGGTTGTGTAACTACTCTCATTCTCCTTTTCTGAGCTGTTCCCCTGCTATGAACATACACTCAAACTCAATGTTCCCTGAGGTTCCTGTCTAATCACTTAAATTGCTGCTGTCAATTTGGTTCAATGTAGATACCATGTCAGACTCCTGGAGTGGCACATCAGACTGCTAACTACAAAGTTGGTGGTTCAAATCCATTGTTGTTGTTGTTGTGAAGTGCTGTCGAATTGGTTCTGACCCATAGCAACCCTGTATAGGATTTCCGAGGAGCAGCTGGTGAGCTTGAACTGCCGACCTTGCAGTTCAAACGGCTTTGCAGTCTGGCGCATTAACCCACAGTGCCACACCAGGACTCAAGAGGAAGACGGTTTCCTGTATAAACTAAAACTCTGATTGCAACTATGGTTGCTGAGGAGTATCGATATGTGCAT
>NW_006408553.1:7405184-7407469 GCF_000296735.1 Chrysochloris asiatica
GAGGAGCAGCTGGTGAGCTTGAACTGCCGACCTTGCAGTTCAAACGGCTTTGCAGTCTGGCGCATTAACCCACAGTGCCACACCAGGACTCCTCAAATCCATTAGCTGCTTGGAAATCCTATACAGAGTTGCTATTAATCAGAATTGACTCAACAGCATGTAACCACCACAACAAGGTATCATTGCTGATGTCAGATGTATCTCAGTTGAAAACAGAGAATACCAAAGATATGTTTACTTGTGCTTTATGGGTTATGCAAAAGATTTTGACTGTGTGAATCATGAAAAACTGTGGATAATATTGTGAATAATGGATGTTCCAAAACACTTAATTGTGGTCACGAGAAATCTGTACATAGACCAAGAGGACGTCACTAGAGCAGAGCAAGGGGTACTGAATGGTTACAAACCCGGGGTTTTATTATACTTACTAAATCTGTATGCTGAGCAAATAATCCAAGAAACTCGATTATCTGAAGAAAAACATGGCATCAGGATTGGAGGAAGACTCATTAACAACCTGTGATATACAGGTGATACAATCTTGTTTGCTGGAAGAGAAGAGGACTTAAAATACTGATGAAGATCAAAGAACACAGCCTTCGGTATGGATTGTACCTCAATGTAAAGAAAGCAAAAATTCCTCACCGCTGAACTAGTAAATAACATCATGATAAATGAAGAAAAGATTGAAATTGTCAAAGACTTCATTTTGCTTGGATCCATCATCAACACTCACGGAAGCAGCAGTCAAGAAATCAAATGAAGAGTCTCAGGCAAGATGGAGGATAACTAGATGCACTGAGCCAACTTTCTGCAACAAAGACACGGGATGAAAAAATGAAACAGATACAGATGGTAATCCTGGAACCCTGAGCATCAGAGGATAGAAAAGAGAGGTGGATTGAGTGCTGACTGGAAGAGGAAGTTGAACAGGAACAATGAGAGAGAAGAAAAATGGATGGATGCAGGCTGGCATGGAGCAGTACAGCCCTCTTGAACATTTTTGAGTGGCTGTTGATGTAGCGACCTGTGGGCAACAAGGGTCCATCCAAGTCTCCAGTGGCACCCTCCTCCTGCTCAACTTCTGCTCTGATACTGCCCCTGATTCTGGAAGTGTGTGTACCAGCCCTGAGCTATGCTACACAAACAGTAAACAAAAAAATTGTTCATATTTCCAATAGGAGACAGACAGGTGGTGAGTGCCTCAGAATGCATCAGTATACAATCATCAACTAAATGTAAATACAACATGACAATGTCTCAAAAAAAAAAAGACAGACAATTTCAGCTTACACAATGAAACAAGATACAGGTCTCAAACAAGTAACCAAAGTGCAGTCAGAGTATATAACATCAGAAACGGTATTGGAACTACCTGATAAGGAATTTTAAAGAATGCTAATTAGGCAACCGCAACAGATTGAGAGAAAGATTGAGAAAGCTACAAATAAAATAAAGGAAAACAGGCAAAACTATGGAAAAAATAGGAAAACAAACTAACAAAATATTGAAAAATTTGGAACCAAACAAAATCAGCAATTAAAAAGCCAGAGATTAACACTAAGACTTCAGAAATAGATAATACATTGAAAGGACAAAGAAATAGAATTGAATCAATGGAAAAGTGAATTATTAAATTTGAAAATCTCTCAATAATCATCTGCTAAGGGAACAAGCAGAAAAAAGAACTAAAAAAAAAAACCCAAAATAGAAGAAAATGCCTAAGGTATATGTGGGAAGATTTCAAGAGACGTAATTTACATGTGATAGGAATTCCAGAATAAGAAGAGACAAAAAAAAAAAAAAAAAACCCAAGGGGATATTGTCCAAAAGTTGTTGGATGAAAACTTCCCTAACATCATGAAAGATAAGAAGATCATCATTCAAGAAGTTGAACGAAGTCCAAACAGGATAGACCACAAAAGGAAAACACCAAGATATACTATAATCATTTTTTCCAAAGCCAAAGACAGAGAAATACTCTTGAAAGCAGCTCAGGAAAAATTAAAAGTTACCTTCAAAGGAGACCTAATAAAAGTAAACTCTGTTTAATAGACTCCTGTCAACCTGGGTTGAGACCTGGTTGACCAGCAGTATGGTGAGACCTGGGGACTCCTGGGCCCAGGGACAGGGACATGGCCACAGAGGACTGGAGCAGAGAGTGAAGCATCCAGCTGATATGAAGTGAGGGGAGGTGCACAAGAACACCCATACTTGCAGATAGTACCCACTTGACCTGGCTTTAATGGCTGGATGATTAGAACTCAACTACAGGAAGAAAG
>NW_006408553.1:7408201-7415907 GCF_000296735.1 Chrysochloris asiatica
TGATGATGCATGGAGGGAACTGTATTATTGCAATGAAGCAAAATACGATAGGATGAATGTAAAACTGATGTTCTCCCATGTGAACTATCACTCAATTCACAATAAAAAAAAATTTTTTTTTTAAAAAGGGACCTCAGTTTTCTAATGAACAATGTCATGTATAAAAATGTAAGCTTCAAGTCTTTATTATCTCCATTAAGATTATCCTACTTCATCAAAAAATGTCCATTCTCATGGATTGACTTGTGTCTTCAGAATTATGTGTCAGCTTGGCTGGGTCATGATTTTCAGTTGTTTGGCAATTATTCAATGGTATAATTTGCCAATTATGCTATTATGTCATCATCCCCATTTTGTGGTCTGATATAATAAAAAAAAACCTCCATAATGCAATCTAATATAATGCCAAACATTTGAAAGGGAGTTTCTTTGGGGATGTGGCCTGCAGCGCCTTTGTCTTATAAGAGATGAAAGGAGAGAGAAGCAAGCGGAGAAGAGGGACCTGAATATCACCAAGAAAGAAGAGCCAGAAGCAGAGTGTGTCCTTTGGACGTGTCCTGGAAACATCCTGCACTAAGGGGAAGACTGATGTCAAGAGGAGAACTTCTAGGAATGTGAGGCTCACAGATCCTAAAGGGAGACAAGGGCCTTCCTCCTAAACTGTGAGCCAACTGAAAAAGAAAATCTCCCCCTAGAACTACTACACTGAATTCAGACTTCTAGCCTTCTAAACTGTGAGAGAATAAATTTGTTCATTTAAGCCAAAAAATAAAAATAAAAAAACCAATCATGTAGGCAAGAAGACAATGAAATCACATATATAAAATTCTGACAGAAAAAAATTGCCAACCAAGAATCATATGTCCAGCAAAACTGTTCTTCAAATATGATGACAAAATTAGGTTATTTCAGACAAAAAGAAATTAAAAGAATTTGTAAAAACCAGATCAACCTTACAAGAAATTCTAAAAGGAGTTCCTTGGTCAGTGAACCAGCAAGAGACAACCTGAGACTAACATGCATGGCAATATCATCCAGACCCAATCAATCCAGATATAGAAGTATGCAAAATAAAACAGACCTATACAACTGGTAGGGTAGTGGTTACGAATTGGGCTGCGAACCGCAAAGTCAGCAGTTCAAAACTACCAGCCACTCCGCGGGAGAAAGATGAGGCTTTCTGCTCCTGTAAAGATTTACAGCCTTGGAAACCCTGTACAGGGTCGCTATGGGTCGGAACCGACTCGACAGCACTTAACAACAACAACATAAAACTGAAAAGAGAGAATCAGAGATACAGTTCCAACAGCAACAAAAAAACTATCAAATAAAAAGAGAATAATGTAGTCACAGAACTTCCAAATGAAGAGGAAATCAAATAGATTTCAAGGGAAAGTAAAATAAAAATAAACCCAACTATAACCCTAAAAACCAGACGAAGCCTTACTCCTACCCTAGCCCAACTCTCACCTGTAGCACTAACATTAGTCCTAACCATAACCCTAACAATAAACGAAGTCCTAGGACTTGCTAAGATCTACCCATAGTTCCAACCCTAACTCTTATTCCTCATTTGTACTCATGCCCCCTCAAAAATAAATAATACGACATTGCATTAGGCAAATCTGCTGCACAAGCCCTCTTTAAAGTGATGAAAAGCAAAAGCGTTTGAGGACTAAGGTGTGCCTGACCCAAGCCATGGTACTTTCAATAACCTCATATGCATACAACAATTGGACAAGGAATAAGGAAGATCATACAAGAATCAATGCATTTGAATTACGATATTGGAGAGATATATTGAAAGTACCATGGACTGCAAAAACAAAACAGAAAACAAACACATCTGTCTTGGAAGAAGTACAGCTCATTAGAAGCTGGGATGGTAAGACTTTGTCTCTCATACTTTAGACATGTTATCAGGAAGGATCAGTGCTTGGAAAAGAATATCATGCTTGGTAAAGTGGAGGGTGAATGAAAAGGAAGAAAAGTCCCAAAGAGATTGACACAGTGGTAGCAACAATGGGTTCAAATGTGAGGATTGTTCGTTCTGTTATGCCTAGGGTTGCTATGAGTCAGAATCACTTCTAAAGCACCTAACAACAACAGATATTCTTAAAAGAGTGTAATGCTCAAGGCAGACATTTTGACTAGCCAAAACCAACCCCACTGCCATCAAGTTGATTCCAACTCATGGCAACCCTATAGGACAGGTTAGAACTGCTCCGTAAGGTTTTTGAGACTGTAAATCTTTATGGGAACAGATTGTTCCACCGTTCTCCCACAGAGTGGCTGGTGGTTTTGAACTTCTGACTTTGAAGCCAGGAGTTTGTTCATTGTCCAACTGACTTTGAAGTCCAATGTTCAGCCCACAGTGCCACCAGGTTTCCTTCATTTTTTACTAGTTAAGCTAAACTGTTGTTTGGTGTTAAGAAGACTTCAGGGATATTTTTGATTTAAAGTTTAAAGATTGTCTCAGGACAGTAGTTTCACAAGTTCATTCCACCTTTAAGTCCATAGTAACCCTGTATAGAGTTTCTGAGGAATGGATAAATTTACTTCTGGTTTTGGAATTCTTTTACATTGATCAATGTGTCTTTCATTGTACCGGTACCAGGCTGTTTTAACTGCTGTGGCTGTATAGTAGGTTTTCAGACTGGGAAGTGAGAGGCCTCCTACTTTGTTCTTTTAAAATAATACTTTCCTGGGATCTCTTTCCTTTCCACATAAAGCTATTGATTAGTTTTCTACCTCTTAAAAGAAACGTGTTGGAATCTAGATTGGAATAGCATTATATCTGTACATTACTTTGGGTACTGTTGACATTTTCAAATGTTATGTCTTCCTAGCCATGAGCAGGGTATACTCCTCCAATTTTGCTGGTATTTTTTTGGTTTCTTGTAGTGTGTTTTCTAATTTTCTTTGCATAGGTCTTTTGTTTCTCTGATTGCATTTATTCCCAAGTATTTAATCTTTGGGGTGGCTATTGTAAGTGATTTGTTTTCCTGTTTTCCTTTACAGAGCTCTCTTTCTTAGTGTAAAGGAATCTTGTACCCTGCCACTTTGCTAAATCTATTGATGAGTTCCAATTATTTTCTTGTGGAGTCTTTGGGATTTTCTAAGTATAGGATCATATCATCTGCAAGTAGAGTTTCATTTCTTCTTTGCTAATTTGGTAAGTGTTGTAGAGTGTGTTCCAAGTCATAGTGACCCTGTATAGGGTTTCCAAGGAGTGACTGATAGGTTTGAAATGCCAATCATGTGGTTAGTAGTCCAGTGCTTATCTTACAGCACCACACCAGGACTCTACCAATTTGGATGCCTTTAATTTTCTTTTCTTGTCTTATAGCTCTGACTAAGCACAATATTGAATAGGAGGGGTGCTAAAGGGCATCCTTGTCTGATTCAAGCTCACAAGGGAATGACTTCAGTTTTTCACTGTTGTGATGTTGGCTGCTGATTTTGTATATATGTCCTTAATTATGTTGAGGAATTTTCCTTCTATTCCTATTTTGTTAAGTGTTTTTATCAGGAATGAGTGTTGGATTGGTCAAATGCCTTTTCTTCATCAACTGATATGATCATGTGATTTTTTTTCTTAGTTTTATTTATGTGGTGGATTACATTGATTTTCTAGTATTGAAACATCCCTACATACCTGGTATGAACCCCACTTGGTCATGATATATATACCAAGTGGGGCTCATACCAGGTATGTAGGGATGTTTCAATACTAGAAAATCAATGTAATCCACCACATAAATTATATATATATATATTATTGCTAGATTCTATTTGCTTGGATTTTTGTTGAGAATTTTTGCATCTATGTTCATGATGGATATTGGTCTATAATTTTCTTTCTGGTGATGTCTTTGCCTGGTTTTGGTATCAGAGTCATCCTTTCCTATGTTCTGGACTAGTTTGAGTAGAATTGGTGTCAGCTCTTCTCTGAGTGGTAGAAATCACCAGTAAAGCCATCTGAGCCTGGACTTCTTTGAGTTGGGAGATTTTGAATGACTTGATCAATGGCTTCTCTTGTTATAGGCCTGTTCAAGTTTTCTACTTCAGCCTGTGTTAGTTTAGGTAGGTTGTGTGTTTCTTGAAATGCGTCCATTTCTTTGAGGCTTTCAAATTTGTTGAAATAAAATTCTTCATAGTATTCTGTTATTAATCTTTTTATTTCTGTTGGCTGTGTCCTGACATCACCCATATAATTTCTTATCCATGTTATTTGTATCTTCTGCTTCTCATTTATTAGGTTTGCCAATGGTTTGTCAATATTCTTAATCCTTTGAAAGAACCAACTTCTTGTCTTGTTAATTCTTTCTATTGTTTTTCTATTGTCTTTTTCATTGATTTCTGCTCTAACTTTTATTATATGTTTTCTTCTGGTGGCAGTAGGCTTACTTTACTGTTCTTTTTCTAATTGTTGGAGAAGTTTGGTTAAGGTGTTGATTTTGATTCTTTCTTCTTTTTGAATGTGTGCATTTACTGCTATGAATTGCCCTCTGAGCACTGCTTTTGCTGTGTCCCAAAGGTTTTGATAAGTTGTGTTTTTGTTCTCATTTGACTCAAGGAATTTTTCAATTTCATTTTTTTTGTTGTTCTATTACCCAATAGCTTTTAAGCAGGGTATTGCTCAATTTCCATGAAATTGATGATTTTTTCCTTGATCTTCCTATTGTTGATTTCTAATTTTATAGTATTGTGACCTAAAAAGATGCTTTGTAGTATTTTGATGTTTTAAAATGTACTGAAGTTTGTTTTGTGGCCTAACATATGATCTGTTTTGGAGAATGTTCCATATGTACTGGAAAATAATGTATACTGTGCTGTTGTTGGGTTGAGAGCTCCATATATGTCTATGAGGTCAAGTTGGTTGACTGTGTTATTTAGTTCTGTGTCTTCATTGAGTTTCTTTCTAGTTGTTTTGTAATTCATCAAAAGTGGTGTATTAAAATCTCCTACTACTATTGTTGTTGTTAGGTGCCGCTGAGTCGGTACCAACTCATAATGAACTTATATACAACTGAATGAAACATTGCTTGGTTCTGCACCAATCTCACAATAGTTGCTATGCTTCAGCTCATTGCTGCTGCCACTGTGTTAATCCATCTCATTAGGATTCTTCCTCTTTTTCATTGTCCCTCCACTTTACACCAAGCATGATGTACTTCTCCAAGGACTGGTCCTTCCTGATAATATGTCTGAAGTATGAGAAATGAAGTCTTGTCATCCTGACTTTCAAGGAGAATTCTGGCTATATTTCTTCCAATACACTTTTGTTTGTTCTTTCGGTAGTCCATGGTACTATTATGTTCTCCTCCAACACCATAACTCAAATGCATCAATTCTTCTATGATTTTCTTTCCTCATTGTCTAACTATTATTGCAGTGTTGCCTATTTCTTTCTTCAGTTCTATTCAAGTTTATGTATTTTGAGGCTCTTAATTGGGGGCATAGATATTTATTATGGTTATGTCCTGTTGTCCAATTGACCTCTTAATCATGGTATATGTCCTTTGTCTCTTTAATGATTTTTGCCTTGAAATATATATTGTTGTTGTTGTTTGCTGTTGAGTCAATTCCAACTCGTAGTGTTTCCGAGGAGCAGCTGGTAAGTATAAACTGCTGACCTGTGGCTTATAGTCCAGTGCTGATCCTACAGTGGCATGACAGGAATCCAAAATCAATTTTATCAGAGATTAAAATTGCCATGCATGCTCATTTTTGATATTTTTTCCATCCTTTGATTTTTAGTCTATTTCTGTCTTTGTATGTAAATGCATCTCTTATAAACAACATATTGAAGGATCCCGTTTTCTCATCCATTCTGTTACTCTGTCTCTTGATTTGTTCATTTAATCCATTTGCATTCAGGGTAATTATTGATAGATATGAATTGATTGCTGTCATTTTGCTGTGTTTTCAGTTTGTGATGCTGCTGGTTTCTTTTTCCACATAATTTTCTGCACAGAGCTCATTTTGTTTGTGGGTTTTGTTTTCATTGTCTTCATTTCTGTTGTGCTGTTGTTGTTAATTGTGATCTTGGGTTATAAGCCTTCTGTGCTTCACTGTTCACAACTGTAAAATGGATATGATGAAAACAGTACTTCTAAGGGTCTAAGGGTTCAATGAGGTGATGGGTGTATGGTGTATACCCATAGATGGTAGTGATTAGGGTTATTAATCTCCACATTTGTGGAGAACTGGATTTGTGAAAGGCATTGTTCACAAGTGGCCAGGCGGGAGGTGGATATATGGTGGAGATGAGATCTATAGCCCAGTCCCCTTCCCCTAGAGCTCCCAAGCTTTCCTTACAGGCTCAGTCTACAAAGTGAATGTGTGTATGCCTTCTTATATTGTTCATTGAGTGTCATCCAATTCACTTAGTATCTTGAAGGTCTACTATGTGCCATAAATCATGTTAAATGCTTTCATGCATGTGAGGGTAAATCAGGAAGTATTGCTACAAAATCATAGAAACCTTTATTAAATATATCCACTATACACTTCTGAAGGTGTTGTTTCCATCCCTCCAGCCCAGCCTCGAAGAATTCTGCATTCTTTGATTTATGTAAATCCAAGAGCAGTGTTGACATCCTTGAAGGATTCAAATCATGTTTCTTTGAAATGTTCTTTGAGTTTGGGGAACACGGTGAAGTCTGAAGGGTAAGATCAGGACTGTAGAGTGGATGGGGGAAGGTTTCCCAATGAAACTCTCATAGGACTGCCCTTACTACTATCCAAGAATGAGCAGGTGCTTTTTTGTAATGGAAAACAAAAAACAAAAAAAAATCAGTGCAACTTTCCTGGCCTTTTTCATACCAATGCAGTTTTCAGTTTTCTTAAAATTTCTTCATAAGTCTCTGTGACTGTCCTGTGTTCTTGGAGAAAATTGATCAATGTTCCACTTTGTTGTTGTTGTTAAGTGCCATTGAGTTGGTTCCGACCCATAGCGACCCTGTACAAGGTTTCCGAGGGTGTAAATCTTTACGGGAGTAGAAAGCCTCATCTTTCTCCCATGGAGCAGCTGGTAGTTTCGAACCGCTGACCTTAAGGTACGCAGCCCAATTCGTAACCACTACGCTACCAGAGCTCCTATGGAATTCCAAAAAATGATCACCATAGTCTTCTGAGCCAACCTCTCTGTCTTGAACTTAATTGTTTTGATTGGCCTTTTGCTCTCTGGATCATATTGGTAAGTCCAAGACTCATCCCAGGTTGCAATTTGTTCCATAAAATTGTCTTCATTAACTTCGATCTTGCATTGTAGCCAAATGGAACATAAGCTCTTTGAGCTGGCTGATCTTAGTGCAACCCTTTTTTAAGAATCCTTTTTTTGAAGGCATCCTTACAAGACTAAGACAAGAGAATTTGTCTGCAGTCATCTACTGATCGCAGAGACATGTTACTCTAGTGTTCTTTCATTGGATCTTCACAAATATTTCTCAGTTTTACAGGTAGGGAAATGAAGGCAGAAATAATCATTCTGGGATCACATTGGATGAATATTGGAATAGAAATTTTGCATTCTTTTTTCCCCAACTCTCGAGGACAAGGACCATGAGCTTAATAAAGACACATACTAAGTTTATTTATGAAAATCAGACTTAAATCTTCATGAAAGAAAAGACTGTTATTTCTTGTTCACCTTAATCTCAAAATTTAACCCACCTAGTTTCAAAACAAGGCCAGGGGCA